>NC_043711.1:85608075-85908075 GCF_006229205.1 Suricata suricatta | reverse complement strand
AGGCTTTCTCGCCTAGCTCTCTGCAGACAACTTCAGGGGGTCAGACCAGGCTAGGAAGCTTCATCTAGTCCCACCCCTCTGTTGCAGAGTTGGGGAAGCAAAATCAGAGAAGGACTGTCACCTAGCCAACGTCACACAGCAAGCCCATGGTACTATTCTAGTGCTCTTTCCCATGCCCCGCCTTGCCCTACACAGTTGGCGGGGGCTGTGGGAGGAGGGGGACGGTTGGTGGGAGGCGGGCCCAGAGGCTTTTCTGAGCACCCTCAGAACAGAGGCTTTAGTCCTGGCCAGGACGCCGGAGTTTGGCCAGCAGTGGGGAGAAGATAGGGCTCCTCTGGGCGATGGCGTCGCGGGCCATGCTGGGGTAGGAGGAACGCCACTGCTCTGCATCCATTGTCGCTTGGCAATCCAGTGTGGCAAAGTGTAGTGGTCCCATTTTACAGATGAGGATACTGAGGTCCTAAGAGGAGAAGGGCCTTGCCCAAGGCCACACAGCTGCAGAAAAGAGGAGCTGGAATTTGAACACAGATGCCTTCATGCTCTGTGCTCTTCTCCAAAGGTGGGGGTGTGGGTGTAACAGATCTCCATGTGCAATCAGGTGTGAGGATGGGCTTATCCTGAGAGTGGCCCATGTCCGTGACTGTGGACTCCATGCCGGGCACTAAGAAGTGCTTCACAAACCTTATCTGATCTGATCTCACCATCGCTTCTTTTTTTCAAAAAAATTTTTCTAAGTAGGCTCTATGCCCAACGTGGGACTCAAACTCACAACCCCAAGGTTAGGAGTCACAGTCCTACTGACTGAGCCAGCCAGGCACCCCTAATCTCACCATATCTTTATGAGGGAGGAGCGTCTATATTGTTTCCATTCTGCAGATGAGGAAACGGAGGCCAAAAGAAGAAATTGCCTTGCTCAAGGCTCCCCAGAGGGCCGATGGTCAAGCAGGATTTGATTTAAGAGACCCCATCCCCCAATCCACTTAGGCAAACCTCTCACTTTTCTCTTGGGGGCACTGAGGCCTGGGGGAACCCCAGAAGCCTGGGAGAGCCATACCCTGAATTGGACAAGAACCCACAGCTCTGGCCCAGGCCCAGTGGCCCCAGACTCGCCCCTGAGGGACAGAGCATGGGAAGAGCCTGACCCCAGCCGCCCGGCTGTCAGGGCCCCGCACACAGGGGACGGAGACTGCAGGATGCTTCAGAGGGGAAGCCAGCGAGACTCTGCTCAAGTCCGGCCAGGGGCGCTGGGGGGACAGGTCCCTCTCTCTGCCTCTGAGGGGCAGTGGACAGGGTATGTGGTCCGTGGCCGCCAAGGGACCCCCGCTTCCGGCTGATGGAGGAGAGCCAGGCAGGGCAGAATCTGAGGCCTAGAGCTGGGGCGGCTCGCGCCTGTTCAGGTCTGTGTGACTGCAGGAGCTGTCTTCCCCACTCTGGGCCTCAGCTCCTCACCAATAACCAAGGCTTATGTAGTTCTGACCATGCGGCGGGCTCTGTTCATCATTTCACATATCATCTTATTGTCACACCAATCCTCCAAGGCCAGTGCTATTATTAGGCCCATTTTACACACAAGGAAACAGAGAAGTCAAGTAACTCATCTAGGGTCACACAGCTGGGAAATGGCCGAGCTGAGATTCAAATGCAGATCATCTGACTCTTGTGGGTAGTGAGAGAATTAAATTAAATGTAAGTACCGCCCCTCCCCCTGGGCTTTACTCAAATTTGGTATTATTATTATTAACACCAATGTTATTATTGTTAGCAGCAGCAGGAGTGGTAGCAACGCCCCGTGGGTTACGGACATCTGGCCCCTTCTCTCCTCACTTACTAGTTTTGGCCCATCTCCACCGCCTAAAACAAGCTTGTGTAACTCTGGGCCTTTGCATTTGCTGTTCCCTCCGTGGGGAATGCTTTTCCCCAAGACCGGCTGGTGTCTTATCTTTCCTCCACCTGGCTGCCTGGCTCCCACTCACTCTCTCTCCCTGTTTTTCTCACTTCACGTTGCTCACTGTGGCCTGAAACTATCCTGTCGCTTCCTCACCTGCTTGTCTGTTGTCGGGGGCCTGGGGATGGAGGAAGAGCGAGGAGTGAGGAGGGAGAAGGAAGGTTGGGGGCCTGTGGGAAGACAGGCCCGGGAATCATTCAGGGGGTGGCAGCCTGACCATGACGCCCACCGCGTGTGGCCCTCTCGCTATCTGACCTGGCCAGGCCCCTGCTCCTCTCTGGCCCCCAATCTTCATCCGCACAAGGAAGGGCTCGGCAAGATGATTTTGGAGGTGCTTCCCTCCCTGTCCAGCTCAGCCTGGAAGCTGGAGCCCCAGACAGACGGACAGACAGCCAGGACAGCCCTGTGCTGGGCTCGGCCCCGGGCAGAGAGCGAGCGTGCAGCGGCTTTGGCACTAAATAATAATAACACAATTGCGCTGCTAACAGAGATTTATGGAGCCCTTTGCCAGCCATGAGCTCCGTGTGCTTCCGCGAATATGAAGCCATTTATCTAAAGACAAGTTCCCTTAATCCGCGGAAAGATGGTTTCCTTGGAGAAAATGGTTCTCCAATCCCCACAGCTAACAGCTCGCTGTCGGTTCTAAATTAATGGAGAGAAAGATTATGTTTTTCACGAGCTGCTGGGAAACGTGTTGGCTCCTTTGCAGCCTGCAGACATTTTGTGGGTGAAATGGGGACAGGAAGAATCCCAAAATGGGGCAGAGGCCTGGCTGCGTGAGGGGGCCCCTGGGCCGGGTTGGCTGACAGTCTCTCCGGCGACCACTCGGGCACACAGCCCTGCCCGGGGCCTGCCCAGCCTCTCCAGAGCGTTGCATGTCAAAGACTGGATACATCTGAGTTCAAATCCCAGCCCCCCTGAGACTTGCTGTGTGACCTGGGGCAAGGGATTTCCGGTCTCTGAGCCTTGGATTCATCCTCTGTAGAATGGGCCGCTGGTGTAGGTCAATGGGATCCTGCTTGAGGGGTACCGAGCCTGGCAAACAGGAGGTGCTCGGTAGGGCCTCCCCCCGCACCACTCGTAAGGGGCGAATGCGGTTGTTTCTGCAGCTGAGAACCCACATGTTCCTCTCTGGATCATCCCCAGAGAGGGGTGAGGCTTTGTTGGCCCCCAGGTGAGGCCTGAGGACCCCCGGGGTGCTGGGGGCTGCTTGCTGGTCTCAGGTGTGTTAACCTCAGGGACGCGAGTGAGACCACGGTCTTTGCCGGGGCATTGGCTGGGCGACATCTTACAAACTCAACCCAGCAATCCGGATTTTCTGCTTGGAGACGCACACCTGTGTCCTCATGGGGCTCCAGAGCCCCACGCCTAGCCTCAACCCCGCACCCCCTCTTCTCGCCCCCAGATAACCTGGTTCCACACGGACTGTCAGGACCTGATGAGGCAGCTCCGGCTGGGCAAGACGCAAAGGGCCAGCCCTGGAGACCAGCGCCGCCTCCACCGCTACCTGCGGCGCCTGGCGTCCGAGTTCCCGGCCGAGAAGCTCGCCGCCTTGGGGCTGCAGGTGGCCTCTCTGAGCCAGGAGGGCCCGGGCCAGGCCCTGTGGGAGGAGGCCCGGGTGAGGCACGAGGAGATCCAGACCCTCCTGAGGAAGGCACTGGCCCACTGTCCGTGCCCAGCGGGGCCTGCCGCCCACGCGGCGCACCCGGAACTGAGAAGGGCAGCTGCCAAGGGTCAGGGTCTGAATGCAGATGTTGTCGCCTCTCGGGAAAGGCGGGGCCTGGTCTTCCTGGACTCATTGGGCCCTGATCGTTGGCCACATTCCTGGTGGCCTCGGGCCCCTGCAGAGGGGCAGAACGGAAATTCCCAGGCAGGCCCTCTGCCCCAGGAAGCTGAACAGGCTGTAGAGGCTGATGAAGGCAAAGGTGCCCACGAGCCCTTCGATCCTGCCCCCGAGCCTCTCCTCACCCACCTCTTCTCCTGGCAGCGACTCCCCAGGCAGAGTCAGAGCCCCCATCTTGCCGGAGGCAGCTTCTGCTCAGAGGGGACAGACTCACAGATGTCCCTGGAGGACTCACCCCAGACAAGTCCCCTTGCGTCTCTCTAGCTAGGACTCCCAGCAATCACCCCAGGCTCCAGGGGGTGGTTAGGGAGGGGCTGGGCGACAAGAGGAAGTTGGGGAGCCCTGGCTGAGCCCCTCTGGACACGGGTCCCGGGCAGTCGCTGTGTGTTTGGCCCGCACCGGGAGAGGGCAGGAGCCTGAGCCTGCCCTGAGCCCTGGGAAGCTCCGGGAAGACCCGACTTCTGATCAGAATAGGGAGTACGGAGGGCAGGGCAGGACTCAGCAGACCCCGGGACTGCCTCCACCACCCCTACGTCCCATCGTGGAACGAGTCGTCGGTACAGACCCTTCCAGAAGTCTCAGTCTTAGGCCAGCCAGACAACGGCATGGTGCTCAGGGGTGCGCGGGCTTCCCCTTGGGGTCGTTGGTGGGGGGATTTGGGAGTGGCTTCTTATCCAAGACACGGATTCGAGTGCCTGTTTGTTTGGTGGTGAATTCACGATCTATCGGTGGAGGGGTGGGGGTGAGTCTGGGAAGGGAATAAAGGGTGTGTTGTCAAGCGAATCACTGCACACAGCTGTTTATTCTCCGTGAAGAGAATCATCTCCTGGAAGCCAGTCAGTGCACCCAAAGGAGTAAGGGCCGAGAATGCACTCTGCTCTCTCCCTGGCTCCGCCCACCAGCGAGGGCCCTTTCTGTCTCACCTTCCAGGGACCCCACTCATCCTGGTCCCTCCAGAGAGAACCCTCTCCCCTCCCCACGCTCTACCAAGTCCACTCCCCCCACCATGGGTCGCCACCACAGCGTCTGGGTCTCTGCTGGCGGTTGGGACTGAGTGAGAGTGGAGAACCGCATCCCCTCCCAGCAGAGGGACAGGGTGGGGACGCCTGGCATTTCTGATCTCAGGGTACCTAGAGCACCGCCAGCCTTTCACATGACCCAGAGTAACCCCTGCCAGCACCGCCCCTGAATGTCGTTATGCTGACGGGGGGTGTGAACCCCCGTCTCCACCTCGGGTGCATTACCAGGGTGGCCCCTGGCAGCCTGGCCCCAGAAGTTTCCTGGCTGCTGGCAGAGGGGGAAGCCCTTAGCTCATCTGTGGAAAGAGAGGGGGTCAGGACCAGTGAGCCTAGGAGAGCAAGGCAAGCTCGTCGGGAGAGAGCTCAGCAGGAAAAGCAACATAAGCCTCAGTGCCCAAGATGGCTTTCAAGAACCTTCTAGAACTTAAGGTTTTGTCAAGTGTGGTCTTCGGCCTGTCTGCCTCAGAGCCACAGGCAGAGCTGATCAAAGGCAGGTTCCTCGGGGGTCCCACCCAGATCATTAAAAGCAGACCCTCGGGGACCAGGGCATGGCTGGAATCTGCATTTATAATCAACTGCTCGGTCTTTCCCATGTGACACAGCGAGGCGGCATGCTGCTAGGCAACACTTGGGGCTGGGGTCGGAGACGGCCCCCACCCCAGGCTAGCTCTGTTTCTCGCATTCCGCTCTCCTGCCTTCCAGTCCGGACTGGCCTGAGGATGCAAGAGGCATTTGATAAGCCCACGTCCCTCCATCCATGCCTGTCGCCTCCGACAGGGGTCGAAGCCTCTTAAAATGCTGTTACTATAGCAACAGCATCCAATCAGTGGGGACCACAGGCAGGGAGCCAGGGCACCTGGGGTGCAAAGATGGGAACTAACTTCTGAGAGAACACAGGCACTGCAAGGGATGGGGGCGGGGCTGGGGAGGAGGACGGATGGTCCTGGAATTCTTGGAAGGGAGGGCTCCCCAAAGCCATCTTGTGCATCCCTCTGTCTCTAAAAAGAGCCAAACCCCGTCACAGCAGCCCATGGAGAGGGGATGTAGAAACGAAATATAATAATGAATGAAATAATACATCGTGCAATAGCTAACGTTTATTCTGCATCTTCTATCTGCCTAGCTCGGTGCTAAGCACTTGAAAAGCTTTACAGGGCTCACAGAATCTTTCGTTACAATCATGAGGCCCATGCAAATTTCACTCCATTTTACTGAGGAGGAAACTGAGACTCAGAGAAGTGCCATGCAGGGAGCGGCTGAGCCAGGACCCAATACCACGCTGATACTTTGGGCCCACCAAGGGACAAACCGGGCTGCTTGCTGGGTCTGTGACAGTCATAGGCTGTGTCCCCTCAGAAGTCCTGCTGAGCTTGGCCGCTGCTGTGTGCCTGGGGGCCTAGGCTGGGCCAGCCTTGGTCTTTTGGGCCCTTCACACCTGGTCTCCAGTAGTGCATGAGCCAGTGTAGCAAAGTGGCCAGTCACATGGTTCTGGAGTTGGACAGACTGGATTTCTGTCCAGGCTCCACGGCTCACAAACTGAGTCCTTGGCCGAGTTGTGCTGTCTTTCTCTGCCTTGGTTTCCTTACTCCAGAGAATAATCAGATCTCAGAAGCTTGCTGTAAGTACTACATGAATTAATATACGGGAAGTCCTTAGAAAGGTGCCTGGAGCATAGTAGGTGCTCATTAAATGGGCATCTAGTATTATTCTTCAGCACCGGCCTGGCCAGCCCCTGCTTTCATTATCTAGCAAACCAAGGGAGAAATTCCTCCAGAGGCCCCCAATAATTCCCACAGAGCTTTTTGCTCTTTGAATCATGTGGATTTCTTAATTAATTTTCTGATTAACTGACTTCTGCCCTACCCCACCCGTGGAGGGGTGTGGTGTGACCTGCGAAAGATGTCACACCAGTGACTGCAGAGCTTTGTGTCAGCAAAGCCTGGACCCCACGGGGCTGCTCTGAGGAGGCACAGGTGCAGCGTCCCTCTGTGCTGGTGGATGAACTGTTAAGGAACGCCAAATCTGCCGGGGCCATGCCTGCGCGTAGCCCACCCTGATGGGAACCCCTTTTTCATGCTTGGGAGGCTGCTGGATGAGCATGGCCTGGGAGACAGGGGCCCAGGTGACACACTGTGTTGCAGACGGCCTGCCTGACCCCAGGTGGGGTGCTTTCCCTCTGGTCCTCGGTTTACCCTATCCGTCCAATTGGGTCACTAAATGGATAAGGATTTTTCTCGCCTTTGGAATCAGAGACCCCCACCTCTGAATCCAGGCTGACCCGCCTGGTGACTGTGAGCAGGGTGCAGCCTCTCAGTTTCCCCACCTTCCAGTGAGTTCCTCAGGCCTCCTGGGCCAGCACGCTAAGATCCCTGGGTCCCCGAGCCTTTTTCTTCTCCAGAGGGGTGACTGTCTCATCAAGGAGCAAAGCCTCAGGAACCCACTGTGGCCGGAGTAGGATGAGCCCACACAGAAGTTGAGGCACTTTGCATTTACGAAGGACTTTTGGGCCCACCTGTTTTTTCATCAGAGAGTCGTTACAACCCCGAGGGTACCAAAGTCATCCTCCGGGATGTCCCCATGTTGCAGAGGAGAAGACTGAATGAAGACTGGAGAAGGGAGGCGACTTGTCCAAGGTCAGACCGCAAGGAAAGCGGTCACAGGGCAAGAAGGGGGCAAAGCTCAGAATCTAGACCCAGTTCTGATCAATGCCAAGTCCGGGGATGCAGATGAGCCTCCAGTTTGTCAGCCACTCTGAAGTGGGTGCCCCACACCCTCTGCCATCAAGTTACCCACACCAGACCCAGACAGGGCAGCTGGTTGGAGTCAAGACGCAGGAAGCCCTCATCGCTCATAAAACAGAGATCCTCTGTTCTCTGGGGGCTGAGAACTGGCCTCCAGCCCAGGACAGACCTGTCTGGCTCAAACCCCCCGCCCTCTCCTAGCTGAAAAGTTTACCTTCTGAGGCTGGAGCCAGTGGGCCTCCTGAAGAGTGAGCATTCCGACTGGGGGACAGGATTCCTGAAGTCCTGTCCCCTCCTGCTTGGGGCATGACAGGGAACCCCAAGAGGACCACTGCAATCCTCAGCCTTCATTTTCTCCATGTGTGAAATGAGGGGATCGGGCCTGAGATGGAGGGCAAACGGGAATCGTCTTGTATGCGGAATTCCGCTCTGCTCTCCTGATGCTGTCTCCTCTGTGTACTGCCCTTCCATTCAGGTGCTCAGGCTGGAAACCTGCAAGTTGTCCTTGAACTCCCCCATAGCCCTGATGTCTGCTTGCCAGTCCTTCTCTAATCTTCCCTTTCTCTCACCCTCCACATTCTCCACCCACATCCCAGCCTCCACCTTCTCTCCCCTGGACAGCTGGAATAGCATCCTCCATGGGCCTCCTGAGCCACAGAACCTAGAGGAATCTTTACAAAATGTAAGATAACGTTGGGCCCTGATTCATACTGCCCAGGGGCGTCCCACAGTTCTCCAGATGTCAACTCAGCCCTCGCCGTGCTATACGAAGCTCTGTGTGGTCAGGCTTCTGCCTACCGCTCTAGCCTCACCATATTCCCCAATCTCCATAGTCTCTCTGAACTGTGGCAACACTGACTTGCTTTTAGTTCCTCAACCACTCCAACCTCTCTCTGAGGTCAAGTTCCCCTAAAAGCAGAACCCAGAGATGAGGCTCCGAGGCGGGTGATTTGTCAAAAAAGTGATCAGGACAGAGAGGGAAGGAAGCCAAGGTGTAACTGCAGACCAGTGTCAGCCTCTGCCTGGAAACACAGAGCCTCTGGAGGGCATTTTTCACCTCCCTAGGCACATGGGGCTCTCTGCAAAAGTGTGCTGCACGAAGCAGGGTCCAGGAGCCTGAGGGCAGCCTTTAGGAGTCTTTGCAGGTATAGGTCCATCCCTAGAAGATTCTATTCTGTATAAAGAATATGCAGGAAGCTCTCACAACTAAATAATAATAGTAAACACTTTAAAAATGGGCAAAGGATCTGAAAAGGCATTTCTCCAAAGAAGATATGCAACATGCCAATAGGCACACACGTGAAAAGATGCTCAATGTCATTAGCCATCAGGGAAACGCAAATCGAAACAAAAAGGTACCACTTCACATTCAGGAGGATAGCTAGAATCAAAAAGTGAAATGCTAGCAAGTGTCTGCTTGCTGGGGGGAAGGTAAAGTGGCACAGAGACTTTGGAGACCAGTTTGCCAAGTCCTCCCGTGATTACCATATGACCAGCCATTCCTGTGTGAGGAATATACCCAAGAGATATGAAAACATGCATCCACACAAAAATTTGTACATGGATGCCTATAGCAGAATTATTCACTGTAACCAAAAAGCAGAAGGAACCCAAATATTGATCCACGAATGAATGGATAAACAAAATGTGGCATATTCAAACAATAGGATATTATTCAGCCATTAAAAAGAATGAAGTCACTTCCTAACTTATTCTAGGAAGCCACCATTATCCTAACACCAGAACCAGATAAAGACATTGCAAGAAAAGAAAATTATAGACCAACATACCTTATAAATATACATATAAAAATTCTCAACCATATACTAGCAAAACAAGTATAACAGCATATTAAAAAGATTATATAGTGTGACTAATTGAGATTTATCCCAGGAATGCAAGGGTAGTTAAGCATAAGAAAATCAATCAATCTAATATATCATATTAATAGAGAGAATGGTTAAAAAATTCACATGAGCATCTTGATGTAGAAAACACATTTGTCAAAATCCAACACCCCATCATGATAAAAAAAATAGTCAGAAAACTAGGCATAGAGAGGAACTTATTCAACATGCTAAATGGCACTTAGAACCAACCCACAACTCACATCATATTCATAGGTGCAAGACCAAAATCTTTCCCCCAAAGATCAGGAAAAAGGCAAGGATGCCTGCTTTCACCATTGCTCTCCAACATTGTACTGGAAGTTCTAGCCAGAGCAATTAGACAAGAAAGATAAATAAAAGGCATGAAAAGTAAACCTGCCTCTATTCACAGCTGACATAACCCTGTGTATAGGAAATCCCAAGTAATCCACAAGAAAGCTACTAGGACTAATAGTTGCAGGATACAAGATCAACACACAAAAATCAGTTGTGTTTTTAGGCACCAACAATGGATAATCTGAAACGAAAATTAAGAAATCAATTTACTATAGCATCTAAAAGTATAAAACCTAGGAATAAATTTAACCAAGGAGGTGAAAGACTTATACACTGCAAACTATGAAACATTCCTGGAAGGGCACCTGGGTTGCTTAGTCAGGCCACCCACTCTTGATTTCGGTTTAGGTTGTGATCTCATGAGTGGTGGGTTTAAAGATAGTGCAGAGCCTGTTTGGGATTCTCTGTCTCCCTCTCTCTCTGCCTCTCTCCTGCTTGTGTTGTCTCTCTCTCTCTCTCAAAAATAAATAAACTTAGGGCGCCTGGGTGGCTCAGTCGGTTAAGCCTTCGACTTCGGCTCAGGTCAGATCTCACATTCGGGGGTTCGAGTCCCGCATCAGGCTCTGTGCTGACAGCTAGCTCAGAGCCTGGAGCCTGCTTCCGGTTCTGTGTCTCCTTCTCTCTCTGCCCCTCCCCCTCTCATGCTCTATCTCTCTCTGTATCAAAAAATAAATAAATAAAACATAAAAAAAAAAAAATAAATAAACTTAAAAAAAACATTGCTGGAAAAAGCTAAAGAAGACCTAAAAAATGGAAAGACATCTCAAGTACATAGATAGGAAGACTTACCATTATTAAAATGTCAATACTACCCAACGCAGTCAACAAATTCAATGTAACCCATATCAAAATTCCAACAGCCTTCTTTTGCCGATATGGTAAAGCCAATCCTCAAATTCCAATAGAATTTGCCATGGCAAGTCCCGTGGTCCCAAACAGCCAAAACAACTTGAAAAAGTACACAACTGGAGGCCTCACAGTTCACAATTTCAAAACTTACTACAAACCTACAGTAATCAAAACAGGGTAGCATTGCCACAAACACAGACATCCACACAAATGGAATAAAACCAAGAGTCTAGAAATAAACCCGTGTATCTACAGCCAGTTGTTTGTCAACAAGGGTGCAAAGTCCATCCAACAAACAGTGCTGAGACTTTCACATGTCAGAGAAGGAAGCTGGACTTCTGCTTCACACCATATACAAAAATTAACTCAAGATGTATCAACGACCTAGATGTAAGAGGTGAAACTATAGAACTCAGAAGAAAATATAGAAGTAAATCTTCATGACCTTGGAGTTGGCAGTGGATTCTCAGATATGACACCAAAAGCATGAGCAACAAAAGTAAAAATTGATACATTTGAGGGGCGCCTGGGTGGCTCAGTTAGTGGAGCGTCTGACTTTGGCTCAGGTCATGATCTTGCAGCTTGTGAGTTTGAGCCCCGTGTCAGGCCCTGTGCTGACAGCTCAGGGCTCGGAGCCTACTTTGAATTCTGTGTCTCCCTCTCTGCTCCTCTCCCACTTGTACTCTGTCTCTCTTTCAAAAATAAGTAAACATTTAAAAATAGTTGATACATTTGCCTTTATCAAAACGAAACCTTTTGTGCATCAAAGTGAAAAAGACAACTTACAGAGTGAAAGAAAAAATTTGGAAATCATATACATATGAAAAGTTTAATAGCTAAAATCTATAAAGAACTCCTATAAATCAACAACAAAAGGACACACAACCCAACTTAAAAATGGGTAAAGAAAGAACAGACATTTCTCTAAAGATATACAAATGGTCAGCAAGCAAGATGCTCCACATACGTAGTCATTAGGGACATGAAAACCAAAACCACAATGAAATGCCTCTGCATACCTGCAAGGAAGGCTATAATCAAAAAGGCAGAAAATCACAAATATTGGTAAGGGTGTAACGACATTGAACCCCTGGTGTTGCTCACAGGAATGTAAAACGATGCCTCTACTGTGGAGAAATTTGAGGAGTCCTCCAAAAGATCGACATAAAATGATGCAGCAATTCCACTCCTAGGAATATACCCCAAAGAACTGAAAATTGGACTCAAACATATACATGTGTGACAATACTCATTGTGGCATTTTTCACAAGGGCTAAAAGGTGGAAAGAACTGAAGTGTCTGTCCATCAACAGATAAGTGGGTAAAGAAAATGTGGTACGTACATGAAATGGAAAAGTATCTATCCATCAGAAGGAATGAAGTTCCGGTGCGTGCTGCAGTGCAGGTGACCCTCGAAAACAATATGCTGAGTGACATAAGCCAGGCTTAAAGGCAAAAAGACGAACGAGAGTATGATTCTGTTACATGAAATACCTAGCACAGATGAATTCATAGAAATATCAGGTAGGTTGGAAGTCTCGAGGGCCTGGGAGGAGGAGGGAATGGGGAATTATTGTTTAATGGGTACAGAGTTTCTGTTAGGATGATGAAAACATTTTGGAAATAGTGGTGATGATTGCACATGTCAGATGTCATTAATGCCACTGAACTGTACACTTCAAAATAGTTAAAATGGAAAATTCTGTTATATATATTTTATCACAATAAAAAAATTTTTTTTTAAAAAGTACTGATATGTGCTACAATGTGGATGAGCCTTGTAAACTTCAGGTTAAGTAGAAGAAGCCAGTCATAAGAGATTATATACTATAGGATTCCATTTACATGAAATGTCCAGAAAGGCAAATATGTAGAGACTGACAGTAGATTAGTCGATGCTTAGGGCTGGGGGTATGGGGTAGGAGGGTATGAATCCTTAAAGGGTAAAGGGTTTCTTTTAGAGATCATAAAAGTGTTTCAAAGTTGACTGGGGTGGTTATATGTATCTGTGAATACACTAAAAAACTACTGAATCGTACACTTTGCATGGATTATATGGAATGTGAACTACACCTCAATAAAGCTTTTTTTTAAGCCACAGAAGGGATGCAGAGAACAAAAAATGATCATAGGGAATGTGGGTGTAGCATTGGCCACGTCTGCTTACAAGCTCTTCCTTGTCCCAGGCCTGGAACGTTCTTCCCCCATGTTTTCAATTAGTTAAGTCCTTCTTATGTTTCAGATATTCACAACGGGGCCAGCATTTCCTGGCCACTGTGGGGGAGCTGAACCTAAAGCCACGTACTCCTCCATCACAGCCCTTACTCCGACTGCCGTTTTGTAATATTTTATTAATGCTCCTATCCCCTTCTAAACTGTGAGTTCCATGAGGGCAGGAACTGAAAGTCTCTGCTCAATATATCCTTGACACAGGGAAGAAACTCAACCAAATTTGTTAGATGAATGGATGAATGAATGAATGAATGAATGAATGCCAACTTTGATCAATTAGTAGGGAATGCCTCCAGCGCACGTTGGGCTCAGTAAAAAGAATGCTGTGATTGATTGATGATGTCTGCCATGGATGCCAGTGTATATAGAAGTAATAGATGTGTCCCAGATTTGCCATCCCTGAACTAGCCAGGGCCATGCCTCAGGGTCCCCCATCAGAGGGCGCTCTAGAAACAAGCTCATCTCCCCCAGCTCCCAGGAGGGCAGTGTGCAGTTGTCATCCCAGCTGGCCTTGATAATCAATCACACAGCCATGCGGTGCCCGTTAGGATTTGTCACCAAGCCACATCCAGGTGCGCCTGGCAAGAGCAGGCAGGCTCATTTGCATCTCATCTGCATGGACATTTGCATACACCTCCGCAGCCCTGTCTCCTTGCAATTTTCAAGTTAAAATGTCATTATCACTCCTGTGAAGCCTGTTATTTCTTGATTTCATTCTCCCTGCTTCTCTACCCCCACTCCTCCCACACCTCAGACACTCAAGCCTGGGCCGGGAGAAGGAAACGGCTCTGAGCACTGGTTCTGCTGCTAGATGACTTTCCACTTCCCTTTCTGGGCCACATCTGGGCCACTGGGCACAGGGGCGGGGAAGTGGCTGCAACAACCACCCTTCAAGCAGCCACAGCGGGGCTGACACACACTCAGCCACTCGGTGTCCTTCACGCAAAGCCCCCGTGTCCCCACCTCTAAGTCTTTGCCCCAGCTGTGCCCCACTCTTGCAAAAGCCACCGCCCGTTTCTGAGAGTGGCGGTCCAACACCTGCAGCCAGGAGTCCTCCGTGAATCCCAGGTCCTGGGTCACTGCAGCCCGTTGGATGAGGAGGAGACACGTGACCCAAGTTCACCAGTAAGAGTCTTTCCCCAGGATTTGAATTTGGGAATCGAGATGCTGGGCAGTTTCTGAACCGAGCACGTGCAAAGTCAAGGGCAGAGGGTGGCTCTGTGGCAATGTGTCGCTAGGACCCTGGAAAGCAGTCCCCGGTGGGGTGGACAAAAATAAACAGGCCCAGAGCCAGACTCCAGGGGCCCAGAGGCAGCGAGGGTCCTGGCTCAGGTCCAGCCGCCAGTCCTGCTCCGAGCAGAGGCCCAGCTGCCCACT
The DNA here is from genome assembly GCF_006229205.1 of Suricata suricatta. Lineage (NCBI taxonomy): Eukaryota > Metazoa > Chordata > Mammalia > Carnivora > Herpestidae > Suricata > Suricata suricatta. Next base: position 85,893,844 of record NC_043711.1, on the reverse strand, counting down.
TGCCCTGCTTCCTGCATTCCTCACCCCTCCCCACCGGCCCCTGTTCTCCTGCTTCAGTTCAGCTCCAGGGGCTGGTGTTCTTTGCAACCAGGAGAAAACATAGGCAGATGAAAGGTGAGCTCAAGGACCCCAAAAGATATTCATATGTGACATCTCAAAAACAGCACGGGAGTTGTCATGAAAATGAAAAGCAGAAAACTTCAGTGAACTTTCTTTTCAGGTACTTATACGGAGACAAAGGGGCATCAGAAGTTCTTTAGAAACCGAAACTCTGACCTTAATCTTACAAAAGGACCTGGACCATGGACCCTGCCCAGGGGCCACCTCTTTCAGGAAGTCCACCTTGATGCCCCCATCCAAATCTGGCCCTCCTACAGCTCTGAACTCCACAGCCCTGGGTGTGTCTCTCAATGCAGGGGAGGGGGGAGCGGGGCAGGGCCCTATCTGAGACCTCAGAGGTCTGCCGCTTTCAGTGCCTGGCAATTAATAACAATCAAATTAATACAAAATAACAGCCTTTTATTCTCTGAGCATTTAATCTGTGCCAAATTTTTCATGGATGATTTACCTGCATTTTCTCGGTTCACCTTTACAACAGTTTTTTCCGGGTAGGTCGATTTTAGGGCTGAAAAAATGGAGGGACAGAGAGGTGAGAGACCTCTCACACAGCCCTCAAGATGTAGCATCAGGGTGTGAACCTGGACAGTCTTATTTTAGAGTATGTGCTCTGAAGCTCTGTACGTATATTTAAATCCCCCTAGATCTGTCCCAGGACTTGAGGAGTTCTCAAAAATATTTCTTCCTAGGAACTCCTTTGCCCTAGTTTGTGGCCAGAGCCTGGGTGTCAGACATTTGTGCTTTCAACGCTTTGAGCTTAGCAGTAGCCCGGCAGAAGAGTGATCGGACTTCCCCGTTTTCCTTAGAAAGTCTAGGTTAATGCCTCCTGTCCCCACATAATTATTAATAGTTCCCCAAAGTGTTCCGCTTTCAACAGTAAATTACATGGCCGCCCTACCCATCTGGTGTGACAACGCCTTCCCAGGAATGGGGAAGGTCTGGTGCCTTCCTCACTGCTGAGGACGGAGGTTGAGAGCAACAGGGATGTGGGAATGAGTCACAGGGATACCTGATCGGCTGATGCCTGCAGGGAAGGAGTTTCTGGCTCATTTCTGTTTCTTCATCATTCCTACATGTCCTAGTCACCCAGGGGAAGGAGCCCCGTGGGCAAGATGTCAGCTAGGCTCCAGCTGCAGCTTTTGCGCACGCCCCCCCCCCGCCAACTCTTCCAGAAGAGGAATGGCCTGAGTTTTTCTCTGGGCCTCAGTTTGCCTATCTGTTAAAATGGGGATGATCACCCTGGCTCTAATTGCCAAGGGAGCCAGAATATAATGGCTGCAAGTGAAATGTCTGTAGGGACCACCTGCTTCCAGCCCCCCCCCCGCCCCCACCCCAGGAACTCCTGTTGACATAGACACATCTGGCTGGGGTTCCTGGGAGTTCCAATTGCCAATGAGCCAGGGCAGGAAGTGCCAATGGACTTGAGCAAGGGCCGGGAATAGGCCCCCACGCCCAGCCCTTGGCTCAGAGCAGGATGCTTCCCTCTCTCTGAGTGCGAGGATGCTTCCCTCTCTCTGAGTGCGAGGGTGCCCAGTGCAGGGTCTCATCCCTGCTCAACCACATATTCCCTGGGTCCATAACGTTCCCTCCTCGGGAACGTGGGGGTGTCAGGTACAGCCCCCACCCTTCCACGTTACTGTAGGACTGGGTGAGGAGAAGCACGTGATCCTCAGCCTAGGAGCTCCGTGAAGGGGAGGTCACATTATTATTAACATTTGAACCCATTTACAAGAGATTCTGAACATGAAGAGGACTCTGCTGGGCCACCTCAGTCAAAGGAGGCAGAGCCCTGGGTTCAAGTCCCAGCTTGGCCACGGGTTTCACTGTGAGCCCTTCCCCATCTCTGGGCCCCGGCTTCTTCTCCCGTTGCTGGGCAGAGTCGCGGATGCTGGAGGAAGTAGAAGTTGGGCATCAGCTGGATCTGATTCCAGGGACCTGTTGTTCATCTAACTAGGGACTGGCCCGGCTCTCACATTCCCCCCCAGAATCTCAGCAGCCCCAATCTCCATGGTTCTTTCCACTCAGACATCTGCTCACTGCCATGTGACCCTCGTGTGCTCCTGGCCTCTTTTTCAGACACCCTGTTTTGACAGCCAGCAATCTGAGCATCTCTGTTCTTTGGGCCGGGCCAGGACCGCAACTCCACCCTCCGGCCCTCAACACGGGATTGTGGCCTCTGGCTTGAGGAGGCATTTCCCAGCTGGTTCTGTCTCGACATTTCCCCATCTGTTTGGCTCAACCCTCCTGCAAATGCTGGGGTCCCAGGGCTCATGTGGGGATGAGAAGTGTTTGCTTTTGTTTCCTTCATTGTTTGTAAGGAAAAGCCTTGACCAGTCTTCTGTAGGACCTGCTCTGGATGGAGATGGGGGATCGAGCATGGGCTGAGTTTGACCCGAAAAGTCTTGGCTGGGTCTGAGGGAGGGGTGTGAGCGGAATGGGCTCCAGGATCAGAGCTGATGCCGCCCGGAACCAGCGAAGGAGATCCGGGGACCAGATGCCTCTCAGGGGCTCTCCCACCATGTGTCGGGGACAGGCTGTGTTTCCCAGAGATGACCATGACATCTCCTAGGTCATATATTGTCCTTTCATAGAGCAGCGTGGGGGTGGGGTGAGGGTGGGTGTCTATGTTCCCTCCCCTTTGTGACTGTTTGACCAATAGAGCACGGCCAGAGTGAGGCTCTGTGGCTCTCAAAGCTAAGTCTTCTGCTTTGCTCTCTTGGAACCCAGCCACAATGCTGTAAGGAAACCCACAGAGAGATACCACTGGGAAGGGCCACGTGGAGGTGTTCTGGCCAGAGCTTCCCCAAACCCCCAGTTGACAGCCAGTGTTGATCGCCAGATCTACAAGCAAGGATGCTTCTGGATCCTTCCAGACTCTACCCATTGAATCACCATTCAAGTGTTCCCAGCTGACATCGTGGATCAGGACAAACTGTCCCTAAATTGTTCTGGGTCTGAATTCCTGACCTGCAGAACTAGGAGCGTCACGAAATGGTCATTTCACACCATGAGCATTGAGTGGTCTGAACGGTGTGCCTTTGCTGAGGGCTGTCCCACCCGCGGTTCTGGGGGGGGAGGGCGGGGGGGCCTCCATGGCTGCTCCCCCCTACTCCCATTACCCGACCACACCCAGAACAGTCCCGCATCACTCAGGTGCAGGAAGAGACTCAGAGAGACTGGGGACTGGCACAGGGTCACACAGCCTTTGGTGGCTAACCGCTTTGCTCTGATTAAACCAGATGCCTTAGAGCGATGGGCTCACGACAGCCCTCAGGTTGGGCCCCTGCCCGTGTTTGTAGGCGGTTCATTGTAACAGGGCCACTCCGGCTCACTTACAGAACTCCCGTGGCCTCTTGCGCTGCAGAGGCACGGCCCAGGATGGTCCACGAAGGCTAGAACCTTTATTTCCTAAACCTTTCCAGAAAGTTTGGCTTCCTTAAAGGTCTGAGGATACGGCAGCCCCTTCTGGAAGCTCAACCCTGCCCAGAGACAGACTGGAAACTTCTCGGCATAAGTTCTAAACTTCTCTCCGTGCCTCAGCTTCCTCTTCTGTGAAAGACAGCAATAATTTACTGCTTCTGACAGGGGCTGGATGCGTTGAGAAAGTGAGGAAGGTAAAGTCGCACAGTGCCCAGGCATGTGGCAAGACTTCACGTCTCTCCCCTTCCACCCAGAGAAGTTTCTGGCATGCAGGGAGGGGCAAGAATGGAGCTGGAGCCCCCAGAGAAATTAGCTCCTTGGTCTGGGTGACTTCACCTCATTTGTGATGTTAATTGCATAGATTTGCATAATGTGCTCACCGAGGTATTATTTTACTTGCACATTTAAATCATTTAATCATCTGTGTTTTTCCCTTCTTAATCTTGATGAGGCCAAGATGGGGAGGGGGAGGAAAAAGAAAGAAAGGAGACAGTCTCTAGGTTTCTGTCTCTGACTCTCTCTCCCTCTCACACACACACACACACACACACACACACACACACACTGACAAAACACACCCCTGAATGCAACTCCGTTGTTCAACACCCTCTCCTCTCCCTCTCTGGACTCCAGTCAAGTAGCACTGGCCTTTTGGTATTCCCCACACATTAAGCACATTGCTGCCTCAAGACTTTTGCAGTCTTTTTTTTCCTTTTTTCCTGCTTGTATGATAGGGAAAGATAAGCTAAAATAGGCAGAGAGGGAAGGGTTAGGACCTGAGGGCCTCTGTGGAGAAAAACACAGACTTCGGAACAATGCTGGGAGGGTGAACCACAGCAAACCCCGGAGGGTGTAAGGGCCTCTTAAGAATGTGACAGACACCACTGACGCCCCCTCAGTTTCCTCTTGGGGAATTGGGCAATCCAAATACCTAACTAAAAAAAGTAAACGCTAAAACTTCTGTCATACAAGGGACAGTATGACCAGTCTGACGCCTCACGTGATGGAATCTAGCCAATCAGGAATGGACCACCCAGCACCTAATTCTCCTGCCCAGTAAGGGCACAGCCTGAGAAGGAAGGAGAAAGGGGGAAGGGAAAGGGGGAGAAGGAACTAGAGGGAAAGGAAAGCAGGGGAAGGAATTAGGGGGAAGGGAAAGGGAGACTGTCGACCAGAACCTTATAAAACAAGGACCCTTGCCTATAGTCGCGGGCATTCACTTTCAAAAGCCCCCTCTCTGTAAAGAGCTTTCCTACTATTCTTACTTTCTGATCTTTTTTTTTTTTTTTTTTTTTTTTACAAATTACCAAAACTGACCAGGAAGAAATGTAAAGTCTGAAGAGCTATTTTTTGTGTTAAAGTAATTGAATCCATAATTTAAAAGCATCCCACAAAGAAAACTCCATGCCATGAGGGCTTTCCTCGTGAATTCTGTCTATCATTTAAGGGATTTTATCAGACAAAAAGGCGCTACAGCAACTTATTCATGAAAGAATATTCCCAACTCATTTTAAAAGCCAGCATCATTTTAAAAACATATTTTGGAGACTGGCCAAGATGGCAGAGAGATAGGGAGTTCCCTACTTCCCACCTGTATCTTTTAAAGAAGGGCTGAAGTCAAAGGACTCTGGACTTTAAGAGTCTGGGAAGAAAGGAGACGGAGTCCATTAAGAAGATAGCCTCATAAGTGTGGGATTGCCAACTGGAGAAGATAAAAACGGGCCAGGACATGGAGGCACAGAGCGGAGGGAGCCCCTTCCGCGAAAAAACAAAGGGAGGAGAAGAGTGTCTGGGGAATTGTAGAACTGTATCTGGACAACAGAAAAACCTCCGCCTGGGATGGAGAGGGGTTCTATCATCCCATTTCTAACTGCAGGGCTTTTTGACAGAGATCCCATCTCTAACTATGGAGGTTTCTTTGGGATGGGTGCCCCTGTCCCAGAAATTCCCTCCAGGATAGAGAGTACAGAGGGAACCCAGTTGGCATCAGGAGGAGCCAGTCCCCTGCTCGAACCCCTGCTAGGAAGTGCTCTGGCTTGCAGGATTACATTTTAGGCAGTATCATTGTTATGCCCAGATCACAATATTCGTCCCCCAAAACCAGAGACTACCAGGGAGACTAAGTCATGCATGCAAAAGCAAAGGGCAGTTTTATTATGGCTTAGGCTCCCTGGACCTAAGTTCAGGCTTGCAGTCTACCAGTGCAGTGGATCCGTGCTGAGCTCTTACTTTCTGATCTTATAATAAACGTTCACCTTCTGCTCATTTTGTGTCTTAGTTCTTCATTCTTAGAAGTAGTGAGACCACAAATCCTGTGTATGCAGGTAAAAAAAAAATCCTGCAGCGCCTGGTGTATCTTTTCTCCAGATTCCCACGTAGTCCCCTCTCACCTCCTTCAGGTCTTTCCTCAAACATCGCTTCTTCAGAGAAGACTTTCTTGACCTCCCCGTCTTATTTACCAGCCTCCAGCCTGTATTCTTCTGCAAGGCACTTGTCACCACTGGCATTGCGGTGCCATTTCTGCAAGGCACTTGGTTCACCCCCTTAGTTGAATGGAAGCGCCCCAGGCAGGGGGTTTGGTTTGGTTTGGTTTTGCTTGTGTTTTTGTTTTTGTTTTTGGTTTTGGTTTTGGTTTTGGTTTTTTTTTTTTTTGTCGGCTACCATCTCTCTTAGCATGCAGAATCGTGCCTGGCGCACAGTAGAAGGTCGGTAAATGTTTGTCACATTAACGAACACCTATCGGGAGCGCAAAGACCCCGCAGGAGAAGGTGTGATGATTGTGTGTTGTAGACGCCCACGGGTGTGCACTGAGGCACTGTCAGCGCTGAGCCCAGGACCAGGTTTGCCACCACCAAAGACAGACTTTCTCCAGAAATGGAGCTGTTTCTGGAAGGGCCATCAAAGCACTGACCCCAGGTCAGCTTCCCGTGGGGGCTGACATTTCCCAGGCAGGCAAAGAACAGCCGTCTGAGCCAAGTGAGTCTGGATGAGCCATCTTCTGGGGAACTAGGCAGTTTTTTGCAACCCACATGTGACGTCATATATGGGGCTAATCGGAGGTCAGGCTGGTAAACCCAGAGGTCACTCACTATCTGGCCATGGAGGACACAAAGGAGGCAGCCCTGGGTCACAGGGACAGAGGTCCCTGAGGGTTCTTAGATGGCTGCCGTTGCCACTTCTTGGTGGCTATTTTGAGGCAACAGTCAGCTGGAAGCCCAAACCTCACCTGCACCGTTGTACACGGGGGTGAGGGGGCAACCAAGGCCGGGCCAGGCAGATCTGCTTGCTCAAGTGTCCCGAAAAGGACCCGCCTCAGCCCGGACATGACATCCCAGGCTGAGAGGCCCTGGTCAGAGACACGGCGGGTGTCTCTCCCCTCCCCGGGCTGCACCTCTTCCTCCTCCAGCTCTCAGCTCAGATGTCACTTCCTCAGGGAAGCCCCACCTGATAGCCTCGATCTAGGACAAGTTTCTTTGTTCTCTGAGAAACACACTCTTTCTCTTCAGAGCCCACATCTGTGGGCAGGGACGATCTGGCCATCTGGCCCTGGGGTCCTGAGCCAGGCTCTAAGCTTGAGGCAGGCAGGGACCATTCAAAGCCATTCCAGACACCTGCCTGGCCCGAGAGCCTAGCTCAGGGTGTGTGTTGTGGGTCTCTCGGACTATGGGCTGAGTGGATGCACACAGCCCGAGCAAACGTGGAGGTAGGACAATGTGGAAGCATCTTGCAGATGACAAGGCAGCCACGGGTGCTGGCCCCGGGCCAGGGCTGGCACTCAGCTCCCCTAAGCACCGGCGGCAGAAGCTTGTGGGCTTTTCTCTGCCCAGATCCTTAGATCTCTTTTGCATTCTCCACACGCCAGCTCTGGAGGTGCACGTGCTCCTGGCAGCCTGCGCCTGCGTCTCTGTCCTGGGCTGGGTCAGGCCACCGGGAGCCCCTTTGCCTGTGGCCAGGGCACGCTGGATGTGCCTGGCCGTTGATGCCCCCTGCCCACTGAATCCTGGCTCAGGGTCTGCTCCAGAGGCCCCACCCAGATAGTCCATGCCACGCAGGAGGCCTTGCGCCTGGCTGAAGCAGGAGTCAGACACGCCTCGGTCCAACCCCTACTCTGCTTCTGACCAGCTGTGCAGCCCTGGGCAACTTCACCGACCTCTCTGGTCACCCCTGTAACATGAGTTACACTCCAGCAAGTTTCTTGGAACTTGTAACACAAATTTAATTCTGGTGAGAATTAGAAATGGTGTTTAGGAGGTGCCTCCTCAGGCCAGGCCCCCAGGGTGGGGGGGTGGGAGCTCAGCGAGGGACAAGCGTTCATCACAGTCACCAGCAGTGGTGAGTTATAGTCTAACTCTAACATCCTCCCCCGTGTTGAGGCCTCAGATGGGAAATACAGACTCAGGAAAGCAGCCGCCCTGCCCCCAAATATGCATATGTGCCAAGAGCTCAAGGGTCTGTTCTAGAAAATTCCAGGGAAACTGCCGGGCCTTCAGCTTCCCCATCTTTGCTGAGTGTCCTTGGCCCCATCCCCAGCACCCCTGCAGCGTCTCCTGACCCTAGTCTGGGTCGGAGCAGATCCTCGGGGAGCTCAGGAGCATTAGCATGAGGGCTTGGGTGGTCTGTGGAGGAGCTGCGTCGGTCGGCGCTCGCTTCAGCCTTCCATGAGCCCTGCGTTGTGCGGTCCGGCCTCCTGGCAGCTCCTCGCAGAAGCTGTGCCCTCCTGTCCCTCTGGGTCTATGTACTTGCTGTTCTCATTTTCCCGCCGAGCGAACTCCTACATACCCTTCAAAGCACAGCTCTGACACCGCCTCCTCCCGGAAGTCTTCCCGGACCATGCTCTTCCCAGGCTGCGTTTAGCACCTTTCCTGGGGACCCACATCTCCTGTTCCTGGGCCAACACAGAGCTGGCCGTATTCACACAGTTTTGTAACTGCTCCTTGACTTGCTTGTCTCCAGGAGAATCGGGACTGGTGTGCTTATACCTGAATCCCGAACAGCCAGCCAAGGGCCTCGTCAAATGGTTGGTGAATGAATGCATCGGTGAATGAATGAAGGGTCAGAGGTGGAGGTGGGTACAACTCCTTGTGGGTTTGTCTGGTTTTGGGTTTCGTTTCGTTGTTTTTTCCCGTTTCTAAGAAATGGCTTCAGTCTGGAGAGGCCCTTTCTTAACTTTCTCTTTATCAGCAAAGTGTGGTATCCTAGGGGCATCGGGGGGGGGGGGGGGCTGGGAAACTGCTGACCCCTACACGCCCCAGCCTGCCCCACCTTCTCCTCAGCCCCTGCAGCGCTGCAGAGAACTAGACCAAAGAGTCCCCACCCTCTGGGTTTGGCCCGTCACCTCACTGGTCACAGACCATGGGTGAATCACTTCCCGGCTCACTGCCTCAGTCTCCCCAGTTGTCACGTGAACAGCGTAAAAGTCCCCGCGGGTGTTCTGAGATGCCTCTCCTGGTCTCTGGCTCCTGGGGGGAAATAAAGGGCCACCACATGGGTTCAGGGACAGAACAGAGGTCTCCTCTGAGGAGAGAGGGCTGGAGCTCGGGGCAGGGCTGGGCGGCCTCATGCTCTTAGGGCTGAACACCCTGACAAACCGGACCCCAGCTCTGGGGAGGACAGCTGTGCCACCGAGGGCTCTAGCAGGGCTGGGCCGGCTGAGCTGGCAGAAGGAGGAGGCTTGTTTTGCAGGGCTTGGCCTTCCCTGGGGGAAGGCCTTTCTTGGCCTGCAGGGCTTGCCCTAGCCCCTGGCACAGCCAGGCCTCAGCAAGGGGCAGGAGATTCTAGTGGGTGACCCTGGCCTGGTCGCAGTCTCCTGCACTGACTCTGACCTGGTCGCACTTTGGCCTTCCCTGATTTTTAGCCTGGGCATACCTTCCCTGGAGGTCACCCCCAGAAGTCTGGTTCTCCTGGACCAGAGAGGAGCAGGAGTTAGAAAGGAGGGGGCTGCCCATAGCAGTGACCATGGGAATTGTCCAGGGTGAGATCTTGGGAAAGCACAGCATGGCGGCTACGCACCTGGTGGTTGCTTTTTGTTGTTGTTTGGGTTTTTAATTTTTAAAAAATTTTTAAGGTTTATTTATTTATTCTGAGGGGGAGGGGAAGGGCAGAGAGAGGGAGAGAGAGAATCCCAAGCAGGTTCTGCACCGTCACCAAGGAGCCCGAAATGGGGCTCGAACTCAGGAACCACGAGATCATGACCTGAGCCGAAACCAAGAGTCAGACGCTTAACTGACTGAGCCCCTCAGGTGCCCCATGATGACTGCCTTTTTGAATCCTGGTTCTGTCCTTTAACTTTTCTGGGCCCCGATCTACTTATCTGTAAAATGGAACTAATACCAGTGTCTGTTTACCTCCCGCCGTTGCTGGGAGGGTTGGCTAAGTGACTATTTATTGGCTCATCATGGCTTATGGCACACAGTCAATGCTCTGTAATAAGTTCATTCTCAGCTCCATGGATGTGTGGGACACCAGATGTTCAGACCTTCCCTGAAAGTCTAGTCCACGGAGGCCTGAGTAACACCAAGAAGATGGGCAGCAGGACAGACAGGGAGCGTGTCCAGGGAGTGAGAAGGAGAAGAGAAGGAGACTCGGGCGAGGTGGGACATGAGTGGGTGGAGGGAATTTTTCTTTGGGAGGATGGACTCGTTTATGTCAGGAGAGTCCCGGTATGAGTGCACACGATAGAGGCAGAGCCGGGGGTGAGAGCCAGGCCCTGGGCGGGGGTCAGGAGAGCCTGGGACCTGCTTCAGCTCAGACCTGCATCGCTGTGTGGCACGAGAGGCACTGCCCTTTGTAGGCTCTCGGCCCGAACTGTCTGGTCTCAGGGGGCTGCTTCTAACGCGATCGATGGTTGGATCTAGCACATCCAACTCTGAGCCACTGACAGGAAGACATGGCTCTGAAACTCATTCTGAATATCCTTCCCTCTGGTCCGGGCAAGGACCTTGTGCCCATTGTACAGATGAGGAGACAGGCTCACAGGCTGAGAAATGCCCCACCTATCCGTGGCAGGGATTGGTTCCCGAGCCCTTCCATAGGGAGAATAAACGACTTAAATAGACTGTGTGTCTCCATATCACACAAAACACAATGGAGTGTATGTTTCTGCACTGTGGAGGCCATGTCTGGGGTGGCCTGAGTTTAAATATAGGCGGAGGCGGCCTCTAGTTGTAGAGATCGCCTTGATGCATGTAGCCAGAGCACCTCGGGGAGAAAGCAGCTGCTGGGCCTGAAACTGGGGTGCAAGGAGAGGCAGGTGGGCGAGGAGCCAAGCAGAGACAGAACACGCAGTGGTGGAGGCGTGGGTGTTCTGGATACACACGCCGATTTTTGACCACGCCACCATCAGAAAGTCAAGTGCATGTTGTTCAAGTCATGTGTTCCTTGGCAAAGACAGCAGGGCTTATTTATCTAACGATGATCAACATTCCCACTTGGCTGTCTGAGGCAACTCAAACCTCACATGTCCCAGACTGAGCCCCCTTCATACCCCAAAACCAGCCATCCTGTCCCAGACGCTGGCGACGCCCTCCTTCCTTCGGTCAGAACCCCTGGAAGCATCTTCGATGTCTGTCCCTCACGCTCCATCGTGAGCAGATCCTACCGCCTCTACCACCAAGCGAGGCCCAGACCCTGACTGTTTCTCACCGCCTCCCGCAGGACCGCCACCACCTCTTGCCTGGATTATTGCAGTAGCCTCTCTCGCTCGACCTTCGGCTTCAGACATCTCTCCAGGGCGATCTACTCCCCCACACGGCATCCTGTTAACATCCTATTAGAACCTAAATTGGATGGTTTGTGTCCTCTGCTCTAACTCCTTCAATGGTGCCCATCTCACCTAGAGTAAAGAATAATGTCTTTGGAATGTTCTAGAAGGCCTAAACAGTCTAGTTTTCTTTGTTAGCTCCTTATAATGCTTCTGGGAGTTAAGCAAGGGAGGAGGGATGGACCTCACTTTATAGACAGGGGAAACAGAGGCCTGGAGATGGTGTGCACGTGCCTGGAGCACAGGTCACCCGTTGGAGGCTCTGTCCACCACTTTGTCCCAGATGCTTGAGCGGGCAGCCACTGGTGTCTCTAATCTGACAGGCTGCTCACCCTGCCTTCTCCACAGAGCACTGGCTCCCTGCCCACTCTCCAGAGACAAGCCAGATTTCGAAATAAGCTTGTGGACACTGGGTGCTTGGCCGGGACAGGCCCCTGGATTCCACCCCTTTTTAGGCCAGATCGGAGCAGCACATGGCCCACTCTGGGCTGCTGTGTAGCTGTCAGAGGAATTTCAATCCCCCAGGACTGAAAAGGGTCAGGCCCGGGGCAGCCCGCTGTACCCTGGCTTTTACTCTTTTTTGCCAAGTGACCTTGGGCAAGTCACTTCCCTGTTTTGAATTGCACTCTTTCAACATCATGGGGGCGTTGGTGTTGAACACATAAGCATTCAAACGACAAGCTGGGGAAACGTGGGCTGCATTCTACGAGGTTGAAAAATAATCAGGAGCCAGAAGATGTCAAATATAAGCTCACGGCTGCTCTGAGGAAAGGTCTAGAGTGAAATGTCACTGGGTTTGGTGCCCAGCCCCATTCCGTTCAACATGTCCATCGATCACTTTAAGATGGGAAGTTGGCTGGGGGCACCGGGGTGGCTCAGTCGGTTGAGTGTCTGACTTCGGCTCAGGTCATGATCTCACACTCATGGGTGTGAGCCCCACATCGGGCTCTGTGCTGACAGCTCAGAGCCTGGAGCCTGTTTTGGATTCTTCAGATTCAGATTCTCTCTCTTTGTGCCCTTCCCCTGCTCATTCTCTGTCTTTCTTGGTCTCAAAAAATAAATAAACGTAAAAAAAAAAAGATGGGAAGGTGGCCCATTACGGTGCGGTTGGGCCCGCAAGAAGGCACTGGATATTAGAACCAGGATGTCCAAAGACTTTTACCCAAAAGACCAATGGGCTGATGATAAGAACGCAAAATCTAATAATAGTGAATGCCTCCCACTGCACTTGGACCCAAACACCACAATTAAGTCTGAGGTGAAGAGGTTAGGATGGAGACAAAGCAAGATTAAATCAGTAGTTCTTGGGGTAGGGGACAGTTTCCTCCATTTCCACAATTGGGGGCCTCTTATGACATGTGGGGGGCAAGAGCCAGGTTTGCTGGGCACCCCATATGGCACAGAAGTCTCACACTGTTGAAAATTGCCCTACGTGCTTCATACCTTACAAATGTCTATCAGAGGAAAACACATGAAGTACAAATAGGTCAGTCAAAGTGTAGTGAACCCCAATACTGAGAGGTTCTTATAAGAAGTTATGTGGAAAACTCAGTCACTTAGAAGGTTGCTACTAACAAGGATGCATAACTCCGTTTTTTATGGATTTGAGCCAAATACAGCAAAACCTTGGTTTGTGAGCATAATTGGTTCTGGAAACATGCTTGTAATCCAAAGCACTTGTATATCAAAGCAAATTGCAAGAACCATTGGCTCAGTTGTGATCATGTGACATCTGGCATCATGTCCTACTTATGTTGAAAGACATCGCTCATTTATCAAGTTAAAATTTATTAGAAATGTTTGCTCATCTTGGAACATTCACAGAACAAGCCATTCACAATCCAAGGTTTTACTTGTATTCGTAAATTAGAGATGTGAAAAATTTCATTGGATTTTTTAAAGGAGAGCTGTTCTGGATTTCTTTAAGGATAGTTGTTTTGAATCTATGTGGTGAAACAGGTTGAGATGAAAACCCTGTTGTTTTTCTGTCTTGCTCAGAAATTGTCCCAACAGATGCACCTCATGGTTTTCAATGGCATTGGATGGAGAGGTTTCTTTTGTGGTCCATTCATTTATCAGTTCTGCCTAATGAGGGATTGATCACAAAGTGCATTTTTTTTAATGTTTATTGATCTTTGAGAGAGAGAGACAGAGAGACAGAGAGAGACAGAGACAGAGACAGAGTGTGAGCAGGGGAGGGGCAGAGACAGAGGGAGACACAGAATTCAAAGCAGGCTTTTAGGCTCTGAGCTGTCAGCACGGAGCTCGACGTGGGGCTTGAACTCACAGACTGTGAGATCATGACCTGAGCTGAAGTTGGACGCTCAACCGACTGAGCCACCCAGGCGCCCCCTAAGAGCATTTTTAAAAAAGATGTGAAGACAGAGTGCACTCCTGTGGAGGAATAGGTCTCTAAGGAAGAAGTGTTTTCTGTGTGACCCCGCCACCCTGTCCTGTGTCATAAAACGGGGATTATGTGTCACTGCACTCTGAGGGTCACCTTCCTTATTCTCTCCATTGGACAGGCTACGGCGTGACTTCTCATGTTCTCCTCACTTCAGTTAGGGTGATTTCTCTCTTTCTCTTATCATACACAAACAAATAACTCGGTCTGTTGCATCTTGTCCTAACAACAGTTTTTATTTAATTTCCACCTGCGCCTCCTGGCCTGTCATTTACCTGTGCTCCTTGTGTATAATGGTCTGATCTGCCTACATCTCTGGAATCCAAACCTATTCATTATGAGTAGCTATGGGTTGTTATGGCTTGTTGGGTAGTTGTGCCCAAGAACGTATGGAAATAAACATGATTTTATTATAAATGACGTCCCTTTTTATACCTCCTTTATGTTACAGCCCTGGCATTGTGTTGACGTATATGTGTGTCGGGAGATTATTGTCCATGAATTTCATTTCAGAAAATTAAAATGAAAGGAAGCATAAAATTGCTATAAAAAGAGAACTTTGGCAATTACAGTTGTGGGTTTATACCTAACGAGAATGTTATATGTGTTGACCGAAAGGCGTGTGCAAGACCGTTGGCAGCAGCACCATTTGTAAGAATCCCGAGCTGAGGACAACGGACCATCCATCAAAGCTGAGTGAATATCTAGATTGAGGTGAGCATGCCGTGGAATACTCCAGAGTGGGGAGAAGGACCATTTACAGCCACACGGGGCAATGTGGAGGAAGGTCACATGAACACGCAGCAGAGTGAGAGAAGACAGGCACCGAAGAGTACGTGCTGAATGCTGCCATGTACAGGAAGGTCTAAAACCAGCACAATGAGTTAGAGAGGAAGTCGTGACGTTCTATGCAGGGAGAGAAGAAGCAGTGATGTTCGCAGGAGTCATCATTGGCTGAAAGCACCGGGGAATTCTGGGTGATGGTCATGTCCTGTGTCTTGATCTGCTGTGTTCATTTTGTGAAAATCCATCAAGCTGTGCACTTACGTGCACTTTCTGTGTGTGTGTATGTGTGTATATATACACACACACGTATACACACATCTATATATACATATACACATGTATATACACACATATACATATATATTCACAGATTGAAAGAGATATCTATATCTGTATCTATCTTTCTCTATATAGTGCAGTGTTTGGGTTTTTTTGCTTGTTTTGAGGTGATTGGCTCACACAGTTATGGATGCTGACAAGTCTAAAAACTCTACATGGTAGACCAGCAGGCTGGATACCCAGGGAAGAGCCAATCTTGCAGTTTGAATCTGAAGGCAGTCTGCTGGGAGAATGGTCCTTTCTGGCAGAGGATATGAGGAGGGGAGCAGGGAGGTCAGTCATTGGCTATTAAGGCCTTCCACTGATTAAATGAGGCCCACCTACATTCTGGAGGGTAATTTGCTTTACTCAAAGTCTACTGATTGAAATGTTATTTAGCCTTAAAAATATCCTCACAGAGACATTTAGAATAATGTTTGACCAAATATCTGGGGACTGTGGCACATTGACATGTAATGATGCTTTACTTCAATAATGTTATTAGACAGAGGGGCTTTTGGACTGACAGTTTGAGAGCCATTAGTTTAGTTGATGCTCCTAAAAGAATCCACATTATGACTACAGTCCCCAAAGAGCCAGTTCTACATGACATCACATGGGTAGAAGTATCATAACTTGATCAAGGAAGGTGACACTCTCTTTCTCTTTTTCTGTGGTTTAGTCATCAGTTGGAGAGTTTTGGTCATTTCTGGAGGCTACACCTTCATAGTCACCCAGGTCATCTGTGGAATGATGTGGCCAAGGGAGTGATCAAGGAGAATGATTGGCATGTCAAGGAGCATGATTCAGGTAACAAGGCAGAAGCCTTCAAGAAAGGAGTGAGCTCTGAACCTGCTAAAGGACATCCATGAAAAACCCCTCAGGAAACATCATATCTACTGGCAAAAGGCTGGATGTTTTTGCCCCTAAGATGAGGAACAAGACAGACATGATGCTCACTCTTGCCCCTTTTATTCAACATTATATGGGGGATCCAACCAGACCAGTCAGTTAAGAAAATAAAAGGCATCCAGAGTGGGAAGAAGTTAACATTCTTTCTATTTGGAGATAACATTATCTTATATACAGAAAATCCTAAGGAACCAACTAAGAAATTATTAGAACTAATGAACCAATTAAGCAAGGTTGCAGAATACAAGTTTAATATAGAAAAATCGGGGCACCTGGGTGGCTCAGTCGGTTAAGTGTCCGGCTTCGGCTCAGGTCATGATCTCGCAGTTCGTGGGTTCGAGCCCCGTGTTGGGCTCTGTGCTGACAGCTAGCTCAGAGCCTGGAGCCTGCTTCAGATTCTGTGTCTCCCTCTCTCTCTGACCCTCCCCTGCTCTCACTGTCTCTCAAAAATAAATAAAAACCATAAAAAAATTTTTAAATAAACTTATAAAAATTTTAAAAATTAAAAAAAAATAAAAAATATATAGAAAATCACTTGTATTTTTATACAATGGCAATGAATAATCTGAAAGGAAATTAAGAAAAAATTCACTTTGTAAAAGTATCAAAAGAAAAAATACTGAGGAGTAAATTTAAAAAAAATGTACAAGATGTATACTTAAAATTATAAACATGGCAAAAAGATGTAAAAGATATAAATAAATGGAGACATTTGATGTTTATGGATCAAAAGGCTTAATATTGTTGAGATGGTAACACTTGGAAGAAAACATAGGAGTAAATCTTCATGAGCTCAGGTTAGGCAAATCCTTCTTAGACATGATATTGAAAGCACAAATGACAAACAAAAAAAACCAGACAAATCAGATTTCATCACAATTAAAAACTTTGGTGCTGTAAACAGTATCATCAAGAAGGTGAAAAGTCAACCCAAGAATGGGAGAAAATATTTGCAGATCACATATATTATAAACATTTTGTATCCAGAATATATAAATAATGCTTAGAACTCATATACATGATGAAAAGACAACTCAATTTAAAAATGGGTAAAGGGAGCGCCTGGGTGGCTCAGTCAGTTGAGCATCCAACTCTTGAATTTGGTTCAGGTCATGATCATAGGATAGTGGGATCAAGCCCTGTGTCAGGTTCTGCACTGAGCAGCATGGAGGCTGCTTGGGATTCTCTCTCTCCCCCACCCCCTCTCCCCTGCTCACATGCACTCTCTCTTTCTCTAAATTAAATAAATAAATAAATAGACAGACAGACAGATAGATAAATACATAAATAAACAAGTAAGTAAATAAAAATAGGTTAAAGATCTGGGCTGCCTGGGTGGCTCAGTCAGTTGAGTGCCCAACTCTTGATTTAGGCTCAAGTCATGATCTTAGGGTCATGAGATCAAGCCCCAAGTGGTCTCTGCACTGACAGCATGGAGCCTGCTTGGGATTCTTTCTCTCCCTCTCTCTCTCTCTCTCTCTCTCTGCCTCTCCCCTACTCAGTCACACACTCTATCTCTCAAAAATAAATAAATAAACATTTAAGAAAACAAAGCTAGGTCAAGGATCTGAATAGACATTTCACCAAAGAAGATATACAAGTGGCCAGTGAGCACACAAAAAGACGCTTAGCATCATCATTCATTAGCCCTATAGTCAAAACTATAAAATACCACTTCACACCCACTAGAATGGCTGGAATTTTTTTAGAGTGATTATAGTTATTTTGGAAAGAGACAATACTGAGGTGCCTGCATGGCTCAGTCAGTTGAACATCCGACTTCAGCTCAGATCATGATCTCCCCCTACAAGGGACTCTGTGCTGACAGCTCAGAGCCTGGAGCGTGCTTGGGATTCTGTCTCCCTCTTCTCTGCCCCTCCCCTGCTCATGCTCTGTCTCTCTATATAATAAACATTAAAAAGTAGACAATATTAAGTGTTAGAAAGGATGTAAAGAAAATGGAAGTCTACAAATGGCTAGTGGGCGTGTAAAATGGTCCAACAACTTTGGAAGACAGTCTGGCAATCTCTCAAAAGTTTTAACATAGAGTTATCATATAAATCAGCAATTCTGCTTCTAGGTATTTGCCCAAGAGAATTAAAAATACATCCACACAAAAACACATACATAAATGTTCACAGCTGCACTATTCACAATAACTTAACAGTAGGAACAACCCAGATATCCATCAACTGATGAGTGGATGAATAAAATATGAGATCCATATAATGGAATATTGTCTGGCATGGAACAGAAATAAAACTCTGATACATGCTACAACATGGAGGAGCCTTGAAGGCATTATGCCAAGTGAAAGAAGTCTTTCATGAAAACCATAAACTGTATGATTCTATCTATATGAAGTTATCTGAAGAGGCAAATCCATAAAGACAGAACAGATTAGTGGTTGCATCAGTTGGGAAACAATGTGGTTGTTGACTGCTAATGGGTTTGGAATTCCTTTTTGAAGTGAAGGAAATATTTCAAAGTTAGATTGTGGTGAGGATCAACAACTCTGAATATATGAAAAGCTATTAAATTGTGCACGTTAAGTGGTTGAATTTTATGACATGTTAATTATATCTCAATAAAACTAAACAAGCAAAGGGTGAATCCTTGATCAATTTACCCCAAGGCAATATTTGTCAACAGGCTCAAAGGCATAGTTTATACCACTCAGGAATCCAGTTGGAGGAAGCATAGATTACATTTATCACCTTAAACAAAAAGAAATTTAATACAGGAAGTTGGATTCTTGCAAAATTATGGGAAGATTCGGAGAGTGGGCTGGAATGACTCTCTCCAGGAACGACTCAGAACTTCCCCACCATACTGCCTACCCATGGGAGCTGCTGCTTCTGTTGAAACCCAGAAGCTTGTCTTCAGGAGTCTGCCACTTTAGCTTTATTGTAGGGATCAGATGTCGATGATGTCTTCACCGCCACCCGGGACCCCCACAAGCTAGTGACAAGACACTGAGACCATGGCTGCAGAGAATCCTAATGACTTTACAATCGGCAGGAAACAGCCAAGGCTGAAGAAGAGACTTCCACCTCACTTTCCAAGTCGCACACATGTCGTTTAACGGGCATGACCATACTGGTCTCCAGACCTTAGCTGCAAGGGAGTCTGAGAAATGCAGTCTTCACACTTCCCAGCCCCCAAAGCACAGGAAGGTGCATAGTGTGAGGTTGAAATGGATATTGAATGAGCCCACCTGCCCTCACCAGTGGCTTCAGGGGTTACACAGTGAAAAACGGGAAACAACCTAAATGTGCCCCCAAAGGGTGTTAATAGTTTTGGCTTCATCTGTTTGGGCAAATGCTAGACAACCAATAAATGCACTGTGGAAATATGTGTGGGACTGGAAAACTGTTAGACACACACTGGAAAATAGCAGATGATGCGATAGAACTTAGAGGCAACTTTCATGAGGACAAGAGCCACACCTGTGTCATCCACCTACGCGTCCTGCTGCCTGGCGTGTTCTTGGCACAGAGACAGGTGCTCAGTAAACATTTGTTGGACGAATGAAAGTGACTCTACCTTGAGTAACTAAATATAAATGGAAATACATTTATATGCATATAAACTTATGAATACACATAAACTTCATACAATTTAGCCACACTGAAAGAAATACGACAAAATGCTAACAACTGTTCTCTCTTATGATGACATTTGATGTGATTTTTACTTATTCTTTCAGCTCTCTTGTATTTTATAAATTTTGAACAATGAACACACATGAATATCAAGTAGGAGAAAACCATGGATGTCCTGTTAAAGCCACAGAAAGAAAACATGCCTGCCTCATTTCTCTGTCTCCCTCAGGGCTTGGCACAAAACTGGGCCCAGAGGGGCCCCCAGTCCAACCTTGGTGACCAAGTGAGTGCCCCTCAGTTTGCCACCTGAGAGATTTCTGGGTCATTCTCAAGGAGCCCGAGGGTGGAGTTGAGCTTCTAAGATAATCCTGACTCTGACATGGTGGTGCTTCTCCTAGCTAAAACTGGCCAAGTGCCAAAGTGGAATGACCCTTCCCAAGTGCCAGCCTTGAGTGCTCATGGAGGCTGTGCCAAGGTGAGGTCATGCTCAGCTAGATCAGTGACTCAGTCCTGCCCCTCCCGTGCACCTATCAGGCCCTGGGGCCATTGCTGTTTGGTCTGCTACCAGCTGGGCTCAGCCATGCAAAGGCTGGACTGGAAAAGGGTGTGGGGACCGGGAAAGGGTGTCTGTCCTTTTCCAAGGCTGCCCCTCGGTGTCGTGAGAAGTTCCTCAGTGGGTGGTTCCTATCATGTGCACTGACACAGCTGTCAAGGTCTTAGGTCACAGGGATAAGAATGAGAAAAGTGAGAGTCTCCCTTAGCTCTGTGCCACCTGCAGTCACATCTGGGCGAGGGAAGCAGATTATCTGCCTCTGTCTCCCATCTCGCCAAGAGCCAGGTTCTGCCTCACCCTTCCTGCCAGTGGACAGGAAACGTGGTAATGGCTGGCATCTTCCTCCTTGGGGCCTTAGCAGGGGTCAGGGGAGACCCCAGAAGGCTTGAGAGTCATCAGCAAGCCATCCCCTCATTCACCACACTCACTAACAGGATGAGAAAACGGAATTCAAAGGGGAAGGACATGGTCCGGGTCACACAAGTACACAAGGAGCTTGTAGGGAGAGGGCTCCTGTACCAGTCACGGCGTTCAGAGACTCCAGGGCAGGACTGATGGGGAAAACAAGAGAGAAATGTCACAGAGGTGTGGGAACTAGTCCTCTTGGGGCCAGTTTGCCCCACAGGATCTGCACACATAACTTGTCTGCAGGCTCTGCCCACCTAGAGAGAGCAGGTTGGAGAAAACGCTTCTGCCCTTGACCAGCTGTGGGCATCATTTCTCTCTTTGGCCTCAATTTGTTCATCTTTAAACTCCAGCTCAGGGATGATGGTAATCACTAAATTCAAGCTCTAAAATCCCATGGTTAATAATTACACCATTCTCTTCCCCAAACTCAGCCCAACTGCACCACTCATTCCCCTGCCTAAAAGCTTTTCCATGGCTCCCTATGGCTTGACCAGAGTCTGGCATACAAGGCCCTTCGTGGTCTGGTTCCTACTAAGCTCTCCGGCCTTGACATTCCTTCTGCGTCCCTCAAACTCCAGCCATGCTGGTTGACTGCCCCTTCCCGTGGATTTTGCACGCTCTTCCTCACTTCTGTGACTTTGCCTTTGAAAAGGGGCAGGAAGCGTTCCTCTTTGCCTTACCCACCTGACAAATCCCAGCTCACACTGCAAACCCCAGATTAAGTGCCACCTCCCCTGTGAAGCCTGCCCTGATCTACAACACAGAAAGAAGCCCTCTCCCATCTCAGGTCCCTCGGGACCCAAGCCTTCCTCCACCACAACCCTAAACATAGTTTATGGGAATTACTGTTTACACGGTGAGTGAATTATACCCTATTTCCTTCACAGACATGACAATTCCTTGACAACAGGAACTGTGTCTTATTCATGGCTCTCCCACAGGAGGTGCTCAATAAATGTTCAATATATTAATTATCCGATAAGTAAAGTAATTCCTAAAAAAAAAAAAAAAAAGAAAGAAAGAAAAACACCCAGAAAACAAATAAGCAAACAAACAAAAACAAAAGAAAACCCAGAAAAACAAAAAAGGACTCCATGGCTTTTTATGGCTCTCTGGACAACCTGAGCCCTCTCTGGGCCTCAGTGTCCCTAGCTATAAAACTGCAAGGCTGACCCCTCTGGCTTCTGAGGGCAGGGTCAAGACCTATCTCTCCCCGCAGCCGCAATAACCCAGAAACCCCAGTGACGCTATCAGCTCCCTCACGAACCAGTTAGTTAATGAGGAAATTAAGCCACAGTTAAGCAATCTCTAAGATCACACAACATCTAATCTGTGTTGGCCAAATCTTTACCTCTTCGTTACTGAGTTTCCTCTGAGCTTACTACAGCCTGCTACTCAGACGCAAAACACTCTTCTCAGGCACCCGTGCTGGGCCCAGGTCACCACATCAGGGACAAGCATCTCAGGCAGAGGGGACGGCCAGTGCAGAAGTTGGCTGGGAACATGCCTATCTTGCCAAAGGGCTGTCGGGGAGGTTGGCATGGCGAGAGCTGAAGCAGCAGGGAGAGAATGGTAGGAGAGGAGGCCAAAGAGCAGTGGGGCCAGTCACGGGGCTGGTGAGCTGCTCACGGGATTGGCATGTGCGTTGAAGGAGATGATGGATGGATGACATAGGCTCTGGCTTCAGTCAGTGCCTATCGAATGATGGACATGCAGCTGTTGATGTGGTGGTCGTGGAAGGGACGCGTGATCCTGGAGTCAGCCAAGCTGTGAGGACAGACAAGCGCAAGGAACAGAATGGGCAAAGGCACCAAGGGGTGAGCAGGGTCCCACCACCTCCCTGGCCCCGGGCGCCACCTTCTCTGGCCTGGAACCTCACCCCAGCCCCCACCCTGCTTTCCCGTGTCCCTGCTCCCACCCGAGGGAACGTGCATTTAGCAAAACACATAGATTTTGAAGCCAGGCAGGCCTGGTCCTGGGCAAGTGCGTCAGTTTCTCCACCTGTAAAATGGACAGGCCATTGAAAGGCTTTTAACAAAAGCCGCTGGCGGTGGCCAAGCTGATGTCTGCTGCTCCCTGTGGACCTGGGTGGGAAGATTAATGAAGGTCCAAGTCCCGCTGGCCTCTGCCTCTCAGGGTTCTCCAACGGACAGCCCACTTCAACACGAGCAAGGTGATTCCAATGCCTTTCCGGGGGCTGCCAGTCTCAAAAAATGCACTTTTTCCAGGAGTACTGATGGCAGGGGAGTGGGGCCAGGGGGGTGGAGCTGGCCCTGTGCGCAGTTGGCAGAACGTGTCAGAGCACAGGACCTGGGGCTGCAGGAAAGGGACAGGTGGAATGTGTACCCACCCCGGCAGACCCCCGGGCCCATCCTGGCTCCTGAAGTCCCACCCATGGCTGCAGGCAAGCCGCATGATCTCTCTGACCGTCACCCTTCTCATCTGGAAATTGAGGGATGGAGCCATTCATCAGGCTGACAGAGAACCACTGGAGAGAATGACAATGTAGGGTCCTTGTGCAGCCGGCTAGGGCTCAAGACAAACCAATGAAAAGCAGTAACGTGCATAGATGTCCTCCACACACAGCTGGCACAGGTTTGGCTGGATGTCGTAGCATCCCCTCTCACACCCCTGAGGGAGAAAATGGAATTGAGGTCCTCCAAGCCCTCGAGGATAATAAGAGGCATATAAATAGCCAATATTTATGCAGCTTTTCCTAGGCCCAGTGCTATCCCAAACACTACTAACTCATGTATTTCTGAGTCCAGGAGGTTGGTACTCCCACTAGGCCCATTTTTGGGGTGAGAAAACTGAGGTGCAGAAATGGGAAGTCACCTGCATAAGGTTGTACAGCTGAGAGCTAACCAACCCTGAAGCTCCCCCAACATCAGCTCTGCCTCTGGGCCCCCTGATAAGCCTCGGTACCACCCTGAGCACCCAGCGAGGGTGGTGGCCTGGGATGCAGGTAGGTCCTGACGCAGGATTTGTTCTGACCTGAGATGGGGCTTCAATCACCTCTCTTTTTCCACTTCTCCATCCTGAGCAAGCCAATAGCCAACCGCTGCTAGGAAAGGGCAGGGTTAATCTCATTTGAGCTTGCAAAAAAAAAAAAAAAAGAAGAATAAGAAGAAGACCCCAACCTGTCAAGTCTTGTTTAGAAACCTGAACATTCTAGAAATATTGACAAAGCAAGGGGGCTGCCTCCATGAAAAGGTTTTTGGCAAAAGAGGCGATGCTAATCCAATGTGACAGGGGTATTTTTGTCTTAGGCCAGAAAACCAGAGATTGAAAATTGCTCCTCAGAGTGGGGGGAGGGGGGAGGTCAACCAGCCGGGCCTCGCCTCCCCCACCAGCTCCATTTCCCTGGAATTATCTATGAGAGAACAGGGCCTGATGTCTCTGCTCCTACAGTCACCGCGTGTGCAAAGCACAGACTCCAGGAGCGTCGGAAATTCATTATTTGGTCCAACCTTGTCATTTCTCAAGTGGGAAAACTGAGGCTGGAGACAGGGAGTGAAGCCTCAATTCTATCCTCTATCCATCAAAGAACATGAGTTAGAACCTGCTCCTCTCCCACCACGGGCAACGAGGGATTTAGAAAGGCAGCTGTGGCTCCCTTCAGGACTTTGATTTGGATTCAAGTCCCTGCTGCGCGGTACAGGGCAAGCTATTTAGGCTCTCTTAGTCTGTTTCCTCAGGAAAATGAGAACAATAATCCCTAGAGTTGTGGGGAGAATTACATGAAGGAAATGTAGGTGCACCCGTTCAGCTCTTTGGTTGCACGAACAGGCACAGACTCAAGGTAGCTGAATGTTCAAAAACTCAACTGGAAGGACATGGGCTCACAGATATTTACTCAGAAGAAAATCCAAAGTCCTAGGAGAGGATCTTATTGGCTGAGCTTGGGTCCCAGGCCTGCCCTTCACTACAGTTGGGCAGGGCTCTTGATTGACAGTCCACTAAGCCTATAGAAAAGGGAAGTTACTCAGAAGTGAAACAAAAGACAGGCTGACTGCGCTAAAAGGGCTCCCATCAAATTGCAGAGACTTGTGTGCATTGGAGTTTATTATTCTGGACACTAAGGCCAGAGCTTTCAGGAATGAGGTCAGATTTCCCACCTCCTGTGACATTGAGACACGGTGACTGCCAGCCCCCCTCAGATGGGAAGGTCGGGTTTCAGGCTAACTGGGTCAAGTTGGGTGTTGCTTCAGACTTCCAAGGGTTCAGTCAGGCAGATAGTGACTCCAATGGCTCATCTAACAGGCGGGAGAAACAAGTGCTCGATTCAGCCAAACAAGTGTTCAATTTAGTCAACAAGCTCAGCCACTGCCCTAGAGGGTCATTTATTTTCATGAAAGAAAGTGTGTTTGATTCATATTGACTGAACTGGGTGTGTCGGGCAAACACAACCAATGACTCTAAGTGGGGGGAGCAGAGATGCTGCAGAATCTGGTGGTTCACCCGCCCCCCATGCCTCCAGCAGTCCCATGGGAGCTTAGCAGGCACTCACCCGATGGTTTAACTCCCCTTGCTTAAAATTCTAACAGTATTGCCTATAGCGTGGACT
This sequence comes from Suricata suricatta, assembly GCF_006229205.1. Lineage (NCBI taxonomy): Eukaryota > Metazoa > Chordata > Mammalia > Carnivora > Herpestidae > Suricata > Suricata suricatta. Next base: position 85,868,995 of record NC_043711.1, on the reverse strand, counting down.
TCAGAACATCCGTTCTGCCCCTTTCAAGCTGAGCAACTTTGGGCAAGTCACTTTACCTCTCTGACCTTCTTTTCAACAAAGTAAAAGATTTTTCAAGTACTTTCTTGGAATGTGTGTGTGTGTGTGTGTGTGTGTGTGTGTGTAGAGGTGTTCCAGAAGCAGTCTAAGATATAAATAGGGCTGTGGAGTAAACTAAAATCTGGTATACAGTCCCCGACATTCTGAATTTCATTTTTTTATTAACTGTTTTACATTTATTTTTTTTACATTTATTTATTTTTGAGACACAGAGACAGAGCACAAGCGGGGGAGGGGCAGAGAGAGAGGGAGACACAGAATCCGAAGCAGGCTCCAGGCTCTGAGCTATGGGCACAGAGCCCAGTGTGGGGCACGAACCCACAAACCATGAGATGATGACCTGAGCCAACATTGGAGGCTTAACCGACTGAGCCACCCAGACGCCCCAAATTCTGAATTTCAGATGTGGGAGATCTGATCATAAATTTCCTCTTCATTGATGTGCTGCATTTGTGGGTTTAATTTTGATTTTGAAGTTTGTGCCAATATTGACAAAAGTATTTTGGGTTAGTGGCGGACTCTTATTTTTTTCTCTTTTATCTCTGTCTATATCTTTAGTATCTACTTTGCCAGAATTTTTTTGTTTTAGAATATTTTAACTTTTATAAAAACCTGATTCTAAATCTGAAATGGGTGATTCTTTTCTTTTAAAAAATTAATCTTTAATGACTCAGGGATACATAAAAACATCTCCCCACTTCAAAATGTTCTCAACTTCCAGGGAATACTGAAACTGCTTTAAATCACTGCTGCCCACCCTCCCAATCATGGCCCCGCTCCCCCTCTGCCACCGTCAGCAATTTGGAGTGGATCGTTTCAAACCTTCTGTATTCTTACATTTACATACTTGACATATATTTCCTTATTTGTTCTCAAGAAAATGAACAGTCATGTGGAAGTCATACCCCACATACTATCCTGCCGTTGCCTTTCTTTGCTCAACATTATGACGTGGAAATAATTCCACAGCTGTCCACTGAGTTGACCTCTTCCTTCCTTCAACTGCTACTTCACATCGCCATGTGTGGCTTATTTAGCCATCCCCCTTTGGTGGGCACTTAGGTTGTGGCCAGTTTTTACCATAAACAATATAAGGACCTTCCCTGTACATTTCCCTTGGGTACACATGTAAGTGTTTCTATTGGGTTTTTTGATGTAAGAATCCTATTTGTAAAGGTTCTCAGAACTTTTTCGTGGCTTTTTGTTTGTTTTAAAATCAACCAGGATTGGGGCACCTGGGTCACTCAGTCAGTTAAGACCCAACTTCAGCTCAGGTCATGATCTTGTGCTCCGTGAGTTGGAGCCCCACATGGGGCTCTGTGCTGACAGCTCAGAGCTCAGAGCCCGGAGCCTGCTTCGGATTCCGTGTCTCACTCTCTCTCTTTGCACTTCCCCTGCTTGCTCTCATTCCCTCTCAAAAATAAATAAACATTAAAAAAATTAAAAATAAATCAATCAACCAACATTTAAAAAAACCATGCTACTGAGATATATTTCATACCCAATAGGACGCACCCATTTAAAGTATGCAGTTCAGTGGGGTTTAGTACATTCACAGATTTGTACAGCCGTCACCAAATCTGATTTTAGGATTTTTTTCCACCCCTCCCCCCCACAGAAACTCCATACCCAGCAGCAGGGGCTCCTTAGTCCCCTCTCCCTTCGGCTCCTGACAACTGTGAATCTACCATTTGTCTCTATGGATTTGCCTCTTCTGGGCATTTCACATACATGAAATCACACGGTATGTGGTCTTCCATGACTGGCTTCTTTCACGAGCATAAAGAAATCCGTCCATGTTGTATGTAGTATGTATTAGTACATCATGCCTGTTAATGGTGGAATCATCAGCCCCCCTTTTTTGCCTGCTTATTCCCTACCATGTGGGGTGTTAATCCTCACTGACAGCCCGTCAAGTGTCGCTCCTATTACCATCCATCCCCCTTTATAGACGAGGAAACCAGGGCTCAGAGAGGTGCTGTGACTTACCCATGGTCACACGGGAAAGTGCGTGGCAGAGCTGGGGATGAGCCCGGGTCCGCTGAGCTCCCAAGTCTGAGCCACGCTGCCACTACCGGAAGCAAGAAGGGACTGGAAAGTGTCCTGGGAGCCCAATGCACAGATCGCAAAGTCCCTTTTCCTCACATGATGCCTCTGGGCCACTCTCATGACAGCTGACGTTGCCCTGGGAGGCTGGACAGGGAGCAAGGGGCTTTTTACCCAAGGTCAGAGCTCCCGCGCGGCTTGCTGCTCACACAGTTTTTCAGGGTGTTTCCTTCTCGCTTCTCCCTCGTCCAGTGCTTTTTCTCTCTGATGCTAATTTCTCAGCTTCTAATCTTTGGGGGCTATTACATCAGGCTGGTATGCTACCTCTTTGCTAGGACGATGTCAAGAAAGCGATCATGCGTTGTGAGTAGGGTCGAAGTGGGTTTTCCCATGAGTAGGGCAAATCTTGCTGCCTGAAATGGTCAAGACTCCACTCTCCAAAAGTCCTACAAGCCTCCACCTAACTGTAAGCACCTAGTGGGGACAACGATCATAGGAGCTTTCTCCTTGGGAGGGGGCTCACCTCCTCTTTGGATCTCCTCCTCTGAGCCCAGCGGGCTGGGGGTGTGGAGTCTCCTTTTCTAGGAGACGAAGGCTTGAGGCCACACAGCCAGCAAGAGGGGGCAGGGTTGGAGCCTGGGGCTGTGGGACCCGAGTCAGCAGCTCCCCACGGGTCCCGCCAGGCACGCCTCGTGTCCCACCCTGCTCCCTGCGACGATGCAGCACCCAACTGCAAGTTAAATAAAAGCAGCTTCCTACATTTTCAAAATTGGGAATGGAGGTACAGGGCCAATATTTACTTTTGTGTAGTGTTTGGGGGCCGCACTCCAACTCTGCTGTGACTTGCCGAGTGGCTCAGGGAAAGTTGTTTGCCCTTCTCAGCACCACACCCTGGCTCCTGGTCCTGCTATGGGCCACTGGCACATGAATCCTGCCAATCAAGGTTCTGGGGTTAGCCCAGGCTTGAGCAAGTCTCTGTCTCACTCTCTCTCGCTTGCTTTCATTACCACAGGTCACTTATTCACTCAACAAACATCTATTGTGCAGGTGGGTGGAGATAAATGCACACACTGGTCCTGATTCAAGGCAGACTGGGACCGCGCCCTGTGGGTGCTGCATGTGAGGGAAAGGAAGTCCTGCTCTGGATGGGCTCAGGGAGCAGGTGGCCTTTGGAAAGGAGGTGGAGCCTTGATGAAAGTGATAGGTGAAGAGGGGAGGGCTTCCCAGGCAGAGGGCATGGCTCGAGCAAAGGCCCAGAGGTAGATACCCCTGGGTGTTTCTGGGGCCAGTAGTGTGCCTGGTGAGGCTGGAGGGTGCGGATGTGGGTAACGCAATTGGAGGGTATGTTGGGCCAGATCTGCAAGGCCTCAAATGCCAGGTGAAGGGTTCGACTTGCCGAGGGAGGGAGCTCACACAGACCTCTGAAGGCTCCCTCTGGCCCCTGTCAGAGCAGTCCTGTGAGCTCTGGGGTGTGATTCCTGCCTTCACAAAAATGGAAACTGAAGCCCCACCAAGGCAAATCAAAGTGCCCACAGTCACAGATCTGAAGGGGCATTGTGAGAACAGAGCTGCAGGCAAGATGGCTGGGTCAGTTTTTCCATCTGTAAAATGGACACATTGGGAGGGCCCTTCCCAATCAGGCACTCTGTACTCTGGGTCCCCACGCCCCCCAGCCACCCAGATCCTAGTCCCAGACAGGATACCCACTGAAAGGTCACACCTATGCTCTGACATTTTCTATGAGTCTCCCCGCTGTCTTACACCCCTACCTCATCCCATCCCACCTCTGGGGAGTCTAGCTCTGCCCTCTCTGGGCTCTCTCACGCCAGACACTGCTCATCTGCTGTTAGTCACCAGTTGGTAGAGAAATTGAGGCCTTCAAATGCCCTATCACAGTCCCACCCACTACTGCCCTGCCCTCCCCCTCCTCCCAGCTCAGCCATCCAGGGCTGTCTCTGGCTGGAGTTCCTTGGCCTTGGGGAATAACAAAGCCCAGCCAGGCCCTGGGAACCCAGTTATGCAGTGTGACCTCAGGCAGTTTCCCCAACCTCTCTGAACCTTATTCTCTTCTTCCTTTCCTTCCTTTTTTTCCATTCTTCCTTCAGCTCTCTCTGACTCATCCCTTCCTTTCTCATGCCACAAATGTTTATTGAAACTATACCAGACACCCTGCCTAGGAAGCATTGACTCCTCTCCTTGGAAGCCTCACTTACAGAGACCTGTAGGACTGAACTTGACCCAGGCCCCTGAGGCCCTCCCTACCCCTGGGGCGGGGGAGGAGGGGTGCAGCTGGATAGGACTGACTTCTAATCCATGGAAGAGTCAGCTCAGGCTTTTGAATCAACCCCGGGTTCCAAGCTCCCACTTCCTGACTGTGTGACCCTGGGCAAGTCACTTCACTGCTCTGAGCCCCAGTGTCCTTATTGAACAAATGATGTGATGATTGTATTGTGAGATTTAAATGGCACATCTGGCTGATAGGAGGTTATTCAAAAGTTAAAACATCACCTTTGTCAGGGCGCCTGGGTGGCTCAGTCTGTTAAGCATCTGACTCTTGACCTGGGCTCAGGTCATGATCCCACACTCTACACTGACACTGTGGTGCTTGGTATGCTCTCTCGCTCTCTCTCTCTCTCTCTCTCTCTCTCTCTCTCTCTCTCTCTGCCCTTACCCTGTAAGACCCTCCTTGGGTCAAGCTGACCCTAATGGAAAAGTACCAACCATTGTTTCACTCTCCAACCCTTTTCTGCTTAAACAATTAAGAGTTGGGAAATTGAGCTCTGGACGTCCTAAAATGTAACCCTTAAATTATAACTTAAAGGTTAACTTGTTTTTCAAGATACTGTTGGTAGATCTCACCTTTTAATCGCAAAGTTTGCGCTTCTGTGCACCTGCTTCACCTCCCCTTCGGACCTATGATTGGTCACTTCAAATCTCTCCTGAGACAAAGAACTCTAAAATTGATAAGTCTCTGCCAAATTTTATGTTTATGTGTCGAAATATGATTGACCACTATAGAATGCTGTAAACTATGATTGGTTAAGTAAATGATGACTTATTTTGTCTCGCCAAAGCCCTTAAAAACCCTGAGCTCCTGCTCGGCGGGGCTCTCTCCTGAGGACTTGCCAACACTCGGGAGGGGCCGTTCGGCTGAACTAAAATAAAACCCATTCACCATCTCTGTTTGTGTCCGTGGGTTTCACTCTCGGTGACTCGCTTCAGGAGGGAAAGGTCTAACACCCCACTCGTGCTCTCTCTCTCTCTCTCTCTCTCTCTCTCTCTCTCTCTCAAATAAATAGATAAACTTAAAAAAAAAAAAAAAACCCAACAACCTCATCTTTGAGGCCTGGGATGTTATAGAGGAGGACTGATCTCTCTAGCGATGGAGTTTAGGCATCAGTCAGTGACCCTGGGTACAAGACTTATTTGGGAGGCCCAGAATTCTTTGAGCACCTCTAGATAATAGACAATATCTTACATCTTCTGAAACCTGTTTTACTTACATGTGAGAATGTCCCTCACATGGGGGAAGGACAGCCCTGATTCTTTTTTTAAATTTTTTAAATTTTTTTATTTTTTATATTTTTAATTTATTTTTGAGAGACAGAGAGAGACAGTGCGAGCAAGGGAGGGTCAGAGAGAAAGATACAGAATCCGAAGCAGGCTCCAGGCTATGAGCTAGCTGTAAGCACAGAGCCTGACGCGGGGCTTGAACCCACGAACCGTGAGATCATGACCTGAGCCGAAGCCAGATGCTTAACCAACCGAGCCACCCAGGCGCCCCAGGACAGCCCTGATTCTTGACGATGACATCACAGAGTTTCAGGTATCATTTCCACTATTGTGCCTGGTACTCAACAGACACTATCTCTAATCCCCAGAGATGGGGGTTCTTATTATACCCATTTTATATAGGAGTAAACTGAGGCTCGGAGGAGCCTAGTAACTTGCCCAGAGTCACACAGCCAAGAGTGAGCTCAGTGGCTCCCCATCTGACCATTGCACTGCCCTTCTCCAGCCTTGGATCATAAATGACCCCTGCCTACACTCTCTGAGGACCCTGAGCCTTATGCCACCCGCTCTGGGTCTGGTTTTCCTTTAGTAAAATGGAGTTTTGAATCTTTACTTGTCCAGTAAAGTAAGACAAGGCAGGACTTCCTGGGCCTTCTGAACAGATGGGAAAGAGTGGGGCAAGGGTCCCCTGGCCACCAGGCCTAGAATCCAAGCCTTTAAGCCCAGCCTGGGCTCTGACCGCTACCCACTTCTTGGAAACCAGTCCTGACCTTTGATTGCTCAAGTCACTGCATCACAAAGATGGCCGCAGTGCTATGGAAAGGGAAGGGCAGAGGAAGGAAGAAGAGGCAGCTGTTTGGGCTGCGGACAGGCCCGGGGCTCTGTGCCAGGTCCCGTACCAGAAATACCCTGTGGGTATCCGTAAAAGAATCCAGTGGGTTCCTGTCCTCTAGGGAGCTCCCACACAGGGGTCACAAGGAAAATCAGTACCAAGTAGAGAAGAACATCTCATTTCCCAGCGGAAGAGAATGGACAGAAGCAAAATGCATCCTTTCGTTGGGGACGGGGCTGACATTTGTAGAAACATGTACCCCTTCTACCAAGGCTGACTGTCCCCAGGCCTCCTGTTTCTCTTTGAGGTTCCTGTCCCTCATGGCCATGTTTTGGGACACTTGGCTGTCTTGCTCCAAAACTCAGGGACCCCCAGTTATCAAGTGCTTGTTAGGGATTGGGCGCTCAGCCTCAGTCATTTTGGCAGTCTTACTCCAGGTTTATAAGAAAGGAATTCTTGCTGGTGTTTTGCAGAGGGGAAACTGAGGCCCGGAGAGCCAACCTCCCTGCCTGTCATCACACAACTGGTCAGTGTCAGAGCTGGAACTCAAACCCTGGTTTCTTGGTTGATACTCACTCACCCTGCTTCTTCCTCTGAGCTCTTGCCAACTGCAGAAAACAGTTTTTGTAACAACATCTGTAAAATGGGGCAATTACAAGGTTCCCTCACAGGGTTATATTTTTCAGGTCAGCAGGACCCATCACTGTTACAAGTTTGTTCCCTAAGACCCCCGGCAGGGCCAGTTTGATGCAGGGATGAACATCCACTAAAGCAAAATGGGTTTATTCCCTGCACGGTGTCACACAGGAATGGAAACTGAGGCCAGCTGGGTAGCCCAGATCCATCAATACCTATGCAATTTGTTCCAGAAAAAAACCAGGGGAGGCCCACAGGCCCCAGTCTCTCCAGGGACCCTCCCTGCTCAGGCTTCACGGGGGGTAAGAACCACAGGAGGCTGGGAAACCAGAGACACCAGGATGGGCACGGCCAAGGTCCTGAGTTCCAGGGGTCAGAGGCTGAACCCGGGAAGTTTGGCCTTGTTTCTTTCTGGCACACAATGGAATCTGCAAGGAAACTCAGGGGAGGGAGGGGGGAGAAGAGAGGGAGAGATGGTGGGTGAGTGGGTGGATGGATGGGTGGATGATGAGACGGACTGAGGGGTGGAAGGAGGAGGCAGATTATCAGTTTGGTTACAGGAAGTGGTGTGGGCATACCTATCTTTATGGGCTGTCCACATGTCTGCACACGAGTCCATGCCTGCGTGGGGGTCTATCTCAGAGTTTCTGCAGTTTTGTGTGTCTTCAGGTGCCCCCACCCGCTTTTGTGTCCACACCCAATGATGTGTGGGTGTGTGTGAGGTCTGCCTGTGTGTGTCTGTGAGCTGGATGCGTCTGGGCATCTGCTTACGCATGTGTGGCTCTGGATGGAGACCTGTCCGTGTGTGTGTGTGTGTCAGGCCGTATCAATGTCCTGGCCCATCCCTGTGATTTTAATCTGATTTTGCGTCCCTGTCACCATGTCTGCATGTCCAAGTTTGTCTGCTATAGCTGTTGGAGTGTGTCTGTGTCACTGAGTGTCCACATCCCAGTGTCTCCGATTGTGTGTCTGTGTCTGCGTGTGTGCATGGGAGTGCGCGCACCAGCGTGTGTGTGTGTGTGTGTGTGTGTGTGTGTGTGTGTCTTCTTGATCCCAGGCTGATCTCACTGTGGATCTATGTCTGTGTGTCCAAGTAAGCTGTGTCCTGATGCAGCTATGTTTGTATCTGCGCGTGCGCATGTGTGTATACTTCTGTGTCCTGGGGGCCTCTACTACTCAGTGTCTGATGATGTGTCCAGGAGCGTCTGTGTGTCCTGGTCTAATTCTATGATCTCTGTCCATTGCCATGGCAGCCTTGAGCTCCGTCCGCTCCCCCAGGGGGCGCCCTTGCCCAGAGCCGCGCCTTTCCGATAGGCTCCTGCCCTCGGGTGCACCCGACCGGCTGAGAGCACGGGGCCCAAACCGGGCAAAGGTGGCCCCGCCAGGTCCCCGCCTTCCGGCGCGGCCCCGCCCCCTGCCCGCCCAAAGCGGGCTATAAGTTCACGGTCTCTCCCAGCTTCAGCAGTGCTTGCCTTCAGTGGTCGCACTTAGAGGGTCCTGCCACCCATCAGAGGAACCACCACCACGCCGCCTGACCATGGCCGAGGGTGAGTATCAGGGTCAGCGCTGCCGCCGCTCACGGGCTCGTGCCTTGCCCTGCCTCCCTGTGCCGTGGTGGGAGGGGGCAACACCTGGCTGGGGCTCTTGCCAGTTTGGGGACAGGAAGCCTGGGCTGGGGAGAACGCCAGGGCCTGGGGCCCTTGATTTCATTCTCAGGGCAAAATCATTAACCCCTGCCTCCCTGAATCAAATAGAGCAATGGAATATGAAAGCATGTTGTAAACTATAGAGTACTAGACTAGCGGGCCACCGTCCCTTGTCCTCAGTCAGTTAGTGGAGTGGGTCCTTGCTGTGTGCCACACCTCTAGGTGTGCAAGCCACGCCTGGCCGACTCTTTGGCCCTGGGGCCAGAGAAGAGGTTCTAACACCCTCTAAGCTGAGAGCATGCGTGTCCCTCTGGCCACCAAGTTCTGCAACCCCGGTCTGTGGCCACTTGTTGATTCTCAGTTTCCCTTCTTGTAAAACATGGACAAGACCACCAGCCCTTGGTACAGCTGGGAGGGCCAAGGGGCATGAAGTAGGGGTCCGATGAATTTCCTACCTGCTTCCCCACTGCACGCGCACGTACACACACACACACACACACACACACACACACACAGTCGCAGCCGACCCAGGAGGGGGATTTCTGCAATGGAGGATGTCAGTGCTGTGATGTGGTGGACCCCGTGACCTGGCTAACTCTTGGCTCAAGTCCATGTGGAGACGGCTTCTACATGGCTGCAGCCCCGGGAAGGAGGTTCTGGGAGGAGGACTGTGAAGAGGGACCCGGGACCTACGGAGCAAGGACTAGAGGGGGAGCCGTGGACCAGCCTGACCTGCCGTGTGACCTTCGGGCCACCCTTGTCCCTAGCTGGGATCCGGCTCCCTGACACGTGGGATGGAAAACCAGCTCAGGGCTGGTGGTGATGGGTCATCTAGGTGGCACCTAGGATGCAGTTTCCCATCCCTGTCCCTGAGGGAGGCTCAGTGGGGCGGGGGACCCTGGAGGTAGCGGCTGTGACGAGCTGCCTGCCCCACCACCCCAGCGGCCACCTCCTACAGGGTCCTGCTGGCCTGGGAGACCTGGGGTCCTTTCTCAGCGCAGAAGTCCCATGATCCTAGAGCTCAGGGCCTTTGCGCCTTTGGAGCTGGGCGTGATTTCTGGAAATTCTTTAGAAAATAGCCCAAGAAAGCACCCCACCTGCCCCAGCCCAGGAGCTGACAACCTCTCTAGGTCTTTCAGGGGGACGATGGTGGTCTCTTCCCTGCTTTAGCTCTCTGCAGTCTAAGTTTCCTCCCCCTTACACGGCAGCCAGAAGTTCTTCCTGGTGGTGGCCGAGGTCTCCGCTGTGAGCAAGGGGACAGTTAGGGAGGGGACAGAAGAGGGGGATGGATAACAAACCCTGAGCTGCTAAGTGAGGTGGCTTCCGTTGCTGGCTCCAGAATCTACAGCCCCGGGTTCAAATCCCAACCCTGCAGCTTGCCTGAGACCTGGGGCCTCGGAACACCCCCTTCTGCACAATGGAGGGATGTTGTGAGGTCTCTGTGGAGACAGGCCACGTCACAGCCCTCTCTCAGCTGTCACTGGTCACTTCGGGCCCCACTTGCTGGTGGCTCTGGGCAGGTCTTTGCCCCCGGGACTCGGCTGGAGCGCATACTCTCCAAGGGTCCCATGACTCTGGGAGTCCACCTTGCCCACTCTCCCCACGCTACGGTTCTTCCTAATCTTAACCTTGAGCTTGTCAGGATTTGCGAGTTTTGTGCTCCCCTTGGAATCCCACTCCTACCCGTCACCCCTACCCCTGCCCTGGTCTTCAGCTCCCTCTGAAACTACAAATAGAGCTTCCACGTAACAAACTTCTGCCCTGGGCTAGGCCTTGGGGAAAGGGTACCTTTCTCTCCTAGTCCTCTCAGCAGCCTTCTGGGACCTCAGAGGAGGCACAGAGAGGGAGAGAGACCTGTCCAGGATCACACGGCAGCACCACAGAACTGAAAAGCATAGGTTCAAAAGACTCCAAACCCTCTGTCATTTTAAAAACCTTTTTGTGGGCCACCTGGGGTGGCTCAGTCGGTTGAGTGTCCGACATTGGCTCAGGTTATGATCTCATGGTTCGTGGGTTCAAGCCCCAGGTCGGGCTCTGTGCTGACGCTAGTTCTTTGTCTCTTTCTCTCTCTGCCCCTCCCCTATTCATGCTGTCTCTCTCTGTCCCTCAATAATAAATAAAATGTAAAAAAATTTTTTTAAGAAACCTTTTTCTTATGGAGAATATTGAACATACCTCAAAGTAAAGAGAATATAAGAAATGCCTGTGTTCTCATCACCCAGTCTCCTGTGGCTGCTCTTGCCTCTTGTACCCCTCCCCTCGCCACCCCTCCCCTCGCTACCCCTCCTCCTGCTGTTTGGAAGCAAACTTCAGGCATCATCATTTCATCTGTCAGTATTTCAATAAGATGTAAGGACTCTTTAGACATCAACAAATTAATAAGAATTCCTTATTATCACCACAATTCCATGGGTGTCCAAATTTGTGATCGTCTCATGAGTATAATAAATGTTTTAGAACAGTTTTTTAAAAGCCAGGATTCGGAAGAGACCCACATAGCACAAAGAGTCGAAATGTCTCTTAAGTTTCTCTTAATCTATAGTTTCTCCCTTCAACGAATATTTCTTGCAGTTTTGTTTTAGTTTATTTATTTATTTTTAGAGAAAGAGAGGAGAGAGAGAGAGAGAGAGAGAAAGGGAACATGCCCACAAGTGAGGGAGGGAGAGAGAGAGAGAGGGAGAGGGAGGGAGAGAGAGCATCCCAAGCAGGCTCTGAGCCAGCAGTGTGGAGCCAGATGCGGGGCTCCATCTCACGAACCATGAGATCATGACCTGAGCTGAAATCCAGAGTCGGATGCTTAACCCACTGAGTCAGCCAGACGCCCTACCTTGCGGTTAAGGCAATGAGCGCCTTTGCTTTTTGTTTCCCGGAGCGTGAATTTTATTGATTGCCTCCTGGTTCCGTGTTCCACACGTCCCTTGGTCTTTCATCTGTCCCGTAAATTGAAAGTTGGGCCTGAAAGGCAAAACTGAACCTCCACCCAATATTGCCTCACCTCACTTTTAACCAAAGAACGCTTTAATCATGACCGAATAGCTTCTGTGTAGTGAGCATTAGTCAGGTGCCAGGCACTGTGCGAAGTGGCTCACAGCAGCCCTGTGGGCAGTGAGGAACAGGAGTTCCAGAAAGTGGACTTGCCTAAGGTCACAATGCTGTTAGGTGGCCAAGACCTGTCCCAACATGCCACAGTGAGCACAAGGTCGTGACTATGACTAAGGGTCGGGAAGATTTGGCCCCGGCTAGCCCCCAGGTGACAGGGCCGGGTGGGGGTTTGGGAGGGGATAGGGCTGGTAGCCTTAATCTGGAGAGGGCTGGCTCCCGGACAGCCCTGGGGATCCCCACGTCCACGGAGCCCCGAGGGCACTGCTGGCCGAGGGAGGGAGGCCACCGCGGCTTACGCCCCTGCTGCTCTGTCCGTAGAACTGGTTCTGGAGAGATGTGACCTGGAGCTGGAGGCCAATGGCCGTGACCACCACACAGCCGACCTGTGCCGGGAGAAACTGGTGGTGCGGCGGGGCCAGCCCTTCTGGCTGACGCTGCATTTCGAGGGCCGAAACTACGAGGCCAGTGTGGACAGACTCACCTTCAGCGCCGCCACCGGTGAGTACCACCCCCTCGGCCTGACCTGCTCTGTTCTGTGATTTCAGGGCCCCCTGACAATGAGGCGGGCGGCTCCATTTCTCTTTGCTCCCCCCACCCCAAGAAGTTCCCAGCAGCCACTAGCCCCATTTTACAGATGAGGCAACTGAGGCCCAGAAAGTGGACAGTTGACACCTCAGGCCACCTGGGTGAACAAGTCTGCTGGACACCTGGGTTCCTGAAAACATGTTATCAGCCTGGATAACAGCCTCCTACTGCAAAGATCATCAAGATCCTGCCTGTATCAAAACAGCTTTCCAACGCTTATCAACAGCTACTTCCCCAAATCCATGTAATCTGACCCGGCCTCTGGGGTCCCGCTTACATTGGCTCTGGGCAATGGAGAAACTCTGCTGGCAACTCTTTTGAGAGGACAGTTTTGTGTTCCCAGAGTTCCTTCTCCAGGCCTCTCAAGGCTGTCTCAGGCTCGGGGGCTCACAGACAGACCCGGGCTCTGGTGTGGACTGGACTGCTGTGTGACCTTGGACAAGTTGCTCAGCCTCTCTGAGCTTGGGATTTATCTTGTGACAAGCACTTCTGGTAGAAGGTTGTTAGGTGAGAAGGGCCAGACTTGGGGGAGGGCTCTGGAGACATTAGCAGTTGTGCTGCTCCTGCCCCAGGAGCCCAGGGACGGGTGAAGGGACACTGAGGCCCCAGCCACTCCATGCCCAGATGCCTGGCTCCTAATCTTCTCAGCTTGCCATTGCTGGGAAAGTTGCCTTGAATGCCGAATCTCCAGATTTGGCTGCTGGTGGGAACCACTCCCTTGAGGTCATTGAGGGGCTCCCTGGCTGGGACTCTGCCCAAGGGTGAGAAAGGCCAGTTCTTTCTGAGACCACTGAGGACAGAGGGAGCAGCAAACAGGCGGAGGCCCGTATTTACCTGGGTGGCTGTTTGATAAGGCTTATCACGGTGCTTGCAGACCGGTCATGGGTGTCTCCCCTGTGCCTTTCCTCCCTCCCCCTCTGCTTTCGGTAAGATACACCCACTACCCAGGGGCAGCCCCCCACACCCCGACGCATAGCCAGTACCCTTCCTTGGGCCCTTTCCTATTGACCTGAGGAGGCTCGGGAGCTTCTGATCTTTCTGGCCTCAGTTTCCCTCTCTGTGCAGTGGAAGGTTGTAGCGCATGGCAGCTATGTGCTGGGTAGGACACCCTGAGAAGAGTCAGGGTCAGGCTTAAGATAGGGGATGAGAATCACAGCACCTCTAGGGAACCTACTGTATGCATGCTCGTCCTCAATCTGCCCATCTGGGAAACAGAATGAGACCCCATTTTACAGATGAAAACACTGAGGCTCAGAAAGGTCCAGTTACCTGCCCAGGTCACACCTGAAGTTAGGGACAAAGCAGGATTCAAACCCTGCCCCCAGAGTTGAGGCTTTTTGTTGCAATGAGCTGACAGCAGGCATATTCACCATAAGGGCCTGCGGGGCCTCAGTTTATTCTTCTGTGAAACGGACCCGTAGAGAAGCTGCCACAGGGGGCTACCAGTGACTTCCCACCTTCTTTCTCTTCTGTCACTTCTTTCAAGGCATCTCCTGTCTTTCCTCTTCTTCCCCATTTGTCTAGGCAGCCTGGTGCCAGGTCATTAGGCCTCAAGTTCAGGGTTGGGGGCATGCAGCTGACCTTCCCACCCCAGCAACAAATCTCTGCTCTCGTCTCCACCGACTTATCTCAGGCCGCAGCCAGTCTGCGCCGGTCACCTCCACGGCCCGTGGGCAGTCACGGAGGGCATGCTATCTCTGGATGCACACGACTTCCCCTGTCTGGGCCATCAGGACCCTCCCATGGGCTGAGGAAGCCTGAGGGACAATACCAGGAAGCAGGCCTTTCACCTCAAGTCCTGGCTTGGACCAGCACCCAGCCCCGGGCCTGGCCTGAGCACCTTGCTCTTGGGCTGGAACATTCTAGCTTGTGATCAGCCTGTCCTCCCTCTTTAGGGAAACCGAGGCCCAGAGAGGGGGGAGCGCTGGCAAAGGCCACTCAGTGAATGGGGCCTGCGGCCTGATCCTGCACATCTGCAGGTGTCGTGTGTCTCACCCAGACAGCTGGGGAGCTGACGGGCTCTGTTGGGGGACCCAGACCGCAATAGACAAACCCTTCATTACGGGAATAACGCTGTTGTCCTCCAAGAGGGAGCCAGGGTTTGGAGGGTGAGTGGGGGGTGGGGGGAGTGAGGCCGGCCTGAAGGAGTGAAAAGAACCTTCATGAGGCTCGTAGAGGGCTTTCCTCTAGAAGGGTCCCCTCACCCACCCCCTGCTCCCCCCAATCATGGTCTGGAATAGTCCCCAGGACTCAGATCATTTAGGCCCACAGGGGTTCCCTGAAACATCTCTGGCCCCGCAAAGATGTGCAACGGCAGCCAACGACTCTTTGAAGCCAGCTTATGCGGTGGGGGGTGCACAACCTGTTCTCGTCCCCCCATCCAGGGACCCTTGGAAGAAAGGAGAGTGTGTGTGTGTGTGTGTGTGTGTGTATGTGTGTGCGCGCGCGCGCGCGCGCGCATGAGTGCACGGCTGCCTGACCTGCCCTCGAATGTGCTGTGTCAATAGTGACAGTGGCTATGAGACCTGGCCCAGACTGTGCCCTCGGTGACCAGCTCACTGATTGTCCAAACAGGGACTTTTCTGAGAATGGAAGGATGCCTTTAAGAATTTTGCTGGGACCGCAGGTATAATAAACTGGGACTGTCCCAGGCAAAGCGGGCTCCCCGTCTTTGTCCCTTTCAGCCTCAGTGTTCATATCTGTAAAGTGATTCAGTTGAAAGAGACAATTTCTACATTCCACCCCAGGACCTCAGGATCTGCTGTTTGGCCTGAGGAGTCTGACTTTTAATAGTTCCTTTTGATGACACTGAGGAATGTTCACATTTACCGCATAATTACTGCGCTGGTGACTGTTCTGAATGCTTTCTTTTATTTTTGTTTTTTTTTATTCATTTTTGAGACAGAGAGAGAGAGAGCGAGAGAGACAGTGTGAGCAGGGGAGGGTCAGAGAGAGAGGGAGACACAGAATCTGAAGACAGGCTCCAGGCTCTGAGCTGTCAGCACAGAGCCTGATGCGGGGCTAGAACCCACGAACCGTGAGATCATGACCTGAGCTGAAGCCGGACGTTTAACCGACTGAGCCACCCAGGCGCCCCTGAATGTTTTCTGTGAAGTCTCTTGCCTGTCCTCTAAACTATGCCAGAAAGGGATAGTGACCATTATAACCAATAGCTATCATTTATTGAGCACTTACTGTGTGGCAGGCCCAATGTGATGTCCCTCAACTGCTTTAGGCTTTATAAAGACCTTATGAGGAGGTAGGTGTACTGCAATTGACCCCATTTTACAGATGAGGAAACTGAGGTACAGAGAGGCTAAGTAGCTTATCCAAGGTCACAGAGCCAGTTTCAGACACAGAATCAAACCTTCCCAGGCATGTGGTCTCAGCCTATTTTCTTCTTTGCTAAGAAAAAGGCAGATCCGAGCGGCCTGGGGACTTAGCCCAGCCCACACAGCACTCAGAACGTGAACAGGGGTACCAGACCCGGGCTGGCTCTTGGGGCCCCATGCTGCCTGACTTCTCAGGCTCAGAGCTGACTCCTGGCCCCCAGTCGGGGCCTTGGAGGCCTGTGTCATGCCTCTTCGCTCATGGTTATATTTGGGCTCGGGTGTGGCTGGGGCTGTCGGGTTGGGAGGAGGAGGCGGGGCCCTGGAAGGGAACCCCTCAGCGAACAAGCCCCCATATTGTCAGCAGCACGTGGGCAGAGCTACAGGGAGGGAGATGGAAGAATAAAAATAAACTTTCCCGGGCAGCCGCCCAGCCAGGCAGAGAAGGTTCTGTTTCTCCTTTCCGCCACCCAAGGCCAGAAAAGATGACCAGCCCCTCCTTGCCCTTCGGTGACTCAGACCTGCCTGTCCTCCCCTCACCGGAAAAAGCAGGCTCCCTGCCTCACCGAGGCCTTAGATCGATCCCCCGCAAGAGACCAAGGGAATGAGAGGTGGCACGGAGGACAGCTCGGAGCCTAGAGATCTGGGCTCAGATGCTGACTTTGCCCCCGACCCCTAGATATCCTGGGGAGACCCTTCTCTCTGAGCCTCAGTTTTCCCACCTGTACAAGGGGTCTCAGGGAGAGCAGGAAAGGCCGAGGCACTTTGTAAAGTGTAAAAGGCTGTGGGGGGTGGTGGTTACAACCACCTCCTTGGAGCTGCCTATGGAGATACAGAGGCAAAGACGGAGGGGGCACTGGGGCCACGAACGGGCCCGCACCTGCCCGCAATGGGCCTCCCAGAGGGGTTCCTGGGGGACGTCTGAGGACCAACGTCCTATCCCACTCAGAGTCTGGGCTTC
This sequence comes from Suricata suricatta, assembly GCF_006229205.1. NCBI lineage: Eukaryota > Metazoa > Chordata > Mammalia > Carnivora > Herpestidae > Suricata > Suricata suricatta. Next base: position 85,852,267 of record NC_043711.1, on the reverse strand, counting down.
TTCTTCTGAAAGGAAAGGCTGCACCCTCACAGCTAAAGGATTTAGGTGGGAATGGTGCCTCTGTTCCTGCTACAGCTGGACAAACTGAGCCCAGAGAAGGGCATGGTACAGAGCACAGTCATGCCCGCTCAGGCAGCAAAACGGAGACCCCGCCCCAAGACCGAGCAGTGCCCCCTCCCGGGTGACAGCTGTCTGGGTGGGAACCTGCTGTGTGCCCGTGACCTGTCACATGTTCTCACAAAAGCACCCTGCCAGGCTGGGGTCTGATCGTCACTTTACAGACGAAGAAACCAAGGCTCCGGGAGATGAAACCTCTGGACCAAGCTCCCTTGGTGGTCAGCAGCGCAACCAGACTCCTAAACACAGGCCTGGGGGCCCCTGGCATGTGCCGGCCCCCGCCAGGCCCGGCTCCCAGCCACCGCTTCTTCTCTGTCAGGCCCAGCCCCCAGCAAGGAGGCCGGCACCAAGGCCCGCTTCCCGCTGTCCGATGCCATGGAGGAAGGCGCCTGGACGGCCAAGGTGGTGGACCAGCAGGACAGTGCCCTCTCGCTGCTGCTCAGCACCCCGCCGCATGCGCCCGTTGGCCTGTACCGCCTCAGCCTGGAGGCCTCCACCGGCTACCAGGGCTCCAGCTTCGTCCTGGCCCACTTCACCCTGCTCTTCAACCCCTGGTGCCCAGGTGAGCTGTACTACCCGTCGGCAAGGCGGGGGGCTGGGCAGGGCTGGGCCACCCCGGGGGCCACGGAGGGTGAGGGCGATGGGGCAGAAGGGACATCAAGGCCCTTAGTGCAGGGCCGTGCTCTGGCCTCACAAAAATCTTGCGATGTGAGTACCCTTATTACTCCTGCTTACGGAGGAAGAGACAGGTGCTCAGAAACTAAATGACTTGCCCAAGGCCACACGGCTGCAAAGGGGTCTGTGCCTTGGGTCATGTGTTCCACGGCATCGTGAATGGGACATGGACGTGTCTCAGGTTCGGAGCCCTGTTCAGGAACGAGGTGCCCGGTGGAGGCCCAGGGCCGTGCCCCCATGCCTGTCTCTGTTTCAGGGGGCTCTGTTTGGAATCTCAGCAGTCTGGCCTAGGGAAGAGAAACTGAGGGAGGAGGAGGGTATGGGGTAGCCAGGAGAGGTGCGCAGGAGCAGTTTGGTTGCCTAAGTGCCTCCTTGTCCACTCCCTCCATTCTTTCTCTCAATAATCCCAAGTGGGGGATGGTCAGAGCCCTCACTTCACAGACAGGAAGCAGTTTAGAGAGGTCACGTGGCTTTTGGAGGGTCCTCAGTGAGTAAGTGGACAATAATGGACAAAACTAGCAAGTTGCAAGGGATAGCTCAGAAGAAAGGAGGCTGGCTGGAGGAGGAAGGGGGAGGCAGGGGCTGCTGCACCCCTTCCCGGGCCTCGGTTTCCCCATCTGACTCACAGGGCAGTCAGACCCATTTCTTTCTTGCTCCCGCCTAGCAAGGCATAGAGAGATGCCTTGTGGGCAGGCCTGGGAATGGGGTGTCCCTCCTCAATGCTGGGGTCCAGCCACAAAGTCCAGCCTCTCCAGCCTCAGATGACCAGCTCCTTACTGGACCACTGCTTTATTTTCTCTTCACTACTGGGGGCATTTTATAATGTATTTGAGGGGAAAGATTTTTTATTGTCTCTGTTACAGATTTTGCCTTTAATATTTTTTTTAAGTTTACTTATTTTGAGAGAGAGAGAAAGGGCCAGTAGGGAGGGGCAGACAGAGAGGGAGACAGAATCCCAAGCAGGCTCCACACTGTGAGTGCAGACCCCAATGCGGGGCTCAGACCCATGAACCGTGAGATCATGGCGTGAACTGAAATCAAAAGTCAGGCGCTCAGCCGACTGAGCCACCCGGGGGCTCTGGCTTTTCTTTTTAGTTCTAACAGTAAGACATGAGAACATTCTCTTCATAGGAGCTTTAAGTGTTACAGGGAAGTAGCCCCTCCTCTGACTCTCCTCCTGGGGATTCCTCTCCTTAGATTTGAGTGTATGTGTGCAACTTTTCCCCTCTACCGTACATCCGGAGGGTTTTTCTTCATCGGTGTGCATACATCTGCTTTTTCTTTCAAGAGCCCAGAATGCGCCACATCTTGCCAGTGTGGACAGTTCATTGATCTGGCCCTCCACCCAGGGACAGGAGGTCATCCCCAGGGGGTCCTCACAGGGAAGACCTCTCATCCTTGCCCACATGCCCTGGGGGCCATGTGGAATGGTTTCTTGGGATAGAACTGGCTTTGCTGGACCCCAGCGTTTTGATCTTGCCAGTGTGCAAAGCTTACAGCTAGTCGCCACCCCTGCCCACAGAGCAGGAAGATGCCAGTGTCCCCACTCATCAACACTGCAGGGTCTCAAAGTTCGGGGAAGAGGGAGCAGGGTTCTGGGGCTGTCCGCTTTCTCTGGCCTTTCCTCCAGCCCTGCCTCATCCCCGCCCTGCGGATTGGGGTGGCTGTCGGCCAAGCAGCACAGTGACTAAAGAGACCCACATCCCAGGGCGGGAGCCTAGAGGGGACAGCAGAGCCCGTGATGGTTGGGCTCGGTGGAGGTGTGGGTGTGGGTAGGGTAGGAAAATCGCTGTCTCTCTGGGGCCTGCCTTGAAACCCAAGCCTCCTGTCCCTGGGGGGGGGGGGAGGGGACTCACACCCCAATGCGCCACCCTGACCAGCAGTGCTGTGGGGTGTGGGGAGGGCACCGGCCCTGCCTCCTGAGCCAGGGTGGGGACGAGCTGACAAGTACCGAGTCTCTCCCCACGGTGGCGAAACACCCTGGGTTTTTCTTTCTCTTTCACTCTCCCAACCTCTTTGCTGACTTATCACTGCCTAGTTCATTTACCGTAAGGCTATTTTTACTGCGGTCCTGGAGCCAACGGTGCAGGACATATAAGACAAAAACACCCGGCCACTTTCACATTTGCTTTCCCCCGTTCAACAGGAGGGGGGTTGGGGACGGGCCGGACAGAGCGCAGCGATACAAGGGCTGAGCAGCTGCCTTCCAGGCCAGTGCCACCGTATTTTTAGGGACCCGTAGAAATATTTTAATTTCTTTTAAAATCGTGAGAAGAAAATGAATGGTGAGGTCAGAGAATATGTTTTGATGTGTGATATTAATATATTTGCCATTATACCAATGCAGTCAAGGTATATATGTATTTTATAGAAGAAGGGGCCCCGCGGAGGCAAAAATGCCCAGAGGCCACCAAAGTCATGATGTGGCCCTGGATCTCCTCTCCACGGTCTCAGCTTCTTCACCTGTGAAGTGGAGAAGCTCAAGGCCAACGTGACCTTTGACTCCTGCCATCGGCCCGACTGCCACAGCCCTCTTTACTGTGGTCATCAGCGGCAGGGAACTAAGTGTCAGGCGTTTGCCTGCAGCTGCGCCTTTGCTGTCTCTGGTCCTCTGCTTAGAAGGACATCCCACCAGACTCCAAGGATTAAATCGTAGTGTTTTATCAAGGCAGCATTCGGAGGCCACCTGTTCTAGACGGCTTTCCCTGAGCCCCTCAAGCCGGACAGGACCCCACTTCCCATGAGCCTCGGGGACCCTAGCAGGCTTTGTCTCTGCCTCGAATCATGCTCCTTCTCACACTGACCGAGGACATCAGCTTGCAAAGAAAGCAGCTTTCAGATCTGCATTCCGTGTTACTCTCAGGGACCCCCAGTTCCTGGAGATCAAAGTGGACAGAGAGGGAGAAGTGGTCTCCCCAGGGTCACACAGCAAGTGAGGATCAGCTAGGAGATTCCTGACTCCTGGTCCTGCATTCCTCTGTCTCTTGTGTTGGCCTCAGTTTTCCCATCTGTAAAGTGGGGCTTTTCAGGTCCCTTTCTCATAGAGCTCTTGTGAAGGTTAAAGGTTAGTACAGGTGTCGTACACTACACTCATCACGGGTCCTGGCACCTTATCTCACTGATACGGGATGATTAATTAATGATTAAGTTTTCTGATGAAAAGATAGGAGGCTCTGGCCCAGCCCTAGCTCCTGGCACCCTGGCTGCCACAGCTATGGCAACCCCGGGCCCTCCCAGACCCTCCTTCCTGTCCCCAGGGGATGCTGTGTACCTGGACTCAGATGAAGAGCGGCAGGAGTACATCCTCACGCAGCACGGCTTCATCTACCAGGGCTCGGCCAAGTTCATCAAGAACATACCCTGGAACTTTGGGCAGGTAGGGCCACATGCTGCCTGTCCAACAACTGCAGGCCCACTGTGTGCTGGGCCCTGGGTCTGGGGCACTGGAAGATGCAGAGGTGTGAGCTGGTCTCAGAGTTGTGACCGCATGCTGTCAGGGATTCAAGGGCCCCGACGTGGCTGGAGGCTCAGAGCGGGCCCAGGCCAAGCCCAAGATCGTGCAGCAAAGGGTTGCCCTACCCACCGTGGGAATGGCATCCCCAGATTCAAGGTGGGGAACGAATTAGCAGCACCTTTGGGGATTGCAGGGTCAGTAGGTGCTCCAGGAGGGAGAAAGGAAACAGTCAAGGCCATATAAGTAAATAATAAAAAGGCTTACTATGTGCTAAGTAAGTGCTGAGAGGAAGCTTTAAACCATCACCTCGATCAGTGGTTCCTAAACTTGGCTATACATTAGAAATCACCAGAAAAGTGTGTTAAAACACAGATCACTGAGTCCCAACTTCAGTTTCTGATTCAGTAGATCCGGGTACAGGCTGAGAATTTGCATTTCCGACCAGAGCTCAGATGATGCTAGTGCTACTGATTAGTGGTCATACTTTGCGCACCACTGATTGTATCAGTTAGCTACTGCTGAATAACAAACAAGCCTGAAATGTTCACACTTAAAACAACAACTGTTTATTATTTCTTACAAATTTACGGATCAGCCAGAGCAGAGCTGTCTAGGCTGGGCTTGGCTGATTTCAGTTAGGTGGCTAATCTCTGTGCCATGTGGCTCCTCATCCTCCAGCCGGTCAGCCCAGGTTTGGTGGTTCAAACTAGTGATCTTATTTCTTCTGCCATCTAGCCTCCCATGAAATAGTTGAGACTTTGCTGAGAAAACTCATGAAGCAAGAGTTTTCACATGCCTGGCCCTTCAACCTCCTGGTGTGTTAGGGGATGTTGGCCTTCTGGTATGGGATTCACCTTGAGGCTTTCCAACGGCCCCTGGGTTAGGGGTTTTCATATACAGGCCTCCAGAGTCCTGCCCTGGGAGCCACAGAGAAATCTTTCCTGTGTGATCCGGAGCTCTGACCTCAATTTCCCCATCTGAATATTGGGGATAATGATTGCAAACATATCTGCCCAGGAGCCCATAGCCTGCTGTGGGATGTACATGAAGTCGTGATATGACTGGGGTACATAAAATACATCAGAAAATAAACTGGCTTTTATTTCCCAGGGCTCCATATTTTCCCCTGACAAACAGAACAAAGCCAAGTCCTTCCTTTCATTTCCTGAGTTCCTGTTTTGTGTCCAGGCTTGCGTTGAGCCACTGGACACAGCCCTTATGAATCTTCCGGAAGCCATCACAATCCAGGATGATAAGGCCTCAGAAAAAGGAAGTGAATAAGTTGCCTATGGGGGTCAGGGAGATTCCTGAAATAGGGCAAAGTCTGAGCTGGGCTTTGGAGGAGGCGGAAGTGCAGTCTCCTAGGCAAAGGGAACTGCCCGAGCAAAAGCTCAGAAAAGTCATGCTTAAGAAGAAAGTGCCTTGGGGAGCACTTTATGTGTGAAGGAGCCCCGAGAGATGACAAGGGAGAGGTCGGCAGTGTCGGGGTGGTGAATGTCAGGCTGATGGCAATAGGGAGCCACAAAGGGCTCAGGGCCGTGGGGAGCCGTTCTACAGCATGCAGGAAGGCCTGGGATGAAGGCTGGTTTGGGACAAGACCACAGAGAGGGGAGAAGGGGCCAGACTGCCTTTGGACTTCCCAGACTAGGCGGTGCGGTGTACCAAGACACGGAGGGTGGGCCCTACTTTTAATAATGACAATGAGGACGAGAAGGTGTGAGCCTTACAGACAGTAGCAGGAAGAACAGCCAAGCAAAGGAGATAGTAAGTGCAAAGGCCCTGGGGCAATGAGTGTGGGAGAAAACAGTGATGAGAGAGCAGAGATGGGGTGTGGCCCAGATTGTGAAGGGCCTTGCAGGTCCCAGGAAGTCTAAATTTTATTCTGGATGCACTGGAAACAGGAGTCCTAAGACTGTGTTTTAAGTTTTTTTAACACTAGATTTATATACATAATTTACCTCAGTTCCAATCAGAGCAGTGTGTGGGAGTGGAGTGGGGGGAGGAGAGGATTCTTATCAGCTCGTCAGGGTGAGTCAGGCCTTAGGGGAAGTGGGATAATTGGCCGAGCAGACTTGGGAAAGGTCCAGTGGCGGGGGCCTGAGGTGACTATGAGGAGAGGGAAACTCCAGGGACACTGTGGTTTCTACTCCAAATCCCCAGGAGCCCTCTAGCCAGGCTCCGAAGGCAAGCATATCCCCTTCCCCTTTCTCACACTTCGTCTTTGTCCCACCGCATCCGTCCTGGGCCAGACAAAGCTGGCATCCCAGAGGTGTGGCAGACCCAGCCTGGACCTCCCTCGTGTGGGAGGTGGAACAGAGAGGATGGATGGCTGCAGAGCTTCAAGGCAGGCTTCCTGGAGGAGGTGACTTCTCGTTTACCTCATCCTCCTCTTGTTTCCTGCAACACAGTTTGAAGACGGGATCCTGGACATTTGCTTGTTGCTCCTGGACATGAACCCCAAGTTCCTGAGGGATGCCGGCCGCGACTGCTCCCGCCGCAGCAGCCCCGTCTACGTGGGCCGGGTGGTGAGCGCCATGGTGAGTGAGCGCTGGCCCACCCCAGGGCTGAGGCCCATGACGGGCCCCAGTGGGCGCCTCCCTCCCTGTGATGAGGGAGGCTGCACACCACACTGGGCTCCACAGAAGGACGCTCAGCTAAGAGGGCTTGGATTTGGGAAGACAGGATTTACACAAATAAGGGTAATGTTGTGTGGTCCCTAATTCATTCATTCATTCATTCATTCACTCACTCACTCAGCAAATATTTATCAAGTGCCACTGGAGTCCTAGGCACTGGGCCAACAGCTGGCAATTAGATGTGTATGGTCTAGTGGGGGGGTGGGAGGGAGACAGACATTAACAGAAATGTCATGTGAACGAGTACACAATCATAGACCTTAACGCACGTGCCGAAGGGAGCCAGGGGTGTGAGTGTCTAACTGCAGAGGCCAGAGTCAGGGAGGAGCTGTGGGGGACCCTCCCTCAGTGATGATCCTGAAGCTAATGTAGTAACTTGGAGAAGAGCATTCTAGGCAGAGGGCACAGTTTGTGCAAAGGCCCTGAGGCAGGTTCAAGGAGCAGAAAGGGGGTTGGTGTGGCTGGAGTGGAGTGAGCAAGGGGGTGTGGGGTGCACGACGTGGCCAGGGGTTAGACCACGCGGGCCTCATGGGCCACGGTCAGGAGGTTGGATGGTATACTCAAGGCAATGGAGTTTGAGAGGAATGACTTAATCTGGGTAGGGGCCAGGGAGGGTCTTTGAAAAACTCAGATCACATCCTGCCACCCCATGGACAAATTCACATCTCCAGCATCACCTTCCTAACCTCGACCCCCCTCTCCACCTACTCCCTTCCCCTTCCTCCCTGCACCCCTCTTCCCCCCACCCCCACCGACCCAGGGCTCTGGCCCCAACCGTCTCCTGCATACCAGCCTGTCACCCCTTGGTGTCTTTGCATGGGCTGTTCCCTCATCCTAAACTCCCTTCCCTGCCTTTCACCAAACACTGAACTCCCAGCACCTGCTGCCCAGGCTCGGTCCCTCTGACATCCCGCCGCTTGTAGGTCAACTGCAACGATGACCAGGGCGTGCTGCTGGGCCGCTGGGACAACCGGTACGAGGACGGCATCAGCCCCATGTTCTGGATCGGCAGCGTGGACATCCTGCGGCGCTGGAAGGGCTCCGGCTGCCAGCGCGTCAAGTACGGCCAGTGCTGGGTCTTTGCCGCTGTGGCCTGCACGGGTGAGCGGCTTGCTGGACAGGGGGAGGGCCCGGGACCGGCACCAGGAGAGGGGCGGGGAGAGCCCTCCAGTGCGAATCGGGAGCCCCCTGGTTCTGGTCCTGCCTCTGCCTCTGACACCACTGATGAACTGTGAGGCCTGGAGCCAGCGGCTGCCCCTCTCTGGTCCTTTTTCCAACAACCAGCCCTCAGGTGGTTATTAGGACCCAGGGATGTCGTTTGGGAGGCAGCCTGGGCTCAGGGCTGGGCTCTGGAGCACACGTGAACTAAAAATCCCCAGTGACAGTCACCTGCTCTGTGACCTTAAGCAAGTGGCTTCTTTCTGAACCTAAGTGTCCTCCTCTGTAAAATGGGGGCAACAGGACCTGTCTCCTAGGGTGGGTTGATATAAAGCTGCCCAGCCTAGCATTCGGCCGAGGACAGCTCTCAGCAAATATCAGCTATTAGTAGCTTGATAATAACAGTAATATCAGTGTCAAGAAACAGAGAGCACTCTCTGAACTGCAGACAAGGACAGACAAAGCAATTTAAAACCGAGACAGAAAATAAATCTTTAAAACAATCTTAAAAATTCGAGCGCAGAAAATGCTGAAGATTGTTCCGGGTTGATGATGGTGCTTCTGGGAATGGGTTCGTAGCCTGAACCGGTTAAAAACAAAGACGCTGGAGTCAAGGCCTGAATTCAGGTCCCAGCTCTGCCTTACCCACGGTGTCCCTGGATAGTCATGGACCTTCTCTGAGCCCGGCTCTGACACGGGCACAGAACAGTGCCTTTATCCTGGGGCCATTGTGAGGTCTGAAGCAATGAGCTTGTGTGACGTGCTTGAAGTGACTGCCGATGCGTAAGAGCGAATGCTTCTTTCGTGCTGTTACTCTTCCTACACTTGCGACCGCTGCTGCCGTTATTGCTTAGGCTCAGGAAATCTAAGAGATGGGTCCCGGTTCCCAGCATCCCTGACCCGGGGACCAGCCCAGGGACACAGGCTGCGTGTTTGGAATCCCAGCAACGCCTCCAGCCCCTGGGTGGACTCGGGCAGGACAGCTGGTGTCTCCAAGCCTAGTGAAGGGACATCATAATGACCGACCAAATCCACAGGGAGCCCTCAGGACATGGGCCGTTGGCACTTAAATGAGTCTCTGGCTCAGGGTAGGCTTGGCTTTGTGGAGGGAGGAAGGTGGGAGTCCTCAGCTGGATCCTGGAACATTCTTGAGATATCCACGAGGCGGCCAACGATGACGGGCTGGGCTGGGCTGGGCATTAGCAGTGACGGGCACCGTCTGCTCCTCTGCCCTGGGCCCCCGGGGCAGACGATCCTGCCCACACCCGCTGCAGTCTCTCTGAATCACCACAACACTCCCCCTAAGCTGCTATTGTTAGCTCCTCGGAGAGGAGGAAGTGGAGTCCCAGAGAGGGGAAGCGGTTGCCCAAGGTCACACAGCTGGTGAGCGGCCCTACCAGGCTTGAGACCAGGTGCCCTCAGTTCTGGGGCAGCCTCATGGCCCGAGATCGTGACGGTGAGGCCTCTCAGGATACTGTCTCTCGGACACGGTGGTACCTTGCTCCTCAGGGACAGGCCTCCCCCCACGTCTGGTCTATAGTCTGAGATGGGGCAGGCCCGGGGTTGGGACACCAGCCTCTGCTAAAGGGCAGCAAAGAGTTTACTGCCCAGGTCTCAGGACAAGGCACCAGGAGGTGAAGGATCAGCACCGTCCTTCCCCTCCTTCCTCCCAGGGGCCCTTCTGTCTCTGGCCAGCGTCCAGGGCCGTCCCAGGAGCTCTTCCGGGTTGAAGGCAAAGGACAAAAGGCAGCAGAGCCAAGAGCCCCCCCACCGACCCTCTACCTCAGAGACTCCATCCAGTCAAAGCTAAAAGGCAAAAGCCCCACAGGTTACAGTTAGTAAGGCTTTTCTCGCTTTAAAAGAGATTTTTATTTTATTTTATTTTCCTCATCCTACTCTGAGAATAGAAAATGAGGGAGTGAAAAGACACCCAAAACACTACTCATCAGGAGCACCCCGTCCCTCCACCATGCTTCCCTTCCGGCAGCCATCTGAAGGAGCCAGCTGCTGTCCCGCCACTGCAGCCTGGCCCTTCCCCAGTCCCTACGGCCTCTGTAGACTGTGCCCTGGCGTGAGCACAGGGCCCTCCTCTTCCCCGCTGGTGTCCCAACGCGATGGCCCCGCACGCCGCCACCCCGAGTCCTAGAGGAGGAAACAAGGCGCAGAGAGGTGGAGGGACTGGCCTCAGGTCACACAGCCCACAGCAGCCGGGCTTGGGTGGAAGCCTCTCCCTCCTCCCCACCCCGCACCCCGACCCTTGTTCCCTCCTCTGCCTGCTCCACTGTTTGCTCCTGGCCCTGAATCTCTACTGTTCCCTTGCTCCTTCCCTCACCCCCTCCCTCCTCCCCTCCTTCTCTGTTTCATCCGTGTGACAAAATGGTCTGTGCCGGGCCTGTGCTGGGGGCTGGGCCCCTAAAGGAAGAGAGACCCCTTGTTACCCTCAGAGGACTGGTTAAATAATCCCTCACATGCCTGTACGTTGAGAATGATGATAAATCCCCAGGGTTGCCACAAATGTAAATGAAACAATCTAAACCTGACTCGGGGGCCTTCCAGGCTGAGGGAACAGCATATGCCAATGCCCTGTGGCTGGCAGGAGTGTACAGTGCTGGAGGAATAGCAAGTGTGGCTGGAGCAAAGTGTGCAGGAGGTGGTCAGGGGCCAAACCTTGCACGGCCAAAGGCCATAGCCCGAAGTCTGGCCTTGACCTCTGTGGCCATAGGAGACATGGAAGGCTTAGCAGAGGAGTGTTGATGTCAGACTTGCAGTTTGGGTCTTCTGTTAGCTGTGATGTGGGGGGCCAGAGTGGACATAGGGTGGCCAGAGAGGTGAGCACCACGATCCAGGTAAGGGGATGGTGCCCACCCTCACTACCTGGACAGTGGGTATATGCTGCCTGGGCTACAGATGGGCATGTGGAGGCCCAAAGCAGGCAGATGTCTCCAGAGCCTCAGCCCAGTCCCTCATCCCTCCTGTCCATCACGTCTTCCTCCCACCCTTAGTGCTGCGGTGCCTTGGCATTCCCACCCGAGTGGTGACCAACTATAACTCGGCCCATGACCAGAACAGCAACCTGCTCATTGAGTACTTCCGTAACGAGTTTGGAGAGATCCAGGGTGACAAGAGCGAGATGATCTGGTGAGCTGGGGCCCGGGGTAGAGCCCACTGGGGAGGGGCCCGCAGAACGGAAAGCTGGGAAGACTTCTCAGAGGAGGTGACATTTGAGTTGGGGTTGAAAGTTGAACAGTATTTGGCCAAGGGAGAATGGGCCCATGGCATGAGCGCAGGCCAAGAGGGGGAAAGTCATGAAATGCATGAAAAGGTGTCAGGGGAATGGGTTTTTGGGAGTCTGGAATGCCAAGTTAGGGGGTCTGGGTTTGATTCCAAAGGCAACGGGTTGTCACCAAAGGCTTCACACTTGGAAAGGGACACAGATGACACTGGAGCAGGAGGTCAGAAGGGGGCTGGGTGTGGTCCAGGTGCGCAGGGATGAGGCCTGCCCCGAGGCAGAGCTTGTGCGCTGGAAACGAAGGGACAGCCAGGAAGTAAGGGGGTCCCATCAGCTCATCAGCCGGACTGGAGGGGCCACAGAAAGGGGAGGGCCATGGGAGGGGTGCTCGCAGTGACTCCCAGGGTCGGAGTTGGAGCGAGCGCCTGGCCAGGGCCCAGGGGAGGACGAGCAGAGAAGGGTGTCGGGACTCCCTGGGCTCAGCTTGGGACAGGCGAGTGTGGACTGCCCGCGGAGGTGACAGTGGAAGGTTGAGTGCCCGGTTTCCCAACAGGAACTTCCACTGCTGGGTGGAGTCATGGATGAGCAGACCCGACCTGCAGCCGGGCTACGAGGGGTGGCAGGCGCTCGATCCCACACCCCAGGAGAAGAGCGAAGGTGGGTGGGCGCGGCCCCTTCCCTAGGCGGGGGCCCTGAGGCTGGGAGAGGGCTCCCCCGAGGCCGCTTGGCCGGTCCTAACCCCAGTCTAGCTGACTCCAGAGACCACGGACCGGTCCGCACGAGGGTGGGGGTCCTCGGGGACCATGTATGTAATTCACACTCATTGTGGAAAACAGAGATTATGAAAAAAAAATCCTTGTCCCCTGCAAAGAAAACATCAGTAACGTTCACACACAGCTTCCATTAATTTCCCATTATATATTTGTTCGTATGTGTGTGTGAGAGAGAGACAGAGACAAAGAGACAGGGAGAAAGAGAGACAGAACACCAAGGCAAAATTAGGTGAAACCAAATGGCTCCTTTCTCAGCATCGTATTTTTTAAATGCATAGAATATATTATCTAGGGTAACAAAGAAAAGCAATTACCGGAACATAGTTATCAACAGTTTTTACAAATAAATTTATGATCTAATACTATATGCCTTACCTAACAAAATCTAGTGGTGGAGAGAGTAAGTTCCATTAAGTGCTGGTAGAGATGCATATAAGTGGTATTTCCAGTTATCTATGACAACTCTAAAGTGAAACATAAATATCTGTGGTCCTTATGGGTGACAAGTCATAAGTGCATCGAAGACTGTGGTCTATCTGCTTTCACAATCAAAGGAAGCGTTATCCAAACATGAAGATAAAGATGTCATGTTTTCCCATTCAAGTTCATGGGCCTCTGAATTCTCTCTGCAGTGTTTTGGGGGCCTGCGGTCCCTGCACTAAAATCTCCAGCTGCATGTGGCCTTTTGTCTTGGTTCCACCACCTCTCCGTGTGTCATTGGCATTTCTCTATTGGAGAGTTTTCTGTGATTTTAATTTTAAAGTAATGGTGCTATGTTCCATCAGACGGATAGAACTTCCCAGCCTCTAGCCGGTTGGAAGCAGTTGTGAACCCGCAGAGGTGAACACCCATCTCTCTTTGCATTCGGTCAACATGCACCCAATATCCTCACCTAAAACAGGCTTAGAGAAGTGAAGTGACTTTCCCAAGGTCACACAGCCAAGATTTGAATCCCAGAGGCCAGGGTGGCTCCAGAAATGGAGTCCCCGAATCAAAGGGCTAGATGGTGTTGAGATTCTTTGCTACACGTGGTTGAAACGTGGGAGATCTGAGAGGGTGCCGCCGCCCCCCACTCAGCTCAGGCGCGTCTCTCCTTCTCCCCGCAAACAGGGACATACTGCTGTGGCCCCGTTCCGGTCCGTGCCATCAAGGAGGGGGATCTGACCCCCAAGTACGACGCGCCTTTTGTGTTTGCCGAGGTCAACGCCGATGTGGTGGACTGGATCCGGCAGGACGATGGGTCCATGCACAAGTCCATCAACCGCTCCCTGGTGGTGGGGCTGAAGATCAGCACTAAGAGTGTGGGCCGTGATGACCGGGAGGACATCACCCACACCTACAAGCACCCAGAGGGTAGGCACCCACCCCGCCCCGCCCCTCAGGGCCTTCTGCACCGCCTGGCACACAGCCAGCGGGCTTGGGTGTGCATGTGCACACGCACGTGCGTATGTTTGCTTTGTGCAGCCTGCGTACAATAATGACCTGTAGGTTACTCTCCATTTGACTTTTTTTCTTAGAAAAAAGCACACTTGGGGGCACCTGGGTGGCTCAGTTGCCGGGGCATCGACTTCGGCTCAGATTGTGATCTCGCAGTTCACGGGCGTGAGCCCCGCATCGAGCTCACTGCTGTCAGCGCAGAGCCCCCCCCGGATCCTCTGTTCCCCTCTGTCTCTGCCCCTTGCCTCCCACCCCCTCTCTCTCAAAAATCAATAAACATTAGAAAAAACACTTTAAAAAAAAACACTCTGGGAGACAGTGGTAGAGGATTGTTCACTTAGGGGAAGAATTCTCTATTCCATAAAAGGATTCTATTTGGTTTTTTAAGCCTTGCTTTTCTGGCTGGTTTGACTCAAGTAAAATGGAAGGGATGACAGTTATGTAGGAGAGGCATGCATCCGAACAGAAAAATTAATGATGTCTGTGCTGTTTATTAACAGTATTTATTGTAGTGGCATCCACAACTGAAGACGGGCAAATCCCACTGCCCCCCCCTTCTTTTTTATTGCAATGTATTTGGCCTAGAGACACTTGAAAGCCACAGAAAAGAGATTCCAGGAACTCCGTGGTGTTTATTTGTACAGTATTTCACACACAGCTGGGGAGATAAGCGTGAACATGGATGGGTCAGGAGAGAGAAATGGAGCCAGAGAAACTCAGTAAGATAGCTTCCATCAGTTACAAAGAGGTGAAACTGCCTTCTGCATCTAATGTTAAGTCAGTAGAGGCAAAAAAAAAAAAAAGAGCACAGCTTATTTTTAAAATTGCTTTTGAGCACATCCAATTCAACACAGTAGGTGTTTTTCTAAGCATCTACTGTGTGCCAAGCACAGGCGGTACTCACACAGGTGACTAAGAAATCATCGCCCCTGCCTTCATCTGACTCCCAGGGGGCGGCGGGGAGTGGCAGGGGGTAATAAATGGCCATGTTCTAACCGGAAGGGGTAAAACAGAAGGAAAAGGTGCTCCTGGTCTCTGAAAGGTCTAGAGCTGATGGTGGGATAGGAGAGGTAGATACGCACCCAGCAACACTGGGGAAGAAACTAAGAGGAACAGGTGGGGGGTGGGGGTGGGGAAGTGACTGGAGCACCAAGAAGGGAGCTCCACATATAAGGAAAGAGGGGAAAGAGCGCTCAGGCAGAAGGAATCCCTGTGCAAACATTAGGGGTGAGAAAGTTTGCCTTGTATCAGTGTTTACTACCCACCGAGCATTGTGTTAGGCTTTGAGTGTGACCAAAAGATCAGTAAATTACAGTCTTAGTCTTTGAGCAGCTCAAGAGGGCAAGTACATAAAGAGAAAACAACTGGGTTACATAAAAAGCATGATGGGCAATACCCGTGAAACTCCAGAAGATATTGTGATTCATTCCTCCTGGGGAAAGAGTGGTCAGAGAAGGCTTCCTGGAGGAGGTGGCGGGGGACATTTGGTATTGGGTCTTGAGGGATGTATAGGAGTTGGAAAGTAAATAAAATATTCTTTCGTCCTCCTGGCACAGAAATGTAGAGAAGGGGCTCCTTTGGAGCTGCTCTGCATCACCAGGACCCTGAAAAGTCATCTTGTCCTCTCCCAGCCTCCTTATCCTTGGTCCCTAATCTTCCCCCTCCTCACAGGGTCCCCAGAGGAGAGAGAAGCCTTCCAGAGGGCCAACCACCTGAACAAGCTGGCTGATAAGGAGGAGACAGGCATGGCAATGCGGATCCGTGTGAGCGAGAGCATGAGTATGGGGAGCGACTTTGACGTCTTCGCCTACATCACCAACAACACGTCCGAGGACCACACCTGCCGCCTCCTGCTCTGTGCCCGCACCGTCAGCTACAACGGGATCCTGGGGCCCGAGTGCGGCACCATGGACCCGCTCGATCTTTCCCTGGAGCCCTTCTCCGGTAAGGCCCCGTGTTCCTGGAGCGGTTACTGACCACCAGCCCGCAATGCCTCAGGTGGTGTCCTGAGCTCGGCATGTGCGGTTTACCCCATAGATGGCATTTCCTCTCGGTCTGGCCCCGCCCAAGTGCTTGGTCACTAGCAACCCATTTAATTCTTCAGTGGAGGTGGATTCTTTTATTGCCCCATTTTTCAGATGAGAAGACTGAGCACCAAGAGGTTAAGCAGATTTCCCAAGGCCACACAGTTAGGAATTGACGGGACTAAGACTTGAACCTGGACTATTAGTGACGATGCTGTTTTGCGCCATCTCATCTTCACATGACCTTGAACTGCTTTCCCAGACTCTCCACTGCCCACTTCTAGCGAGTTCCTTTCCTCTGCCTCCAGCACTGCCCATGCTGCAGGGGGTCTCCCCCCACGGCCCCTGTAAGAGCCTGTCCTGTCCCTCTGGAGGCTCTTGGCTTCAGAGAGAGGTGGTTCTAGGCTGGCTGCTCATAGAACATTCCGCCACGCCAGAACTGTTCCGTGTTGGCACTGTCCAGTGTGCCAGCGGCTCGCTCCCTGTGGCCGTGGAGCACTTGAAACTTCAGAAGCTAGCACAACTGTGGAACTCAAGTCTTAATTTCACTTAATTTAAAGCTAAGCAGCCCTGCATGGCCAGAAGCTGCCATATTGGGCAGCGTAGCTCTAAGAGCAATGGGAGAGGAGAGTGCCCTGTCCTCTGTGGGGGGACGTGTCTCCTCCCAGCCCTGACCCTCTCTTCTGACATGGCCCCAGCTCCTGGCCTGGCCTCCCTGTGATGCAGAACGCCTTCCTTGTTCTGAGGTAAAATCATGTCACTAGACCACCCAGCCTGTGGCCCCCCTGGCAGACCTTCTGTGGCTCACACTTCTAGGTCACAAACCTGCACAGATGCCTCCTTGGTCTCTCTCCCTGCTTGGCTTTGTCACTGCACCTGATTATCTTCCTAAAACTAAGCCTGAGGCCCTGAGAGAGGTTGCGGCCACTAAGGGCACTCTGTGAGGCCGCATAGAGCCTGAGGTTCTGCCCCCCAGCCACCCCACTGATCCCATTTCGTGCCTTTGCAGCCTGCAGGTCTGAGGAGGCAGAGGGGTCTTGGTGGCAAGAGAGGCCCTCCGATCATCTGCTGAGGGGCAGTGAGGTGGAATAGGCCACCCTCATCCCGGGGCCTCAGAGAGGAAGGTCCTGCTCGCTGTGTCACCTGGGTGTCCCCGTTAGGCACGTGGGAGTTATGACCCAGCAGCGTGGAGCTGCCTGGAGGGGGACAGGCTGTGTGCACAGTAGGTGCTCAATGCCCCGAGCCAACATGCAGAGCTGGTGGAGAGGCCTGGAAGGCCAGTCTGTTTATGGGGTCAGCATGCCCTCTGAATTCCCCTTACTCTTGCCTGTCAAGCTCATGTTTCCTGTTCTTTATTACATCCTCCTCTGCCCTTGGACTTCTAAGAAGGCCTGTCTCTGCTTCGGGCCTGCAGTCTGTGGTATTGACAGTGCCTCCTTCTGGTTTCTCTATCTCGGTCCTGCATGGACACTGCTGGAGCCTCACACCCAGGGCAGAATGTCTGTTAGGGTCCCTAGGAACAGGGGAAGCCCTTGGGGGCAGAGCCAATGGCACCAGGGCCGGCCCGACACTTATGGCTTTTAAAACACCTGTTCCGAGGCCAGCCAGACCTGGCTTTGCCTCTGGCCTCCCCCACCTTCTAAAGGCACAACTTTGGTGAACATGTTCTCTCTGAGCCTCAACTCACACTCATCACTCAGGAGGTGAGTAACACGCCCTCTCACCCCTATGGGCCACTGTGAGGACTGAGGGAGACCCTGTGCTCAGGAGATATGTGGAAAGTGTAAAACTGATCATGGGGAGGCAGAGAGAGGCCTATGGGTCTGTCCCGAACACCTACTGTGCCAGATAATGGCCTCAGTGCTGGGCTCCGGGGGTCCTGAGCCACGCAGAAGACCCGGCTCTCACGTCTGTATCCGGGTCCCCAGTGTGAAGGGCAGGGGTCCCTCCCTGTGACATGGCCAGGACACCCAAGTCCAGGTCGCCACCACTCTGTCAATGGGTTGTGGGCTCCTGGGTTTGGGTCTTCTCCGTCCCAGGCATCGGGTCCCCGCTCGTGCAAAGGCCGACTGGTGTTGGAATGGCCGTGCCAGCCCTCCATGTGAATATACAGCTGCCAGGCTCTCCTCTTGCTCAGAGCCACCTGAAAGGCAGGACGTGTCTTTCCTGGAATGTACGGCTCCAGGGGAACTCCCGCCTGGGCCGGGGCCAGGGATGCCAGAATAACTTCCTTCCTACTGAGCCACCCTTCGCTTCCCACTTACCATCCGGGCCCCTGGGAGTTATTCTCCCAGAGCTCTGTCAAGCCGGCTGGTGTTTCTCATCACCCCGGGGATGTGTTCACAGCAGAGTGGTCCTTCCGGGGTGGGAGAGCCTCCCCGCTCCGTGAGGGGCACAGCCTGCAGGGGAGAGGGTGGAGGAGGGCAGAGGTCCAGTGCGTAGCCCTCGGGCGCGAGCCCAGTCTGGGATGCCTGACTGGGGCCCCCAGTGTGCCAAGCTCGGCCCGAGATAGAGGCTTCAGAGACCCCGCACTGTGGCTTCCTTGCTTGTTATTCTTTGATGATAAAATCTGGGGACTTTCCACGGGCTCATTAATGGACAGGAAACCAGGCCTAGGACAGGGAACAGAATCCAGTCACCCCCACCCTTGCCTCCTTGCATTGCTTCTCTCCCTTCCCCTTCCTGTCCTCACCCGCCCTCTCTCTCCTCCCCTCGCCCCTCCAGATGGGTCACTGGGAGTGCACCCAGTGTGGCCCCTGTGACCATGCCCAAGGCACCTTCTAGAACAGGGCAAGTCATCTAAGGAATGACTGAGACTGACCACACAGGGTTTCTTCTCTCGGCTGTCATCTGGCCCGAGGCCACCGCCATGGTCCCCGGCCCCACCCTGGCTTCAGCCTTCTGGAAAAGTCAACAGTGGCGACCACGTCCTCTGAGCTCCTGGAGGGCAGTGTTTTCCTTCTTTCCTGTATCGCTGGCCAGAGTTTCCAGTCGGTCCCACCAGGCCCTGATCCAGGGATGTTCACTCCTTGCTGTCTTTTTTGGCGGAAGGTTGGGGTTTCTTCCCCCACGTCATGTGCTCGCTCAGAAGTTGGGGCCGATCCGCCCTGGGACAGAGTGGCTGGGGCGCGGGGCACGCCGGAGCCTAGACCCTCACTGGCAGGGAGAAGGTGGCTGTCCGTCAGGCCCGCATAGTCCTATGGACGCCCCTCGGGGAACGTCTCAACGATGCTCCCAGGCCCGCACCCCTAACCCTGGCCCATCTCAGGCCTCAGCCAGAGCCCTCAGGAGTCGAGAATATCTAGCTGGAACTGCACGAGCATGACTTGGCTTGTACTTATTTATGCCAGTTACCTTCTATTTATAGTAAATGACACCGGTTTGCCACACATAACGTAAAGCGTCCCCAAGCAAGAAAGGCTGACAAGTATAAGGCAAGTGGACGGAGAGAAAAACAATGCACGGGCAACGAGGCTGTCCTTGGAGGAATCCAAAGTCCTGTGAATGGCTGGAGCCTCGTGGGGGAGGGTGGGGACAGATGGCGGGAAAAGAGACCACCGTGTGTCCCGGCATGGCCAGCGAGGAGAGGTGGGCTGGGCTCCCCGAGCCCCAAGCCCGGCCCTCCAGCTCCGCGCTCTGACGGGAGCCCAGGGGCCTGGAAGGGATTTGCCCTCGGTTCTCTGTGACTGAACGGACAGTGTTCAGTGGACAAGCTTGCAGACTCTCAGTCCTGTGCTCTCTGGACCGTTCTTTCCTGCCTCTAAGCTGGCCCCTAGCACCCTTGCCGCTCAGTGCTGTCAGCGACCTGGGGCTAGAAACCACACTTCACTTCCCTGCCGCAGAGGCGTTGGCCCGGCTGACTTTTTTGTCATCTCTTCATCACTGTGTGGCTTTTGCTCTGAAATGACCTTTGGCCTTAGCTCCTCCCAGCCGGTGTCGCTGTCCCAGGGAACAGACAGGGAACAGAGAGGGGATGTCATCTCCCCAGCCTCACACAGCCAGTCTGTGGCCAAGCCGGGCCAAGGCTCCCAATCTGAACGTTTACCGGCGCAAGTGTTTCTTCATCTGTAAAATGGGTACAATCCCACCAACTTCATGGAGGGAAATTGAGGTCCCGAGAGGGGAAGTGACTTGCCCAGCATCACCAGTTAGCAAAGGGCAGAGGCAAGATTCGAACCCAGGCCTGTTGGAGCTCCACCACTTTCCCTAGCGGGTGTTCTGCCTGCCCTCCCTCCCCAGCTCCTCCCTGGGACTCAGGAGCCAGGACAGGTGGGGGAAGGCCTGGGATCTGCCCCTCTGTTCACTAGGTGTGGCCTCAGGCACATTCTTTCCATTCTCCGTGCCTTGTGGAGATGCTGTCAGAGAGGTGGGGGCCATGATTCAGCTATCATGAGAGTGCTCTCCCCTCTCCCCCTGCAGAGAAGAGCATTCCCCTTCGAATCCTCTATGAGAAGTACTGTGACTGCCTGACCGAGTCAAACCTCATCAAGGTGCGGGGCCTGCTCGTCGAGCCGGCTGCCAACAGCTACCTGCTGGCGGAGAGGGACATCTATCTGGAGAACCCAGAAATCAAGATCCGGGTAAGGGCGTGGCTGGGCAGGGTGTGGGGGCGACAGGTGGGGCCCCGGAGCAGGCCTCCCTCGCTGCCCGTCTGCATCCCTGTCATCTCAAGATCTCTGATGCCCCGGGCCGCTTCAAATCCTAACTTCATCAAAGGAAACCATTGCGAAACCAAAAGAATTTGAGACTCAAACTTCTAGAAACGAATCCTAGAATCCCAGAGTGGTAGGGGGCTGGGGTTTAGGGATCTCAGAATCACAGACCCTTGAAAGCTAAACTCCTAAGGTGAGATCCCCAGGCCCTGGGGTTCTGGGGAGGAGGGAGTCAGGGAGAGACAGGAGTTAAGGGCACAGACTCTGGAGTCTGACCGCCTGGGTTTGTGCGTGGGTGGCCCTGGGCAGGTTACTTTGCCCCTCTGTGCCTCAGTTTCCTCATCTTCAAGGTGGTGTTCATTCTAGCACTTAGGCGTGTTGTAGGACTTAAATGTGCATCACAGAAAGTGCTTTAGAAGTGCTCTTAGTAGCTGACTGATTCTTATCACCATCATCATAGTGATTCACTTGGAGGAGCCACAGCCCAGAATCCCAAGTTCAACAGGTACAAATAAGCAGTAAAGAGCAGGGAGCAGGGGAGGGAGCACTGTGTGTCAGACACTGCTAGGAGCTTGTCCAGATTAGCTCAGTTAATCCCCATAAGAACCTAATAGTAAGGCATTTCTCTCCTATGAAGAAACAAGTTGGCTCAGAGAGGGTAATTCACTTCCCAAGGTCACACAGTGAGAAGGGGTAGAGGTTGGCCTGGCTCCAAAGCCCGTGATCTTTGCATTTCAGACCCTAGAACAAGGGAGGCACTTTACATATCCCCCAGGGGTGTGACGCCTCACTGCAGGTTGGTGAAGGAGACCTGGGCAGGTACCAATATCCAGGTACCTCTAGATGAGGAAACTGAGGCACAGAGGTAGGGGGTGATCATGCCAGAGCTGGGCGAACATGGAGCCAAATTGCAGCAAATACAGAGATGGCCCGGCCGGGACTCTGCCTGTGCTGGAGGGGCTCTGGGCCCCTCTCCCTCAGTGCCACCCCTATACCCTCTTCCAGATCCTGGGCGAGCCCAAACAGAACCGCAAGCTGGTGGCTGAGGTGTCCCTGCGGAACCCGCTCACCACACCCCTGTCAGGATGCACCTTCACTGTGGAAGGGGCCGGCCTGACGGAGGAGCAGAAGGTCATGGAAATGTAAGTGCGGGTCACTCCAGCTGGGGAGCCTGAGGGCACCAGGTGGGTGCTAATGGAGGGAGGGGCCGCCCTCAGGCACCAAACCCTGGCTCCTAACTCCCTCCTCTCATCCCCCCACACCTGCCTGTCCATTCCCAACCCCCTTAGCTACACGTGCCACTTCTGTCTGCACCCTCTCTGAGCACCCACACCACACGTGCTGCTCTCCAAGCACACGTCTTCCCAAACCTCAACAGTTAACACACTGTCACTAAGCGCCACCTCTGGACACACGGGTCCTCCATGAAAACACAGGTATCCTTGCCTGGCGTGTGTGCACGTGTGCATGTGTGGGTGAATCCTTATGGGTACGGATTCACGTGTATACCCATGAGCACAGACACTGTTTCTACTTTTCTCTTGTAGTGTAACTTACATGCAGTAAATAACACAAATCACATATGTACAGCTCAGTGCTTCCCCACACATGTGGCCCGCTGTGCACACCACTCTCAGCCCCAAGCCCACCACCTGCTTCCTTGCACACGCGGTCACACACGTGCACACACAGGCCCAGGCTTTTACTAAGTGGCGTGGGGCCTGTTTTATTCTTGTCGGCCTGAAACTGTAGGCACACGGAGGCTCTGTGCGAAGTTCTCAGCAGTGACACGTCATCCCTGGCCCAACCCCGCCACAGTCACCAGCCTGGGCCCCTCTCCTCACCCTCTCGCTCTTTCTGTCCACAGCCCGGACCCTGTGGAGGCGGGGGAGGATGCCAAGGTGAGGGTGGAGCTGCTGCCGCTCCACGTGGGCCGCCACAAGCTGGTGGTGAACTTCGAGAGCGACAAGCTGAAGGCCGTGAAGGGCTTCAGGAACGTCATCATCGGTCCCGCCTAAGGGCCCGGCCCCGCCTCAGACAGCCGAGAGCCCCCAGCTTGACCTCCATTTTTGTTCCAGGCTAATGAGCAAAACTTGCCCCTTCTTGGGCCCCCAGACCTCAGAATCCGCGGGGGCTCTTTGGGACGGAATGTACTTCTGGCTACTCTTGTGGTTCCCCACCTCCTTTTACCTGTGAAGAATGTTCTGTGCCTCCAAAGTGGGACCACGCCCTTGGCTGGCTGGGCTCGGGGTGGGGGCGGGGGAGGCACCCACGCCTCCCTATCAGCGCAGATGCCATCAGAAAGCCACTGTCCGCCCATCATATTGCTTGATTCACTCCAGAGCCCCTGGGAGCAGGTGCAAGAGAGACCGTGCCCACTGACCAGATACCAAACCACCGGGGAGGCCCGGAGCAGGTGCAGGCGGAGTCCCAGGAAGGGTCCCAAGTTCTCCCCACATTCCCGCTGACTTGGCCCTAACGTCCTCCCTCCCCCACCACTGTGAGGCACCTACTATGTGCTGGGCACTTCCTGCACTTGCTGGCGGTCACACGGCTACCAACCCATTAAATCACCACAGGAAATCACCGAGTGGGGGCCCGGAGAAGGGAGGGGGCCCACACTGATCCAACGGAATATTTGCAAGGCTGCGTCGAATGAAGATGCTGCAACAGAGCCCAGGACTTCTGGCTCTGAGTCCAGCCTCCCATTCACAGTGCCAGCCCTGACCTGAGAATATCAAAGGGACCATTTGAGACCTGATCAAAAAGGATGCAGGTGGAGTGAGGTGGGGAGGAGACTGGAGGGCTCAGAATCCTAGGCTGGAGCCCCAAGTCCAGCCAGCTGCTGCCTTCCCTCTCTGGGCCTCAGGCCCCTCACTGGGCCATGGAGTGGTAGCACCAGCTCCTGTACCAGATTCCAGTGCCTTACACGACCCTGCCTTGCAAATGATAGCAAGCTCTCCTCTGTGGCTCCACAGAGCCCCAGACCACGGGCCCAGATGTTTCCAAGTGTGAAACCCTGACCATGACCACCTCCCTGATCCCTGCCCTGTCTGGGTCCCCCGTCTGTGCCCAGGTGCCTTCCTTCAGACCACGGTTTTGGGGAACAGAGCCCCAGGAGCCCCCATCCTACCCATGAGCCTGCCCACTACAAAGCCTAGACTTCACGAAAGCCTTAGCTGCCTGTGCTGGTCACTCACCAACAAGGCTTGCGTCTCAGCGGCCGCCTTTTTGCAGGGCTTGGGCCCAGGAGCCCAGCCCCTGCCCCGAGGAAGCTCCAAGAGCCCATGAGTTGTTATCTTGGACTTCATCCCCCATCCTCTCCGCCTGACTGGGCTGGAAGAGGGATGAGGGGAGAATTCTCGATCGGGGGCAGGATCACAGCCTCCAGGGCCCCCAGAATCCCAGAGGGGGCTCGGAGAGAGTCATGCTGATGCACACAGAACTTTCTGCTTTGCATAGGAAGAATCACAAAGTGAGCCAACATGTATGTGTTCTTACAAATGTGCCTCTAATCCTCTTTGGTTTTATAAACACTTTTGGGTTCCAAGCAGGCAGTAGATGTGCTTTTGAGCCACAAAGACTGAGCACTGAAATAAAATAGTTTACTTTGCAAATTCAAACAAGGTCTGGTCTGGTTCTTTTACACTCTTGAAAGGGTAGGTGAGTGAACTCACTCGCACTGGGACCAGACACCTCCTGCCCAGGAACCTTTCCCCAGCCTCAGCCCCTCCCCCAGGTCTAAACTTAACAAGCATTCAAGGTTCTACCCAGCTTGGCTCCATCTCTGGCTTCATACCCCAACAAATCATGTTTGAGTCCCAGTGAACTTCC
Organism: Suricata suricatta; assembly: GCF_006229205.1. Taxonomy (NCBI): domain Eukaryota; kingdom Metazoa; phylum Chordata; class Mammalia; order Carnivora; family Herpestidae; genus Suricata; species Suricata suricatta. The sequence continues at coordinate 85,828,278 of NC_043711.1, read as the reverse complement.
CAAAGCCTTCAAAAGACCCTGTGCACCTGTCAACCTCTTAGCTTTTACATGGGTATTCCCTGAGCCTGGAGTGCCTTTTCTCTTCCTTAGCCATCTGGCAAACTCCTACTCATCCTATAATGCTCAACACCAAAGTCACTTCTGTGAAGCCTTCTTAGATTTCTTCTCAGTCTCCCAGGGCCTTAAAAAAAATTTTTTTTAATGTTTATTTTTGATACAGAGAGAAAGAGCACAAGCAGGGGAAGGGACAGAGAGAGAGGGAGACACAGAATCTGAAGCAGGCTCCAGGCTCTGAGCTGTTAGTACAGAGCCCGATGCAGAGCTTGAACTCACAAGCCACGAGATCAGGACCTGAGCCAAAGTCGGACGCTTAACCAACTGAGCCACCCAGGCGCCCCTGACATCAATCTCTTAAATGAACTCCGATAAATGCTGAATTGATAAGCCAATGTGTTCAACTCAGCTCCTGTAGGACCAGTGCTTATTTCCAAGAGAAATACCACGTGGGCCACAAATGCAAGCCATATATGTAATGCAAAATTTTCTAGTGGCCACATTAAAAAGAGTAGAAAGAAACACGTAAAGTATGTCAATAATGCATTTTATTTAACCTAGTATGTCTGAAATATTGTATCAACATGTAATCAATCTGAAAAGTGTTAATGAGACATTTTGCCTTCTTATTTGCACACTAAGTCTTCGAAACACGGTTTCTCTTTTACGCGGACAGCCCATCTCAACGTGGACTGGCTGCACTCCAAGATCTCGACAACCACAGGTAGCTTCAAGACTGTGATTCTGAAAGTATGGGAACTTGGCCGTCCATCTCATTCCCCACTGACCAGCCACTAATAAATGTTTGTTGATTGAATAAACGATAGAAAACAGTCTCTGCCCCCAGGGGACGTGTGTTGAAACGTACGGGAAGTTCCTAAAGGAGGAATCGGAACAAAAATATGACATCACACGTTCTGGGCACTGAATCCTTCTGTCCCTTGAAAACTACAGCTTGTTCTGGCCTAGACAGCTTGAACATTTTGTCAAGAAGTGACCAGCAGGAAAATAGAAAACTGCTGGGCTATTTCAGGTTGAGAGGATAAGGAAAATCGGTTCCACAGGCATCCAGAGTGCAGGAAGAGTAGAACGGAGACGGACTCTTACTAGGCGGCTGCCATCCAGATAGTCCAAAGCCCCCAAGCCAAGCGGGCACTCACCGCCTACTTGCTGGAGGCGCTAGCACCGCGGCCCTGGTGCCAGGAGGGCTGCCGGAGTCTCTGATGGCTGCTCAAGTCAGCCTGGCCGTGGCAGGAGGTAGGGGCGGGCTGGCATCTCTCATCCTCCTGCCTTCTCCCCGCTGGCAGATTCCACCCAGAGACTTGCTGGCAAGGGGCTCCGGAAAATCTCACGCTCAGGCTTCCAGCCCCCCTCCCTGGATAACAGATGGCCAAGCAAGGTTGGGGGGTGGGGGTGGGGATGGAGTGGAGCCTGATGTCTATTGCTGTTCCTTCTGCTAAGAAGAGCTTTACATCATCTCTACGTAAGGAACAAGAGTTCAGCCTTCAAAACCCTGCTCCAAGGAGGCCTCCTCTGTGAAGCCCTCCTGGATTGTGGCTAGAGGCCTCATCCTCTGGTTCCCCCAGGGTGTATCATAGGTAGCCTTTGCAATCCTCAGCAGCCTGGTTTAGGAACAGCTGTTCGAATGCCTGGCCCAGTTTCTAGAGCACCCCAAGAGCAGAGTCAGGGCACACTCCCTACGAGGGGGCCACCAAGGGGACTCAGGACAGTTGACTGTGCCTCCCTCCTAAAAGGCAAGGGCAAGATGCTTCAGCAAATTCGGCCAATGCTGAACAGATTCAGAGGCCCGTCCCACTCCTGGGAGCTCACTCACCAGGAACCCAGGAAGGAGAAAGGCCCTGCTGTTCAGGTAGGCCCATTTTACAGACAAAGAAAATGATCCAGAGATCCTGCTCCCCAAACCAGGGGAAGGCCGCGTCTGGGTCCCTAGAGTCAGTGCTGTGCACTGCGCCACGGCAGCTCACAGCCCTGGGGTCCGAGGCCTGGGCTCGGGGTCAGACAGCCCCAGGATGAAAGCCTCACTCTGCCACAGACTCGCAGTGCGGTTTCAGGCAGGACCTCAGCCTCTCTGTGTCTCCGCTTTGTCCTCTGCCGAATGGGGATGACAGGGTCTACTTCCATGACCAGTGTGCAGGTTCAGGAAAATGGTGCATATGAAACATCTGGCTCTTGGCCCATTATAATCATAATAGCCAACTTTACTCCAGGGTCAGGAACCTTCACACACACTGAGTTATTTCCTCCTCCATCAACCTCATCAGGATGTTGCCGCCATTCGACAGGTTTGGTAATCACGGAGCTGGACCTGAACCCAGGCAGCCTGCCCTCCCCAGCACAGAGCCTAGCCCGGAGGAGGCCTCCTCTGTCCCCAAACCCTCCCTTCCCACCGTGTTCCAGGACGGGTGGAGCAGAGCCCTCCACCGAGCCCCTACGGTCCTCAGCGGGGATCTGATTGAGTTTATTTTCCCACCCCTAAAAGTCCCTCTCCTCTCCAGCTGCTCTTGCTTACCTAGGATGCCTGCCAGCTCACCCCTCAGGCCTCAAGCCAAGCCGAGAATAACAGAACTTTGATAGAGTCCAAAAGGGAGGGGCCTCGGGAGGAGGGCCAGGCGGATGCCTCCTAGAAGCACAGGCACCTTGGGGCCAGGACTGGGTCAGCACATACCCTCTCCCTGCCTCTCCTCCGCCCTCCCCCACAGGCCTTTGCAGATACACAGACACACAGGCCCAGGAGATTGTGAAGCCTGGTATTCTGTTTCAAGAAGAAAAGTCCAAAGAGACTCATTAAATGCAGAGCAATGAAAAAAATGATGGTTCGCACAGCCTTGAGAACAGGGGATCTATAATGACATACAACAAGACAGTGAATCTCACAGACCACAAGTTGAGCAAAAGAAGCACCCACAGAAGACCATGAGCTGCGTAACTGCACTCACATGGAGTTCGTGAACAGGCAGAATTCACCCACGTTTTCCCTGGTGGGCAGACGGGACTGGAGCTCAAGGGGGATTGGTGGGGGGCGGTGAGGATGGGTTTCGATTTTCTTCACCTGGGCGCTGGGCACACAAGTACATTCAGCTATACACATAGAGCAGCGCTCTTTTTGTCTTGTTGCGGCGTAGGGCTTACTTCAATAAAAGTTCCAAAAATGTATACTCAAATATTCTAAAATTAAGTCCAAGGGGGGATGGAGAAAAGGGACTTGGCTTCTCTTTTTCTTCTTCCAGGATATGGGAATACCAGTAGGTACACCTCCTGGGGCGATTGTGAGGCTTAAGCAAGATGCTTCATGTGTAAATACAAGACTGTAGGGGGGATTTTGTGTGTCTCCTTTGCTATGAACAGTGCAGGGCACGTCAGCTAGTGTATTAAATGGGTGGACATAGGCTGTGTTTTTATGATCTCAGCTAATCCTCCAAATGGACCATAGAGATTACCATCCTATTTCCCAGAGGGGCAAATGAAGGTTCAGAGATGTAAAGTAGCTCACTCAGTGACCTAGCAAGTTGATGGCAGAGTGGGAGTTAGAATCCAGTTGAATCTCCCATGCACCCAACGGAAGACTCCGAAAAGTGGAAGGGAGGACTTGGTCCCCAGATGCTGGACACTGGAAGTGGCAAGTCTCCCTACCGTCACCACCCCCCAGGTCTGAGAAAGCCAGAGCCAGAAGCCTGGGCTCATAAACATAGAGTTACCATAGGACCCAGCAATTCCACTCCTGGGTCTATACCCAAGAGAATTGAAAACATATCCACACAAAAAGTTGCACATGGATGTTTATAGCAGCAGTATTCACAATAGCCAGAAAGTGGAAACAACCCAAATGTCCATCAACCAATCAATGGATAAATAAGTGCGGTACCCCCATACAATGAACTATTGTTTAGCCATAAAAAGGAACCAAGTCCTGATACATGCTACAACATGGATGAAACTTGCCAACACTGTGCTCAGTGCAAGAAGCCAGTCACAAAAGACCACAGGTCGTATGTGAAATGTGCAGAATAGGCAAACATACGGGGACAGGAAATAGACTGGTGGTTCCTGGGGGCCGAAGGCATGGAGTGATTGTGGGGACTGGGGGAGAGGAAGGGGGTTGACACATACAGGGTTTCTTCTTTGGAGTAATTAAATTTTCACAAATCGATTGTGGTGTTGGATGCACCACTTTACTGAAAGCCATGAAATATATACTTTCAAAAAAGTGAATGGCAAGATGTGTGAATTATATCTTAATAAAGTTGTCTTTAAAAATAATTAATAATGAGGGGCACCTGGGTGGCTCTGTCGGTTAAGCATCCGATTCAGCTCAGGTCATGATCTCAATGGTTGGTGAGTTCGAGCCCCGCATCGGAATCTGTGCTGACAGCTTGGAGACGGGAGCCTGCTTCAGATTCTGTCTCCGTCTCTCTGCCCCTCCCCTGCTCACACTTGCTCGCTCTCTCTCACATTCTCTCTCAAATATAACATAAAAAAATAATAATGAGCAGGGGGGAAAAGAAGAAGGCTGAGGCCCAGAATCGCAGACATCATTCTGATTTGGGAGGTCTGCCTGGATGTGCTGGGTGAACTTGAGTAAATCATTTTCCTCTCGGGCCTTAATGGCCCCTGCTGTTGATGGGGAGGTGAGAGAGTTGGAGCAGAGTTGAGACATACCATTGAGTTGGGCATGTCATCACACTTCCACAACAGTTGTCCAAGGTTATGTCTGCTCAAGTCTTCTAGGCCCTGGTAAACCCCTTCACCTTCACTGAAATCTTTGCAGACCATCTGAGCTCACCAGCGGCCACACTTCATCAATAGCCTTTCTTTTCTTTTATTTATTTATTTTGAGAGAGAAAGTCAGTCAGCAGGAGAGGGCAGAGAGAGAGAGAAAGAGAATCCCAAGCAGACTTCACACTGTCAGTGCAGAGCCTGATGCAGGGCTTGAACCTACAAACCATGAGATCATGACCTGAGCCAAAACCAAGAGTCAGATGCTTAACTGACAGAGCCACCCAGATGCCCCACATTGTTACCTGCCAGAGTCCAGCTCCATCAGGTCCAGGATTCCCCTGAAGGATGGACGGCGTCGGCATGAATGGGATGAGAATTGGTGAAGGGGGAAGGGAATGAGAGAGCCATGAAGTTCTTTCCGATCAGCAGGCAGGATCTCTGCACTGACCGAGAGTCAGCTTTATTTATTGAAAAAATGTATGGGGCACAAAACAGAAGTGGCAATTGCCTTAGACAATGATTTCTGATAACAAATTCTTTGGTATGTAAAAATTTCCCAAAACATAGATTGGTGGAGGAGTCCTGCCTAATCTTTATCAACAGGGATTGAAGTAGGTGACTAGATGCTTATCACGTGGGGAAGGAAGGGATCTTCAGCCATCAAATACAAGGCAATGTTTTTAGCGTAGCAAAGGCAAAAGTTAGTTCTTTTGTGAGCAGGGGTCAATAGCCTGTTTTCTAGGGAAGAAAAACAGATTTTCTCAGGAAATGTAATATTTGCTCCTATAATCACAAAAGAAGAAACTCCTATAACAAGTTTTTTCATAAGGTACAATTCACGTATTTTTAGGATAAGAAGGCAAGTCGCTGCTGATACCAGTCAGCCAGGCGCCTTGGGGGTCGGTGCTCAAGCAGAAAGTGAGTGGGGGCTGAGTGGGTGCAGACGCCGGTCTCCGTCTGAGGGTGCGAGGCCTTGCAAGCCTGCCTCACTTCAGAGATGGCTCCCAGCAGATATCCTTCTCCAGACATGGCTCCTGGCCACTGCTCTGTGTCGGGAAGGATACCGGAGGCTCTGCGGGGACACCCTAGGTTCTCTCCATGCCACTAGTTAGTCCTAACTACACGCCAGCTCCTTCCAGAGTCATCCTGGAGTAGACAGACACACACACACACAGAAGGACCAAGGAGAAATTTCCCCCAGGCCAGTTGAGACAGATCTGCCTGCATGTGGTAAGCTGGAACCCCCACTCACAGATGGGGAAACTGAGGCACGGGGGGGTTCATGCCCACCGTCCCAGAGCCAGTGACTGAACTGCAATCTGTCCTCTTTCCCCTCCTTTTGAACAAGCCCATGTGCCTAGCATGTGCTCAGCCTGTGGTGCTCGCTGGAAGGGATGCCAGCTGCCCTGGGACCAAAGCTGAGCAGCTCACCCCGGAGTCCTGGCTGTGCGTCCCGCAACCCCCGCCCCCTGCCCCTTTCTGTGTGACTCTGAGGAAGCCACTCACTCCTTCCAGACCTCTCTGTCACACTGGGACACCCATGCCCCTGTTTCCTAACCCAGAGATGTGGTCATGGAAGGGGACAGGTTTTATAAACTGTAAAAGCTGGGGACACGCAAGCCAACAGGAACTCTGGCCTCGTGTCTGAGAAAGGGGAGATCGGGGTGGGCGGCCGAGGCTCATTTATTCACTCAGCGCCTGCTAAGGGTGCGCAGGGGCGGCTGCTGCCTGCAGGGAAGAAGGAAGATAAACCGGGTGTGGCTGTGGCTTGGAGACCCCGGGATGGATGTGAGACACAGGGGAGAGTCAGTCACTCAGCATCTTTGTTGCCCCTAATCTGAGCCAGGTGCCCCATTAGGACTGGAGACTCAGCAGGCAGACCTGTCCTGTGGAGATCAGCAGTGGGAGGTGAGACGTGGCGGAAGGAGAGAACTGAGGCTCATGATGACGGGGCCAACCTCACAGTCCTGGAACAAGGGTGCCAAGCGGCCTTTCAAGGGCCCCACATGTGTTAACTGGTCGGGTCCTCACAAGTCCCCAGCAGGCGGGAGCTAGTGTGGCTTGCCCCACTCTGAAGCCCAGAGAGGGGACATGCCCAAGGTCATACGCTAGAAAATGGTGGAGTGAGGGTGCCAACCACGCAGGCCGGGTCCACGTTAACCTCCTGCTCTGTTGTCCTCTGTCTCATGACGTGGACGTACAAAATAGAGACACAGAAGGCCTCCTGAGAAGCTAACGTGGGAGCCGAGATCCTAAGGGGAGGAAGGAGTCAGGCCAGGAAAGGGTAGGAGGTGGGCAGGGGCCAGAGGCCACTTCCCAGGAAGCTGGTGACGCCTAAGCTCTGGGACCCTGTTCACAGAAAGTTCTTGTGCAGCTGTTGAGTGCTCCAGGCGGGGAGGGGGTCCAGGTTGCTCTCAGGAAGCACTTTAATGTAAGCATTTCTGGGAAACAGCCTCAAAAAAAAAACCTCAGAAGAGAGGAATTTGAAGCTTGAGAGCCTCTAGAAATTTGTTATGATTTCTTTTCCCATTCTTAATAAATGTTCACTTCGGTGCCCAGTTTTATATTCAAAAAATCTATTTTAAGTTCTTCTTCTTAAAGACAGTCCCCTAAAGTTAAAATGAACCCTACGATGTGGTTAGCACAGCCTACTCACCAGAATGGCTCAACTGAAAAAGGCTCTATGTATAAGTATTGTCTCTCTATTTATACATTCCAGCACACACACACACACACAGTGTCTGTGAAGATTTGGAACAGGAACTTTCCTATGTAACTGGGAGAGCAGTGTGAATTGGTATGACCACTTTGGAAAACTGCAGTATCTTCTAAGCTGAGCGCTCATTTTTCCCGATGAGGCAGTAATTCCTCTCGTGGACATTTACCCAACAGAAATGAGCCTGTATGTCCTCCAAAAGACACGTGCAAGAATGCTTTTATTGTTTTTCATAATATCCCAAAGCCGAAAACAGCCTCAAAGCCCAACACGAATGCGATAGATGTATCAATGGTGGCGTAGGGGCTCTCCGCAGTAGCACAGGGGTGAGAAGACACCAAGTACAGCCACGTGCCACGGCTCACTTGAATCTCACAGATGTGTGAGGCACAAGATGCCAGACACAAGGTACACACTGAATGATTTCATCCATGTGAAGTTCAACACCAGGCAGAACTCCTCTATAATGTGAGAAGTGGCTACCATTAGGGGGTGAGTAATAACTAGAAGGGACACGAGGGCGGAAGGCAGGTAGGTGTCTGCTTGCCAGCAATGGTCTGATTCTCTCTTTTTGTTAAATATAATATATTGTCAAAATGCCTTCCATGCAACACCCAGTGCTCATCCCAACAAGCATCCTCCTCAATGCCCATCACCCACTTTCCCCTCTCCCATCAACCCTCAGTTTGTTCTCTGTATTTAAAAGCCTCTTATGGTTTGTCTCCCTCTCTCTCTGTTCCTATGTTTTCCCCTTCCCTTCCCCCATGGTCTTCTGTTAAGTTTCTCAAGATCCATATATGAGTGAAAACCTGTGGTATCTGTCTTTCTCTGCCTGACTTATTTCACTCAGCATAATACTCTCCACTTCCATCCACGTTGCTGCAAACGGCAGGATTCATTCTTTCTCATTGCCAAGTCTTATTCCATTGAATATAAAAACCACATCCTTATCCATTCATCAGTTGATGGACATTTAGGCTCATTTCATGATTTGGCTATTGTTGAAAGTGCCACTATGAACATTGGGGTACATGTGCCCCTATGCATCAGCACTTCTGTATCCCTTGGGTAAATTTCTAGCAGTGTTATCGCTGAGTCATAAGGGAGTTCTATTGTTAATTTTTTGAGGAACCTCCACACTGTTTTCCAGAGTGGCTGCACCAGTTTACATTCCCACCAACAGTGTAGGAGGGTTCTCGTTTCTCCACACCCTTGCCAGCATCTATAGTTTCCTGATTTGTTTATTTTAGCCACTCTGACCAGCATGAGGTGGTGTCTCAGTGGGGGTTTGATTTGTATTTAGTAATGATCTGATTCTTGAGTTGGATGCCAGTTTCCATGGGCGTGTTCAGTTTGGAGAAATTCATTGTACTTATTATGCATGACTTTTCTTTTTTTTAATGTTTATTTTTGAAAGAGAGAGAGCACGAGAGAGCAAGTGGAGAAGGGTCAGAGAGAGGGGGAGACACAGAATCTGAACTAGGCTCCAGGCTCCAAACTGTCAGCACAGGGCCTGACACAGGGCTCGAACTCATGAACCGTGAGATCGTGACCTGAGCCAAAGCTGGATACTTAACCGACTAAGCCACCTAAGTGCCCTTATGCATGAATTTTCTATATGTATTTTATATTTAATGACTCTCCCCTCTCCTATACACACGAAATGGGAAAAGCTTCAAGCTCCTTAAAACTTGGATCTGCCCTTGAGACCAGAGAAGGTCTTGGATTTATCCTCCAGCAGGCATTGCCCCTGGAGGGTTGAGCAGCAGGTGATCATGACTTCCTTGATGCTTTAGGAAGTTCCCTCCAGCCTCCCAGGTGGGGGAGATGCAGGGGGAGATGAGGAGTGGTCCAGTGAAGGGGGAAGGGCAGAGAAGTCTTCCTTGGTGGGACCTCCAGGGCAAGACCAGCATAGAGGAGGTGAAGGTGGGTGGAGAGATTTTTCAGGCAAAGAGGACACTGGACTCAAACAGGGCCAACCAGAGTGAAGGGCAGAAGGGTAGAGGGAGGTCCGATCTCTGATTACTCCACAAAGAGCCAGGCACGCTGGCCCCACCAGGCCAAGCTCCACCTCAAGCCAGCTCCCCCTTCACTCCCTCCCAGGCCTGGCCAGCCCCGCTCTGGTAGCCGCTCTGACCCTCAGAGTGCTGACAGTTTGTCTCTCTTAGGTCATGACTCTGGTTTTTCCTTTTCCTTATTCCTGCTTTGTTGATCCAAGCCTTCACGAGGGCCTCCCCGGGGCGAACTGCAAGCTGGGCGATGTTATATCTTGCGTCTCAAGGCCACTGCTGGCCCTGGTGAGGTGGGTGGCACTAGCCCGTTTTATGCGTGAGGAAAGTGAGGCTTGAGGAGGTGAGGCAACCTCACCCACCAAATGAGGAGCAGAGCTAGATTTTACCCACCAGCTGCTCTCTCTTAGTATTAAGTGGTGCCATGCCTACAGATGCCAAGCATGGTACGTGCATTCACTCGTCCAGGCCTCACAAAGACACAGTGGAGGAAGATGGAGTTTTCATCGGCCCCTTACAAAGCCTGTCTGCAGAAGCCTTGCGTACATGTGTGGAAAAGTGCGCAAATCATAACCGCTCAGTGAGTTTCCACAAACACCCACCCATGGGACCAGCACCTAGGCTGGCAAAATAGAGCGACGAATACAGCACCAAAACCACAAGTGATAAAAGAGAAAACTGATAGACTGGACTTCATAAACACTGAACACTTTAGTGTTTCAAAGGACAACAGCAAGAGGGTGAGAAGACAACACATAAGTTGGGGGAAATATTTGAAATCATGGAACTCACAAAGGTCCAGGATCCAGAATATAGAAAGAACTTTTACAACCCAACCTTAGAAAAGTCAAATAACCCAAATTACGCATAGTGGGCAAAGGACTTAAATAGGTAGTTCTCAGAAGAAGATCTACAAATGGCTGATGAGCACATGGAAAAATGCTCAACGTCATTAGCCATTGGGAATTGAAAATCAAAAACATAGAGATGCCACTCACACCCACCAGATGGCTATGATCAACAAGACAGACAATGACAAGTGTGATGAAGATGTAGAGAAATTGGAGCCCTCATTGGCTGCTGCTGGAAACACAAAATGCTGCAGCCAGCTTTGGAAAACAGTTGGACAGTTCCTCAAAAGGTTAAACGTAGTTAACATTTGACTCATCCATTCCAATTCCTGGTGGAATCAGAAAATAAAAGCATACATCCACACAAAAGCTGAACACAGATATAGCAGCATTATTCATAGTAGCTAAAAAGTAGAAATAACCTAAATGTCCATCAATCCATGAATGGATAATAAAATGTGGGCCATTCACATAATGGAATATTATTCAGCAACAAAAAGGAATATGGTGCTGATGTCTGCTACAGCATGGGTAAACGCGGTACCTGTTAGGCTGACTGAAAGAAGCCCGTCATGCAAGATTATATAATATTGTATGATTCCATTTACATGAAATGCCTGGAAGAGACAAATAGAAAGTAGATCAGTGATTGCCGAGGGCCACAGTGTGAGTGGGGGGAGGGGGTCAAGAGGATAGGGAGTCACTGCTAAAGGAGCACTTTCTTTTGGAGGATGATGAAAATGTTCCAAAATTAGATTATGGTGATGGCTGCACAACTCTTAAATATGCTTTAAAACCACTGAATTATACACTTTAAGTGGATGAACTTTATGGTATATAAATTATACCTCGGTAAAGCTGTTTCAATATAAAAAATATTCCACGCCTTTCTTTATTCATGCCTGGAATGCCCTTACCTTCTCCTATTTCTCTGAATGTCCAAAAATAACTGGTTCCCCAGGCCCAACTCAAATGCCATTACACAGATTGTCTGGATCCGGTCCCATCAGGCATAATTTCTCTTTCCTCTGAACTCTTGTGGCAACTCCCATCATGCACTCCGAGATGATTTATACGGCACATATCAAGTGTCTGGCACTTATTACATTTCCTGTGATTATTTGAGTACCCATCTCATCTCCGCTAGGATGTTGTAACTTTTCGGAGGGAGGAAATTGTGTCTTGTTCCCTTCTGTGAACTCAGAACCCATCCATGTGACTGGCACACAGAGGCACTCAAAGAAGGTAGGTGGAATTCTTCCTAAATTTCCTTTTCCTCACATCACCCTTCCCACCATGAAACATATGGATATAAAATGGTTGAAAGTAAAAGGATGGAATAAAATCTAGCTTGCAAAAGAATTGTTCCATGACTATATTAATATAAAATAAAAGAGGCTTTGCTGCTAAAAGTATTACCAGAGATGAGAAGGGTGCTGTGTGATCATAAATGTTTTAATAAACGATTTTAATTTATAAACACCTAATGACAGTTTCAGAATGTACAAAACAGAAATAGACAGAACTATTAGAAATAGTCAAATCCAGGGGCTCCCTGGGTGGCTCAGTCAGTTAAGCGTCTGACTTCGGCTCAGGTCATGATCTCGCAGTTAGTGGGTTCGAGCGCCGTGTCGGGCTCTGTGCTGACAGCTCAGAGCCTGGAGCCTGCTTTGGATCCTGTGTCTCCCTCTCTCTCTGACCCTCCCTTGTTCACGCTGTCTCTGTCTCTCTCAAAAATAAATAAAACATTTAAAAAATTAAAAAAAAAGAAATAGTAAAATTCAAGTCATAATGGAAGATTCAGTATATGTCTCTCAAAATTGGACAGAACATGGAAACAAAAAGTCAGTATGAATACAGAAGATGTATCTATCAGATAGGAATAGGGTATGCAGCAGTAACAAAACAAATGCAACAAAGATCTATTTCTTATTCACACAAAGTGCAGCCATCAGGCGATTCTTAGGGCAGATCTCCTCTGTGCAGTGACCCAGGGATCCAGAGTCACATGCCTCTCATGTGCCTCTCATCACATGCCTCTGTCGTCTCAATGTGTGGTTTCCATGGATGCTTCTCAAGAAGAAAAAACATGGAGGTAGCCCACTGGCTCTTAAATGCCTGAGCCCAGAAGTTAAACATATTGTTTTCATTCATAGCGCTTTAGCTAGAGCCTGGAGCATGGCCTCTCTTATCTCCAAGGGTATGGAACAGTGTAGTCTCCCTATATCCACCCCAAAAGAGAGGAATCCGATAGGAGTGAGCATTTATCGTCTTTACTCAAAGGATTTAACTAAAATGATGAACAGACTTGACCTAATAAACATGTATAAATAACTGCATCCAACACCTCATTTTCAAACACATAAGACAATTTACAAAATTTGACTGTAACCTGAGCTATAGAGCTAGTCTCACCAAATTTCGAAGAACCAAAACCACACAGCATATATTATCTAAACAGCTATTCCTTCTAACTGATGTAAATCAATAGCAAGATAATTAGAAATTCCCCATATGCCAGGAAATTTAAAAATATACTTCTAAATAACCCATGGGTTAAAAAGGAAGTGATAAAGGAACCTAGGAAATATTTTTAATCAATTGATAGTGAAGAAAATTTATGTCAAAACTTATAGGTGTGGGTAAATCGGTATGTAGAGGGAAATTTATAGTCTTACGTGCATATGTCAGAGAAGAAAAGAATCTGAAAATTTATAAACATCCACCCCCAAGATGCTGGAAAAAGAATATCAAAACAAATCCAATAAAAGTAGAGAGAAGAAATGGTAAGGTAAAAACAGAAATTAATAAAATAAGAAAGCAAAGATTAAAAACAGAGCTAATTCCAGCAAAGCCAAAGTTGGTTCTTTGAAAAGACAGTCAAATTGACAGACCCCTGAATAAAAGTTATCTAGATAAAAACATAAATGGTCCCCCCAAGCCTCCCAATATTAGGAATAAAAAGTGAGACATCACTACAGACACTGCCAACATCAAAGCAAAAAAGAGGATGTTTTGAGCAATTTTGAGTCAATACATTTGAAAGTTTAAATGAAATGGACAACATCCTAGAAAGACATACCAATTTTGACTTAGGACAAAATAGAAAAGCGACATAATCCTCTAACAAGTGAGGACATTGAGTCAGATGTTAAACCCTTTTCCATATAGAAAATTCAGCTCTGGGTGGCTTCATGGACAAGTCCTATCCAACATTCAAAGAAGAAACTATTTTCATTTTTTTTTTAATTTTTTTAAACTATTTTCATTTTTGACAATCTCTTTCAGAGACTAGAAAAAGAGTAAATAATCTCCAGGTCATTTTATGAGGTTAACATAACCTGTGTACCAAAATAGGACAAAGATATGGCTGGAAAGAAAAATTACAGCCCAACTTTTACTCATATATAGAAATGATAAAGTGTGAGCCATAAAAACCCATCAATTCACAAAAGGATACCATAACTGAATCCCAGGCATACAAAGTTGATTTAACATTAGAAAATCCAGTGAGGTAATTCAGCACATAAACTGACTCAAGGACAAAAGCCTACATGCGGAAAATGACTTGATAAAAATTTAACACTTATTCATGATTTAAAACTGATTTTTAAAAAAAAAAAAAAGGAGGGCACCTGGGTGGCTCACCTGGTTGAGCATCTGACTCTTGATTTCAGCTCAGGTCATGATCTCACAGTTCATGGAACTGAGCCCCGTGTCGGGCTCTGGGCTGACAGCATGGAGCCTGCTTGGGATTCTTGCTCTCTCCCTCTCTCTCTCCCCCTCCCCCTCCCCCGCTTGTGTGCACTGTCCCCTCCCTCTAAATTAATAAAAATTTTAAAAAAATAATAAAAAACAGGAAATTATGAACATAAGGGGATTTCCATAATTTGATGAAGATTATGTCCACAGCTAACATGCTAAAATATTGCAAGTTTTCCCTTTGGAGATCAGAGACAAAGCAAGGATGCCCATTGCACCCATTTACTCAACATTTACTGGCAGTCTTAGCCAGTGCAGTAAGGCAAGGAAAAAAAAAAAAAGATGTAAGGTTTGGAGAAGAAACAAAACAGTCATCTTTTCAAAGTAACATAATTATGTATAGAGAAACCTCAAAGTAACCTGCAGCCATATTGTTTAAATTGACCACAAAATTTAGCATTTTTATTGGATATAAAATAAATATTTTAAAAGTATGTTTCTCTATAACAGCCTCCTGAATTATTGAATGAAGCTGCTGGTGGGAAGGTTTGTATTTGCGGGGAAAGAAGGTCTTCTGAGCACTGAGAGAGGAACCTGTGGGAACAGACTACTCCATATGGGAGTGAGTTCCCCATTACCAGAACAGCGGTTCAAGCAGGAACAGGATGGACTGTGTCTGGAGGTGCTGGGAAAAGAACGTGGGCTTTGTTGTGAGAGGTTTGAGACAACCCTCACCAGACTGGGCCTCAGCTCTTTGCACAGTCAGTCCCGGAAGGTGGCTTGTCTGTCTTTGTCTTTGACTCCCCTCTCTGTCAGCTTAATCCCTTTGGTACACTGGGTTCAAATGAGGCAGGATTTACGGCTCCGGGAAATGTGTGTAACAGTCCGTAATCTTATCAACGTCCACTCCCCTCTCCTAGGCTGTGCTTTCAGAGAAACCCACAACAGTTACTTCTCTTTCTCTCCCCCCTGCTCCTGCCCCACCAGACTTCGCTTCCTAGTTCAAGTTCTCTGGCGGAGGGCACAGCGCCCCTGAGTGTGGCGGGTGTTGGGCTAGGGGCTGCTCTACAAGCACAAACTCAAGGGAGGTCTTTCTGTTCAAAGCTTTTAACTCTCTACTACCTAAAGTCATGGGTTTTCCCCCGACACCAGAGACTAATTCGTAAAGTCAAATCCTTCCTTGCCAACACCACCACATAGGGGGTTTGCTACACGCCCAGCGTTGTGCTAAGGGTTCTGCCTGTTCAATTTCCCCCCATGGGTCCCCGTGAGGCAGGGCCTATTATTAGCTCCCCGAGTCACACAGTAAGTGGGGCCTTGGGACTGGAACATTCTCAGTTCAGACCACACATTCTGAAACACCGTGCTACCTGGTTTGTTTGCTTTGTATTTTGTAACTGCTTTTCGAATGAAATTTTACACGGCCCCTTAACGGCTCAACCCGGGAGAGGAGAGCACTTTCGCTGGAATCAGGGTGGGGCCCTGCCTCCGTGTTTCCCCCACCTCAGCCCTGAAGCAGGTCCCCTAGCCACCATGGCAACAAATCCCTCCTCGGCACCACGGAGCCACCAAGATGGCAGAGTGGATATACACACCCTTTGGAGTCAGATAGTCTGAGTCTTTCCAGCTCCAGCCACATGACCTTGGATCTTGGTTTTCTCACCTGCAAAGGAGGGGCTCATGGGCTTTCCCAGTTCGGCAGGGTTAGTGCGAGGGTTAAACGAGATGGTGAATGTAAGGGCTCCTCACCCAGGAGAGCACCGGCAGGTGCTCTGTGCACGTTGTGTGTGGTTATCGGCCGTCTCTGGGGTTATTAGCCCCCTCAGCACCTCCCTCTGGACTCCACACAGCAGACCAGAGGCCTTGAACTCTGGAAGAGGCCGCAATGCAGGAGTGGAGGCAGCACTGACCCCTACCGGGGACATGGCCGTAGCCCCACTGGCTCTTTCTGCAGCTGGTGCATCATGGGCGATGCAGGGAAGCCAGGCTGCTAATAAATCTGTCCGTTTCCAGGCTGCCCCCGCCCCTCCAGCGCCCCTGCTCTGACAGGCACCGCAGGAGAGCAGGGGCCCAGCTGGCAGCAGCCCCAAATGTTGGCTGAGCCACTGGATAACTCTGTAATGAACTGTCCCTCAAGCTGGAGTCATTAACCTTGCTCCCAGCCTTGGAGGCCCAGGCTCAGCAATTAACCCCTCCCTCCCCAGCTGCAGGGCTGCGGAGGGCACTGCCTGTGGAGGGCAGGGCTGTATTTATTTTCTGTGGCTGCCTAACAAATCACCCCAAAATTCAGCAGCTGGAAATAACAAATAATTAGTAACTCTCGGTTTCTGTGGGTCGGGAATCTCCAAGTGGCTTCACTGGCTGGTTCTAATTCAAGGTTTTCCATAAGGATGCAATCGAGGTGTCAGCCCTAGTGGCGGTCAGCTCAAGGCTTGACTGGGGCACGAGCAGATTCCAGACTCACTCCCATAGCTGTCGGCAGGCCTCCGAAGATCCACTTCCAAGTGCACCCACATGAGCATCTCCCTATGGCCGCCTCACGCCAAGGCGGCTGGCTTCCCCAGAGTGAGCCATGGCGGGAGCACGGGACAGAAGTCACAGTCCTTCTATCCCCAACCTTTTCACCCATCACTTCCGGCACGTTCTTTCAGCTACAAGTCATTAAGTGGGGCCTGCAATCAAGAGGGGAAAACACAATGTCATGAAAGCCCAGAAGGTGGGGATCACTGGGAGCAGTGTCAGAGACTGCGCACGTCCGGGGCTACTGCTGGGGCAGACATAGAGCCGAGGCCGCTAGCCTTTGGGAGCACCTGCTTGGACTGTAAGGAGGTGGCCCAACTCCTCACTCTGTCTTTCACCAAGCCCCGGGAACTCGAGATCCTAAAGAGCTCTCAAGTCTGACCTCTCTCTCTCTCTCTCTCTCTCTCTCTCTCTCTCTCTCTCTCTCTCTCTCTCTCGGCTGTCATGGCTCCAGCCAGGGCCCCCGTCGGGTCTCGCCAGGAGGTTGTCACTCCGTCACCACCTCCTCACTGGTTCTCCCCACATCTATTCTGCTCCCCTGAATCCCCACTTGTCTCTTTCACCATCCCCCTATCTCTTCCCAACAGTATTCGGAGAAGTCTTTTCAAGACACAGATGTGACCCCGTCTATCCTTGCTGACAATCGTCCGGAGGCTTCTCACATGCTCAGCGTGAAGACCCAAGTCTTCCCCAAGGGTGACGAGACTCTGTGGGGTCTGGCTCGCCCCAAATCTCAACGGCTTCTACTCACAGCAGGGATGGCTCCTGTCAGTGCGTCAAATATGCCTCTGCCCTCTGCTCCCCGGCTTTGTGCCTGCTGTTCCTCTTGCAGGAATGTTTTCTTGTCCCTTCACCTAGTGAGCGCCTCATCACCCTGTGGACCCCGGCTCCAGTTCCTCCCCTATCCCGCCTTGATGATGTCCGAGTCTCCCGTCGGAAGCTTCTTCTCACTGCTCTCTGCCTGGCACACTGTTCCTTTCCCCGGCTGCTCACTGCCTCCCCCAGGATGGTTGGAGCCATGAGGGCAGCTTTTGCTGGAAATCTCTGTTGAGGGTTGGCTGGCTGGCCCAGGTGGTTAAACGTCCGACTCTTGATTTTGGCTCCAGTCATGATCTCATGGTTTGTGGGATAGAGCCCCAAAGTAGGCTCTGTATTGACAGCGAGGAGCCTGCTTGGGATTCTCTCTCTGCCTCTCTCTGCCCCTCCCCTCCTCTCAACTTAAAAAATTATCTGTTGAATTAAAAAATAATTAAAGTCTTTGTGCAGATGACAAAACTATAACTTTGTGACATAATTTGTTAGAATCCTAGATCTCCAGGGCTCAAAGGGGGCTCAGACACCAGCCAGCCAACCTCCCTCCTTACTTTGAAGGAGGAAACTGAGGCCCAGAGACAGGAAGGTCTTCTCAGGCTCAGAATGAGAGCAGAGAGCCTAGAGGCCAGGCCTCTGGTGTGACCCTCCACCTGCCATTCCATCTGTCATACCCCCCCCACCTCTGTCTCCAGCTAACTCCACCACTGGCACTTCATGAATGTCAACAGGTCACCTCCATTAGCCTTAAGCCCTTGGCACAGAGACTCTTGGAGGCACTGGGAAGTTCTCTTCTCTGGTAAATTCTTTTTCTTAGCTTTGGAACTCCTTAGAGAGGCACAGCCAGTCCTGAGGACAGCCGTTTCACCCCAAATGAACCACAGGTCCTGCTTTTAAAGACTCTCCTTTGCGGTTCCTCCCACAAAAACCAAGACCATTTGGATTATCGGGGACCTGAGATGCTCTGGGCCAATTTCAGAAGGGAAATGGAGGCCAGAGAAGACCCAAGACTCACCCAAGGTCACACAAGGAAGCAGCGGCAGGGCTGGCACCCGACCTTGAGCCTCCTCACTCTCAGGCCCGTCCTCCTGCCTCCACGGCGAGTGACAAGTAGCCAGACAGAATTAATTTGAAGGCACTTGCAGGTTCTGACCTCAGGCCTACACATGCTTCTTAGAACAAGAATTCCTTCTCAGACCGTGGTCGGCTTTGCAGACTCCTGCCACAGGTCCTCAGCAGAGAACTCTCTGCTTGCTAAAGTGGCCAACTGGCATTAAAAACTTTTTTTGTATGTTCTTTTATTTATTTTTGAGAGACAGAGAGAGACAGTGCAAGCAGGGAATGGTCAGAGAGAGAGGGAGACACAGAATCTGAAGCAGGCTCCAGGCTCTGAGCTAGCTGTCAGCACAGAGCCCGATGTGGGGCTTAAACCCACGAACTGTGAGATCATGACCTGAGCCGAAGCCGGATGCTTAACCAACTGAGCCACCCAGATGTTCTAAAACCAACAGACATCGTAAAACAACATGCTAGTTGCAAACACACTGGTATGGCAAAAACCAAACACATTGCTATTGAAAAGAATTTCCAACTGGTATTCAAAGTAGTTGCCAACCTTTAAAAAATGGAGATGGTTTTACATGCAATTCCAGGTTTCCACCTTCTCTTAGAAAACACAGACAATCTGGCCGTCCTGGTTCTGTCTCCCGGCATGTTGACATTTAACTAAACTGCACAGTGCCGAGTCCCCGTCCACACTGTTAACTTTGAGATCTAACTACTGATGAGTGTGTCTTCACTTCCAATGCCGTCCCAGGCCTTGGATGCATTTGAGTTCACAGCCTTTAGGCTACTGGGTTTGAGAACCGCCTCTGTGGTCACATAGGCACCGTTTGATGCTTCCGGGGAAAGACAGTTCATTGCCAGTCTGTTCCGTGGCTGGTCAAAGAGCTCTGTGGGGAGGGGGAGCTTGACTGGAACCATGGCTTATCTGAATCCATGTATAACAGGCCATGCTATAATTTGATACCAGAGCCTAATGAACTTGTGCATGCCTCATAACCAGGATTCTCCATGCTTGTTTTGGCTGAGGCAGAGAAGAAAGCCAGTCTTAGGAATAACATCACAGACTTCTGGGCCATTGAAATGAAGCCCAGACCCATTGGATTATGGGCAAACTGGGGGCCAGGTCTGGATGTCCCTTCTGAAGTTTCAAGGGCAGCCACCAGCACTGTCAAAAGAGGATTTGGAGGTCCATCTTTGGGTTCTTGAGCAATGACAGCTCTTAGACAAACTGACTTTCTATGACCTTGCCAGGAGCTGTCACCACCGTCCATGTTTCATAATCCATGTGGGGGTGGGTGGTTCTTACAGCGATGGCACAGAGCACTTCATTAGGAAGCAGCCCAGGGAATCTAGGCAGACGCTCTTTATAGAGTTCTTGGCAAGCTGCAAATGTGGGAACTTTATACAATAGCAATGTTCTTTTGTTGCTACCACATTTATCAGTAGTTAGATCTCAAAGTCAACAGAAATACTAGAGTCCAACACGATGAGATCTGGGAGGGGCTCTGTATGCTTCATATTGTCCAATTCTCTACCCTTGAGAATCTCCCTGCAGAGCCCCAGACCACACGGGTCACCCACTCTTCCTGATGATGGGTCAGAGATGTCTCCACTGAAACTTCTATCTCTTGGCCTCAGTTGTATCCTCAAAGTAAGAGCTATTTTTACACCTATATTCATCTATGGCCATCAAGCCCCATCCTACTTGGCCTCCCCTTGTCTGCAGGCTAAATCGTTCCAGGGCATCCATTCCTTCTTGGGAGGCCTTGATGGTGAGGCCTGTCCACTCTCCTGCCATTGGCCAAAGTCCCTCCCCTCCCCACTTAGGATCTTTCACAATAGCGGTGACTGTAAGAGGGCACAGTTCTTGTTCCAGGACCTCCAGGGAAAAGAGGCTGAGTCCAGCTGTGCTCCATCCCAGGCCCACATGCCTAGAGTTCGGACAGATCGTTTCCTATCCACAAACGGCTTTTATTTATTTAACACATACTCATGTAGCTCAGTTTACTCTAGCAATATTGATTCATTAAATCCCCATAAACTTCTGAGACCGAGCCGGGGACCATTTGTAATATGCAGATGATGAAATCAAGATGCAGAGAAGTGAAATCACTTGACTAAAGCGTCAGATAAGTGAGGAGACTGCACCTCGAACTCAGACCACCGGAGTCTGGAGCTGGTCCCCATAGTGATCCCGTGCTGCCTTCCACGGAGTTGTTCATGTAGAATAGGGGAATGAAGGCCTCCGGGCAGAACCAGAAATACTGTCTTGTCCTCATAAGTCAGACTCACTCTGAGATGTGAAGTGAGTTGTCTAAAGTCACTCCGCTCTGCAGTGATGGCGTTGGGATTTCAGCTGGGTTCCAAATTCAGGGCTCTGCTCTAGCCCAGAGAATACTGAGTGGACTAATCAGGTTGAAATGAAGTGGAATCCACCAAGGTAGCAATACTACAAAGGACCTGCTGAGTGAGTCAAATGCATTCTAACCTGGGTTTGAGTCCACATATACATATCTGAGAGGCCACAATTACCCACTGAGCCCCTGGGCCAGGGAGAGGAGAAATACCCAACGTAGGTATCTGATACTTTGAAAGAGTACATGTTGGAAACACATGGAGCCCTCATTAATTCATGACCTAACAATCCAGAAGTCATCATGACCCATACGTTAATCCAGACGCGAGATAAGGAAGGAGCCCTCGCAGCCTGTGCTGCGCATATCACGTTGTTTGGAGACATCCTTCCCCCATCCAACGGGCTTGATGTGTACATCTTTCTGCTCAAGCACGTCCATCGTGGGGCAGGCACCAGGCTGTTATCTGTTCCCGGTGGTACATACAGACCATTCCCGTGTTGGCTGTGGGAATGCGAGGTGTGGGCTGTGAGGGATCGGTGCTCACTCCTGAAGCTGATCTCGTCTGTGTCTTTGCTCTGTGAGTAAATGCATCATTCCATCCAGTGCCTGTGTGAGTTGTGTCTCTCTCGATGACCTTGACACCCGAAACCATGCGCTTTTTCTCACTCTCTGCGTTTTGAGGGGCTTAGGCTATTTACAGTCAGTGTGATTGCTGATAAGATTACTGATAATTGAATAATTAAAAAATTTTAATGTTTATTTTGAGAGAGAGAGAGACAGTGTGAGTGGGGGAGGACCAGGGGGGGAGGGGGGGGGAGGAGACACAGAATCTGAAGTGGGCTCCAGGCTCTAAGCTGTCAGCACAGAGCCCAACATGGGGCTCGAACTCATAAATGGTAAGATTATGGTCTGATCCAAGGTTGGACGCTTAACTGACTGAGCCACCCACGCATCCCTGATAATTAAATACTTTTTATGACTGCATTGTATCTTCTTTGTTGGCTTATTAGCTACAATGCTTTTTTATTTTAGTGGTTGGTTTAGGCTTTGCAGTGTACAACTTTATCACATCCTACCTTCAAGTGGCATTATAACACTTCAGAAATACAAGATCCTTATAATAATATACTTCCGCTTCTTCCCCTTCTGATCTTTACGCCAGTGTTGTCATACATTTTGTTTTGTAGTTATGAGCCTCAAATACACTATTATTTCTGTTTAAACAATTATCTTTTAATGATATTTAAATAATAAAAAAAATTATATACTTCCTCATGTAGTTTCCAGTGCTCTTCATTCCTTTCTGGAGATGCAGATTTCCATATGATATCATTTCTCTTCTGTCTAAAGCTGTCCAGGTCTACTGGTGATTATTTCAGCTTTTGTTACTTTGAGAAAGTTTTCATTTCACCTTTATTTTCATTTTTTTTTAAAGTTTAATTTATTTAATGTTATTTTTAAAGCTTTTTAAATGTTTACTTATTTTGGGGAGGGAGAGAGAGAGGGAGAGAGAGAGAGAGAGAGAGCGAGCGCGCGAGCAGGTGCACAACCAGAGGAGGGGCGGGGGGGCGGGGAGTGAGAGAATCCTAAACAGGCTTCCACACTGTCGGTGGCAGAGCCCAACATGAGGCTCAAGCTCATGAACCGTGAGATCATGACCTGAGCTGAAATCCAGAGTCGGACGCTTAACCAACTGAGCCACCCAGGTGCCCCAAATGTTTTATTTATTTTTGAGAGAAAGAGAACGTGAGTGGGAGAGGGGCAGAGAGACAGACAGAGGGAGACACAGAATCCGAAGCAGGGTCCAGGCTCTGAGCTGTCAGCCCAGAGCCCAACTTGGGGCTCAAGCTTCTGAACCGGGAGATCATGACCTGAGCCAAAGTCGGACGATTAACTGACTGAGCCACTCAGGCGTCCTCACTTTATTTTTGAAAGACGTTTTTGTTAAATACAGAATTCTAGATTGACAGGAATTTCTCACACCACTCCCTTCTCCTTCAATACTTTAAAAATGTCACGGCCATGCTTTTCTGACTTGCATAGCGCCTGAGGAGAAGTCCACTGTCATCCCGACGTTTGCAACTGTGTGTTTTTACTCATTATCACTGGTTCAGCAACTTGACTATGCCGTGTGTTAACTTGGGCAGCATTTTCAGGGTTATTTTTCTTGAAGTACTGAGCTTCTTGGATCTATGGCTTTATAAATTTCATCGTATTTGGGGAATGGCTATTCCTTAAAACATGTTTCTCTTTCCCTCTGTCCTTTCCTACTGGTATGTATTTTTGACGTTGGTATTGTCCCACAGGCTGCACTGTTTATTTCTTTTCTGGTATTTTCTCTCCGTGCTTTGTTTTGTATAATTTCGATTTTTGTGCCTTTAATTTCACTCATCTTTTTTTCTGCAGTGTCCAATCTGCTGTTAAATCCCATTCCATTTAATCCCGTTCTGTTTATTTTAGTTTCAGATATGTATTTTTCATCTCTAGAAATGTGATTTGGATTTTAGGAATATGTATTCTGTTTTTCCTTATTACATTCATATTTTCCTTTATATCTTTGAGTATTTATCATATTAAAAATTTTTTTTAATGTTTTTAATTATTTTTGAGAGAGAGACACACACACACAGCATGAGCAGGGAGGGTCAGAGAGAGGGGGAGATACAGAATCTGAAGACAGGCTCCAGGCTCTGAGCTAGCTGTCAGCACAGAGTCTGATGCGGGGCTTGAACCCATGAACTATGAGATCATGAACTGAGCTGAAGTCAGAAGCTTAACCGACTGAGCCACCCAGGCGCCCCAAGTATTTATCATATTAACAGCAGCTATTTAAGATCTTTGTCAACTAATTCATCACGTGTGCCATTCTGGATCTGTTGATTTATTTTTCTTCCAACTCTGCTCATATTTTTTTTTTTTTTAGCGAAGAGTGCTGCTCATATTTTTTTCTACTTCTTTGCAGTTCTGACCATTTTTTTTCGCCCCTCCTTCCATTTTTCCTTTCTCCCTCCTCCCTTCCTCCTCTCTCTCTCTCTCTCTCTCTCTCTCTCTCTCTCTGATGCCAAAGAGTAAATTTAACATTGTTGAGTGCTAGGCTTTGTTGTATTTCTTTAAACACAGCTGGACTTTGTTTGGCCAAGCAGTTAAGTTACAGACCAGTTTGAAGCTTACTACCAAGCTTTATTCGTGGCTGGCTGAAAGCAACCTTTACTCTAGTACTAATTTAGCCCAACTACAAAGGCATGACCTTTCTGAGGATTCTATCCAGCGCTCTGTGTATTACAAGACCTCTCTACTTTGGCTAGCACAGACTTCAACTATTCACAGACCCATGTGAGCTGCAGGAATTATTGGGGTTACTGCTTTCTGTTTGTTCTTTCCTCGGTCTCACTGAGTTTCATCCCACACATGTGCTCGGTAGATTTTCTTAGCTCAGTCTCGGTGTAGCTGCCTCCTGTTAGTTCTCCGTGCAAATTCTCACCACCTCAACCTCCTGAACTCTGATGTCTATCTTTTCAATTCAGTGATACGGCAGCTCCCCATCTCTACACTGCAGATTGGAAACACCCTCAATGAATAAAATGGGGGCAATCTCCTCTCCCCCTCTGTTCCCCTTCTCCAGGGACTCATCGTTCTGTGCTTCCTGATGTCCAATGTTTGAAAACATTCGTTTTACAGATATCTGCTTTTCCAGTTGTTTAGGGCAGAGGGAAATTCCCAAAGCACTTAATGCTTCATAGGGGGAACTGAAAATCTCTACCCTAGGTGTTTTCACTATTGGGTTAAACTTCAAGGCTGTTAGAGACCTTTAAGAAAATTATACTTGGAGTTAATTCATGAATATTCTTGAGCTTTACAACTCTACCAGAACACCAGGCTTTGTCAAGATTTTATGAAAAGCTGAGCTGGGAAGACATCTTTGAGGTTAATGTGAATTGATCAAGATACAACCCATTACTTAACACGGATCAAAGACCTATATATAAGAGCTAAAAGTATAAAATCCTAGAAGGAAATATAGCAGTAAATCTTCATGACCTTAGGTTTATCAGTGTTTACTTAGATGCAACATCAAAAGTACAAGATGCAAAAGAAAATGGAATTCATCAAAATTTAAAACGTTTGTATATTAAAGGACACTATCAAGAGAGCGAAGACACCTGTGGGAGGTCATATATCTGATAAGGGTCTGACATCTAGAGTATGTAAAGAACTCTTCAACCCAACAACAGGGACAAGCTGATTCAAAAATGGGCAAAGGGACAACAGGCATGTGAAAAGACGCTCACTGCCATTAGCCAGTAGGAAAATGCCAAGTCATTTCGTACCCACTCGGATGGCTACTATGGGCTGAATTGTGTCTGATCTTAAAAAAGAGAAGTTAAAATTCTAAGCCCCAGTATCTGGGAATGTGACCTTATTTAAAAACTAGGTCTTTGCAGGTTTAATCAAGTTAAGATGAGGTCATCAGGGTGGGCCCTAAAAAGAGGTATATTTGGACAAAGATACAGGGGGAGTATAGTCATGTGAAGACACAGGCAGATATAAAGGTCAGTCGCCAGAGTTAAGAAATGCTTGGGGCTACCAAAAGCTGGAAGAGACTAGGAAGGAGCCTCTCTTAGGGGATCTGGGTGGAGCACAGCCTTGCAAACATCTTGATTTTAGGTTTCTAGCTTCCACAATTGTGAAACAATACATTTGTCGTTTTAAGCTTGTGGTACACCCAGCTCTCAAATATAGCTATGATTTCTAAAACGAAAAATGGTGTTGGTGAATGTAATGGTTAATTTTATTTCAACTGAGCTAGGTCCCAAAGCTCAGATCTTTGGTCAAAGATTATTCTGGGTATTTCTTTCAAGGTGTTTTATGGATGAGATTAACATTTAAACTGATTGACCTTTGAGTAGATCATATAACCCTTTGTGTAGGTGGGGCCTCATCCAATCAGTAAATAAATAATATTTAATAAATAAAACACACTGACATCCCCCTTGAGTAGGAAATGCTATCAGCAGACTGTCTTTGGACTCCAACGCAACTCTTCCTTGGGTGTCCAACTGCTGGCCTGTCCTACAGATTCTGGATTTACTAAGTCCCCCACAACTGCATGAACCCAGTCCATAAAATTTCTTTCTATACACACACCTCCAGCTCCCTGCTTTCTCCTCCTCAGCCCCACACCCGCTTGCCTATCGGCCAGGATCTGAGATGACCCCACGCCAGTGCTCTTGCATGCAGCCCGCTCTGGTCCTTGGGAGACAGACATGCATCACTTGCCCTGACAAACTCTAGTAGAGGCTGCACTCAGCTCAGGCACCTCTCCCTTGCTCCATCCTCAAAGCACCTTGCTACAGGCATCTCCTCCTGTAGATTTTTCCAGGCAGGGGTCTGTCCTGTGTACTGGATTGTCACCCTCCAGGAGACACATGTTAAGCTCCACAGAAGTCCCCTTCCCCTAGCCTGAAGGTAAGGAGCAGGTGGTATCCACTGCTCGCCCTTGGGGGACTCAAAACACACCAACGGCCCTCCTCTTCAACTCTTAACTCCTCTTTTACACGCTCCGTGAAGGTGAGAGAGTTTAAGTGGGCTACCATCTCCCTGTAAATACAGCGTATGGCACAGGCATGTGGCATCTATTTTAATGTCTTGTTACATGTGCACTTAAATACTTACATTCATTGTTGAATGTAGTAACAGCTATCATCAAGACCGTAGTTTAGTCCAGACATGGCACTAGGCCCTTTTAAAAAACACCCCATTTAAAGTTATGAATAGGTATGTTTGTAACTACTTTACCAATTTTATAACTAAGACTTCATACAGCTCACTGGCATTTAAAACCCAATGGGGTGCGTTGTGTGGGTACTTTAGTAAGATTCTCAGTAGGAATACTCTGAAAGCATGGGCATATCGAACTTCAGATCTAGAAAGGACTTGGGAGGTTAGTCAACCTCATTCGTTTCCTTTGAGAAGCAGAGGAGGTACCTAAAGGCTGAGGGACTTGCCCAAGGTCGTCTCTGGGAGTCGAGATCAGACGTGGGTCATCACTTGTCACAGCTGCCTCTTATTTGTGAAAAATATCAGATAAATGCTAATTCACACTGCTAATTTCAATGTTTATTCAACCAGTGGTAGAAATGAAATTTTAATGCCAAATTAACTATTTCAGAGTCTAAAAAATTGAACAAACTGGGCTTCCGACACTACATAAAGCTATATGAATCCCAATCTACCGTACAGGAGAATAATGGGCTCTTAATTGAATCTGTGCCTTAGAGTGGAAGAATGATTTTTAAATGAAAAACCCCATGGAGGCAGAGAGGAGAAATGAGTTTAGACAGATGAATGATTCCAACAGAAATAAGAGCAAACGAGGCTGGAAAAGAGCTGCTTTTTTTTTTTTTTGAGAAAGGAACTCAAATATTCAAAATGCAGATTATGTGTACCCAGTGAATAGTGTTTACCCCATCTCCTTGGTCTTGGCACTGTCTCTTGTGTTCTGATCCTTATAGACTACAATTCCCAGGGTTTTGTATATGCTCCCCCCACCCCTTTTAAAAGTAACTGCACAACGGTAGTAGCATTAACCTACCTTACACGTATTTCTGGGAACCCAGGACTTGCCATTCGGAATCCTCAGACTTCAGTCCCGCCTTTTTTTCATGCAGTAAGATCACCATAAGCTTTTAGGGCTGGCACAGAACCTAGAGGTAATTTACTCCACTGTCACATTTCAGAGATAAGAAAACTGAGGCCCAAAGAGGGACATACCAGGTACCGGGCCCAGAAAGGTCACACAGAGAGTTAATGACTCTAATCACAAAAGTTAAGCATTTTGGCAGATTCATGAACTCTCAGGCAGTTCCAGCTTCAGCTTGAGGACCTCACAGTCATATTTTGTAGCCTGGGGTGCTAATTAAACCCAAGGAATTATGGACTTACTATTTATAGGTAGGAGTGAAGGCATTAACTAGGCCATGAAACCTGGGGACACAGAAGGAGACTCTGTTCTCCTGAGGTTCGCGGTTCACATTCAACCTTTAGATTTTAGGACTGAACTCCACAGTGCATACTTTCAGCTCCCCTGATCCTGGACTTGGGCTTGAGTGGCAGTCTCGAAGGACCACAGCTACTTACAGCTTGAGAGAGATGGCCAACCCCACTTTTTCTGGCAAAGGTTGGCTTCACCCAGTGGAAAGGTTAAAATCAGCCTCCCAAGACGATTTGTTACTTCAAAAGGCTGTATTTCAAACTCTTTTTCTATTATTTCAAGTTCTCATCAACAGTGCTTAGCCAATAGGCTTTCACTGCATTTACAAGTGAAAACAAAGGAGAAAGGAAACCCAGAGAAATGTTTTTAAAAGACATACCACTCAGATTTACAATGATCTCACATTTTTCTCTTTTAAACAGTTCAGAGTGGCTTTCGCTGGATTGCCAAAATCAAATCTCTCTCCACAGGCCTAGCAGTGTGCACAAAAGCGCTGAAATCAAAGAACTTCCAAGTCTGAATCTGTCAGAGACTGTGGTACTGGGGAAAAAGTCATTTAACTTCTCTCCCTCCGTTCTCACTTTCACACAATGAGGATAAAACTATGGAGGTGCCTCTCCGGAGCCATGTGTGGATTGGCTAATTAAAGCTAATTAAGTCCCTGGAAAGAACCAGAACATAGTGTGTAAGTGCTGAGTATCTATGGGCCACTAACAGCCACAACACTCACAGGGGACAAGCTCTGCGCAGCCGGCACAGTCTCCACTGGAGATGACTGATTACCCACTGCGTACAGAGCAAGCGCCGGGTGCTCCAAACGAGGCAAAGACAGCGCACAAGGTCGTTCAACAACACCATCTTTATTCAAAAATATATATCTATGAGACATTTCAGAATATACTGCTGCCGCCAATGACAGCCTATACTTCTAAATAAAGTCCTAAATTAATATACAAATTTAAGCTTTAAAAATATTCTTTAAGAAAAAACCAAAACAAAACACAACAAAGAAGAATGAAGACGTCTGAGGAATACGACCTAAAGGAGAGGTCCTTTGAGGCCTATGGATGCCCTAAAGAAAGAAAACACACAAAACAAAAGCCACCCACCCCACCCCATCCCCAACCCCGGACCACCTGGTACATCAAGGAGAAAGGTTCCTTTAAATTAAACACATGAAGTGAGCACTCTTGGAGAAATAAGATTTAAAAAACAAAAGTATTTCATTAAAAAACAAAACAAACCCCAAAACTTACTTTCTCACTGGAAGTCCACTAGTAACGGGTGTTAGGAGGCCAACACACTCATTTACATAATTGCTACAGTTTCATTTCTTGCTCTTGCTGTTAAGAATTATGCACCAATTGCTGGTCAAACTCAATCAGAGAAAGCATAGCAATGGGCAAAATCCATTATGCTGAAACATTTTCATCCAGCTGATCAGAGCGAATGTCTACTCTACCCTTTTGATTTGACGCTAATAAATTTTGCTTCCTTGGGAAAAGCACAGAGAGTGTCCACGATGGGCCCGTTCCACACGGAGCTCACATGCAGGACTGAAGCAGCACACCATATGGGGAGGGGCGTATGTGCAGAAACCGCAAAGATTAGAGTCAATCTTGCAATTTTCCTGCGATCTTATTTAGTAAAGTCACCTACAGCCCCCTGGCCTCTGGCAGGAAAAGCTTTATAGTTCGAGACTCATTAATTTAAGAACGACAGGACAATGGGCAGTGTCAGTGAGCAAGCAACACACAGTCTGTGTTCAAACCCGGAGAACAGCTCCAATGCTACTACGTTCCCCACAGAGTCACGCTGAACCCCCGCTAGGCCTTTTCACTGTTCTCACTTCCCAGCCGACAGAAGAGCTTCTTAAAGGAAAGCCTGCCACACTTTAAAACCACGGGCTAGGTTTCAACATGTTCAACATGTAAAATTACGAGTAATTTGGCTTTTTGGTAATCCTGGAAGTAACAACTCAAAGTAATGGAGACCCTGAAGCCTCCACCGCTGAATTCCTTTTCACAGCCTGTGGACTTCAGCCTCTGGGCCCTGACGCCTATTAACACTACTGGGGCAAATCGTTTTCTGCCCTTTCCAATGTCAAAAAGAAGCCTGCCAAATCAGAATGATTTACAGTTAGCAGGCCTAACCTTTACTAAAAGCAAGGTAAAAATCCTTTGTAACTACATTATAGAGTCATAATGTCAGCTGGCATGATAGTGGAGTTAAACCTTCCTTGGCCTGAGATGAGGGACTCGGAACAGCCGATCAGAGTCCTCCTCCGGGCACAAGGATGTGTGCAGTGGTGTAAACGGACAGACAGACAGACAGACAGACACACAGAGTTATCCGCAGGGGAGATACTCAAGTTCACTCACTGGACCGCAGGCCTGAGCCCAGTGAGGCAAGGTTAGTGTGGCCCTACTCCCCAGACGACAGGAGTCTAAAAGCAACACCCACACACGGCCCACACTCTCAGTTTTGCCTTTAGCTTTTGAGATCCACCAGCACCCTTCCTAACTGCCTTCACCAGATTAGGGCCAAAAGATCAATGTTTAGGAACATTTTCTGTGACCATGGGTGCCTGGGAAGTTTGTTTGTAGGAACCTGACGCAAATAACTTATTTTGACTCAGCCTGTGCCTGTGATCCCAGTTACTCTTACTTCCGAACTGTGACTTTAGGTCCCAGGTCAGCTTGAAATCTCATTGCTAGATTCCCGAGTCTGCTTATAAAACAAAAGCACTGCACCTGTAACTACACATCACTGCAAGTAGAGGAAAGAAGGATCAGAGATTTGGCAAACTCTTCATGGCAAAACTGCTTGACAGTCATGCCTCCAACCTATGGGGTGGATGGCAGCCAGGAAAGCCAACGACTCAAGAGCAAGTCCTTCAGTGGAGGCCTGCACTGAACTTGAACAAACCCGGCTCCGAAAAGAGAAGCTGTTCTCATGACACAATGCTGTCGACAGGGACAAGATTCTTCTGAAAGCTTCCAGAAGTATGCATGATTTTCATAACTTCTTGGGTGTAAAGAGAAAGCTAATAATGGAAAACCAACAGGGGCACGAAAACATGAAGTTGGGAGAGTTTGTATTCTTTGCAAATAAGAATCTAATTGGACTCCACTCGCCACTGTTCTGAATTGTGCTCAACAGGAGAGGACGGAGAGGAGATTCAGAGTCTGTGGTTCTTTCTCGAGGCTGCAGGGCTGGGATGGAGGGACAGGACCAGGGGCCACAAGTTATTTCCACCACAGTTATTTCCAACCATGACTTGCCCTCTCTCTTCTTTCTGCTGGTAGAGATGGGACTCTGGGGCACGCCACCTGTCCTAGTCAGTTGAAAACAGGTCACCAGCAGAGGGCAGGGGGGCCAAGCCTCCTGTGACGTTGGGCAGCAACGAGAGGTCTGGCAAGCTCTGAATATGGGACTTCAGTTCCTTGCGGACCTGGGTTACCCGTGCGAGCTTCTGCTTGTATTCCTAAGGAGACAAAGAGACGATGGGGCGGTTAAGTGTGTGCGAGCCGGCGGTCAGGCTGCTCCAGTTCTCCCCACCAGACCGCCCTCCCCACTGCGGGCAGGTCCACAAAAGGAAGAACACTTTACATAAAAAAGGAAAGGAGAGTTCAATACTGGCAACAGTGAATTAAATGGTATTTAATGTAGCACTTGAGATTTAGAAGTAAAAGCATGACATTTTGTATTTGCATTGCCTTTTTAATTGGTTCTTATCTATTTGAAAACACCTTATAAAATAAGATACAGATGCTCAGGCTTTACAGTTCTTTTGAGGTGCTACCTAGACATGCCTAGAAAAATCACTACAAAGTTGTACTTTGTATTAAACCGAGAGAGTAACCGAGATCTATCACCTGTGAGAAGCTCCAAACACCCCCGCCACTGCCCATGTCCAGGACTTCCTCATGCACACCTGAGGAACCGTGGCAAACCCCCGACGAGGCCTTCGGGTAGCCTCCCCCCGCACATGCCCGACTTCTCCTCCGAAAGCCGAGCTTTCACCCAGTCGCTTCCTTGAGAGAGTGAAGCCCGGCACTGCGCTAGCCCCAGGGCTGCTCAGAGCTCAAGGTCTTCTACAACTAGTGCCTGCGCTCGCCCCCCACCCCTGCACAGGCCACTGCCTGCAATGGGCCATTTGCTCCAGGTTCTGCTCCAGCTTGGAGGGGATCTTCCTTCCCCTGCTCCCAGTGAAGTTCTGCCTCCACTTCCCTGCCTACCCACTGAGCTCCGTCCCTTTTAGGAAAATGCATTCTCTTCATCCAGAAGACTGGCCCCCACCTCTGCCCGTTCCGGAGCCCCCGGTGCACTGAGGTGCACTTGAGTTCCTAACAGGTTGCTCTGAGGTGCTCTCTTCATATACGTTAGACTTCCATGTTCCTCTAAAATAGGACTTCCCTAATGACAGAAACTTGGTGTACTATTTTCTTTTCTCCCAGCAAAAAGCACCTTTGGTGAATCTGTATGGAATAACAACCCTGGGCCGGGTGAGGTCTGCTTATGGCCCCTCTCGGGGCCCCCAGCCCCTAGCTAGCTGTGTCACCCTCTTCGGTATTTCTGCAAGACAGGAAGTTCCTAAGGATGGATCCCTGCTGACTAAAGCCTCTCCTTCAGGAATGCGACAGAAAGCACCAGGCTCTGAGTCAAAGACTTTGGTTAGTTTTGGCTCTGACTCCAACTTGCTATGTGACTGTAGACCTCGTCCCTCTCTTCCTTCGTCATCGCTCTCCTTATCTGACAATGAAGGAACTGGCCTACTCATAAGATTATTCTTCAAATTCTAGATTCCTTCCTACCAGGTGCCTTATACACACTTAGAGAGCAGAGAGTTTGAGGGCATATGCTTAAGGACTCCTGGGAAGAGTGATAAGACAGGAAACAGATTAAATGGAGAACATTTAGCTCAAGTTAGAAAGATAAAGTCCAAGAAAAGAGGGGGAGAAGGGACATGGAAACAAGGGCAGGGAGGCTCTGTGCCCACATTAGTGCAGGCAGTCGCGCCCTCTGCCTGAGAGGAGACCTGCTCACACAAGCCATCAGATGAAGACTCAGGGAAGACAGTAAGCTTTCCCAGCATCCCGTTTCTTTCCTTTGTAGACTTAACACAACTAAAGTAATGACTTATTTAAATTATTAATAATGACTCCCCTATCACACCAGTGAGCTTCATGAAGCTAAGACCGGACCCATCTGTTTTACCCATCATCCACCATGACCAGCAGTACCCTGTACACAGTAGGTGTCCAACAGTTGCTCAATAAATTAACAAAATATAAAACATAACATTAGGTACAAGTATACCACATTAAGTAATCAGCTTTAACTGAAAACTAATTTCAGAGACGAGGATCTAAAATGTCAAGGCTCCCTGCCCTCCCCTCTCTGCTAACATTTATCCCCACTTCGGTTTTATATACTTCAAGGGAAATTAATAGAGAAGACTAACTCTCTATTATTGAACAAGGATTCATTTAATTAACTTCTCCTGAATTCTACGTACAAAAAAGGTAAAAGAGTTACTGAACAGTTACCCTTGCTCCCTGCCCAAATCCTGTGACCAAAGCAGACGGATGAAAGTCACCTTGACTTGGAGCCATCACTCTGGGCAGCTACAGAGCCCTTCAACTCAAGGAATTCTTTAAGAACAGTTTGAAGATCACGGAGTCTCTAGTGAATGGAGCTAAGTTCAGAATCCAAGGCTCCACGCTCTTGGGTGACCCTCAGACTAACTTAGCAAGTCCATCTGAGTTTAAAATTAAAGGTGGTTGATCTCCACAGACTTCACCTTAAATTCAAATAATCCTCTCCTAGGTCATCGTTTAAAAAAACCCCAAAACCCATTTGTTCCTATTTGGGGATAAGGAGGGGGGTGAGGGGGTAACTCAGCATGCTTAGGCTGTGATAACATTTTAAACACAAACAAACTTCATTTTAATTAAAGGAAATATGTTCCCCCATTAAAGTCCTCTCTTCAGGCCACTCTGAAAACTGATGAATCCTGTACACCCCTCCTCATGCCACTGGGTTACTCGTTCCATAGGGATTTCTACCTTAAGAGCAGGTGCATGAGCCTAGGAGGAATGCATCACTACAGAAAGGATGAAAGTGAGCTGTCACTGAAAAAGATGACCAAGTAGAGAGTTCCATTAGCACCCAAAACAATGAAATACTACTTAGGTATAAATTTAACAAAACATGTGTAAGATCTATATGAGGAAAACTATAAAACTCTGAAACAAAGAAGAACTACATAAATGAAAAGATATTCCATGTTCATGAATAGGAAGGCTCAATATTGTAAAGATGTCAGTTCTTCCCATCTTGATCTGTAGATTCAATGCAATCCCAATCAAAAGCACAGCAAGTTATTTTGTGACTACAAAGTGATTCTAAAGTTTATATGAGAGGCAAAAGACTCCAAATAGCCAACACAATATTGAAAAAGAAGAACAAAGTCAGACATTACTTGACTCTAACACTTTCGATAAAGCCACAGTAATCAAGACAATGTGATACTGTCAAAAGAAAAGACAAATAGATCAATGCAACAGAAACATATCCACATAAATACAGCCAACTGATCTCTGATAAAGGAGGAAAGAAAATATAATGGAGAAAAATTAGTATTTTCAAGGAAAAAGTTGAAACAACTGGACACCCACATCCAAAACAAAAAACAAACAAAAAAACAAATCCAGAGACAGATCTTACACCCTTTACAAAAATTAACTCAAAATGAAACACAGACTAAACACAAAACTATAAAATTCCTAGAAGATAGCAGAAGTAAATCTAGATGATCTTTGGTTTGGTGATGACATTTAGGACACAATACCAAAGGGCTGATCCATAAAAGAATATATAAGCTGGATTTCATTAAAATGAAAACTTTTCTGCTCTGCAAAAGACGCTGTCAACAGAATAAAAGACAAGATACAGACTGGGAGAGAATGTTTGAAAAGACAACATTTGTTATCAGAGAAATGCAAATGAAGACCAGATGCTACCACATTTATCTATTAGAATGACCAAAATCCGGAACACTGACACCACCAAAAGCTGACAAGGATGTGGTGCAAGAGGAACTCTCCTACATTCTGGTGGGAATGCAAAATGGTACAACTATTTTGGAAGACAATTTGGTGGTTTCCTACAAAGCTAAACATACTCTTACCACAGAATATCGCAACCTTGCTCACTGGTATTTAGCCAGAGGGGTTGAAAACTTATGCCACACCGAAACCCGCGCACGAATGTCTCTAGCAGCTGTATTCTAACTGTCAAAGCTTGGAAGCTACTAAGGAGTCCTTCAGGTAAACATACAAATGAACTTTGCTTCAACCAGACAATTATGCAGCATTAAAAAGACAGGAGATATCAAGTCATGAAAAGACATGGAGAAATGTTTAATGCATGTTACTAAGTGAAAGAAGTCAAGCTGAGAAAGCCACATACTGTATGAACCCAACTATGACATTCTGGAAAAGGCAAAACTATGGAGACAGGGCTTGGGGGGAATCAACAGGTAGAGCACAGAGGATTTTAGGGTAGTGAAAGCACTAGAATGATGGACACATGCTGTTACACATGTGTCCGGACCCACAGAACGTACAACTAACCCGAAGTGAGGCCGGAAGTACGGTATGGACCCTAAGTGACCAGGAAGTGTCAGTGCAGCATCGTCACCAATAACAAAGGCACCACACTGGTGGGGGATGTCAGCCATGGGTGGGGGAGGAGGGGTGCAAGGGGCATACAGCAAATCTCTGTACCTTCCTCTTTTTTGCTGTGACCCTAAGAAATAAGCCAAGAGGTTTAAATGCATCGGCCAGGATGACAAAGTATATACTCTGAATATCTAAATACAAATAAAGATTGCTTTGAAAACTGGTACAACAATGCACCTGGCTTGGCTGGAGGACCCAGCTTAATGCTCTGAGGAGAAATGAGCAGGCAAGAATTCATGGCAAGCTCTGATTAGGTCAGACTGAACAGGAATAGTAATCTTATAGGCCCCTTAATAGATTCAGTAGTAACACACTCTGACCTTCCACCCTTTTTTTTTCAACAGATGTAGTCATCTACAAATGTCACAACGGACAAACAAAAACTTAAGATCGGATCCAAACTAAACCATCCCACACCACCACTCCGGCTTCTCACTTGCCTGCCAGTTCTCCCCTCCTAGGCTCCCTTGGTCGGGTGACAGCTCTTCCTCACTAGCTGTCTGTCCGCGGTTTTTTCTCTTTGGTTCTGGACAGGCAGAGGAGACAGATCACGAAAACCCAAGAAGCTTTCTTCTCAACCTATCAGCCTGCCTTCTAACAGAAGCTGGTGCACAAGTTCTCCGGCTACAAGGTCCCGAGCCATGTTCTCGGCAACTCCAGCCCGCAGCAGCGCAGCTTGCCGTGCTTTCACTAAAACCCACATCTGTGTGATGGCGAGACCTGTGCAGTCTTCTGACTCACGAAGTGGGGTGCCTTCCGCCACCTCTAGGAAGGCCAGTACCACTCACTAGACAAACGAGGTGGCAAGGCGATCCCATGCTCCTTGTTTCAAAAACCTTCCACCTGTGTGCGGGAGAGGAGTAGGCCTAGCACGCATGCTACCCTGCCTGGAACAGGAACGCAGACGTGCACCTGCACAATCTGCACCAGCAGGGGGCGTGGCTGCAGGGCCCATCGGCCTTCTCCCTGAACCCCGCTTCTCCTGACCACAAGTCACAGTGGCTCTTTCCTGTAGTCTTGTCTTCAGGTACTTGCCTTTCCCCCACTGCCCATCGTAAGCAAGAGACAAGGTGAATCCATGCAGTCAGTCCTGCAGCTCTTCCTTTCCTGCTCATGCACAATGTGTACTGGGGTCATGGCAGAGGTGAGGGGCTGAGCTGGGAAAAAGGTGAGAGTTCTATCAGACTTCCTGCTGCTACCCTGTTTCAGGATCCTGGAGGAGGGCGTTGCGGGGAGAGTGGGCACTGGTGATAAACTGCCTGGGTTTATTTAACTGCCAAGAAATGTTTAAAACGCAGAGGGTGAGGCCCAGTGTGCAGTTTGGAGATAATGCCTAGGATTTATGCTCCTGGCAAAGCTCTGGAATCTTGCTTCACAGGCTCTCTGAACTGGCAGCAGAAAATGTGTCCAACACCCTCTGCTTCCTGTGGGTCCAGCTGACACCGTGTGGACAAGGGCCATCATGGAGCACAAACACAGACCATCATGGAGCACGAACACGGGCCATCGTGGAGCATGAACACGGCTGGCTGGCGCAAGACTTGCACATTCTTTGCCTTGTTTGGCGAGAGCAGTAGGCCAGACCTGACACGCTGCAGATGAGCTCGGAGATAAGAGGGTTAGAAATGATAGGCACTGACATTGTGCTGACCTTTCTACAGGAATTTCACTTTCAAAACAAAATTATAAGCTTCTCCCCTAGCAACTCCTGTAAGAAATACTGATCAAAATGTAAATATTGTCAAATCCATTTTTTTCTGGCCAGGAAGTATTTACATAAGAAAAATTATGTTAGAAATAACACCATAGGCAGGGGCTTGATCTGATGAGGCAAAATTTCCAGTATTGAGACCCATGTTTTCCTTTATCTTGCCCTGTTGTGCTACAGGACATATGGTAGATAAAAACCACCCACTGCTCAGCTACTCCCAATTAAGAGTCATAAAGGGTTATTATGCACGGAGCAGTTTCTGAAGGGCCCTGTTTTAAAGGTGACCGGCCGTACAGAATTTAAGTCAGAGAGCTGCTCAACCGCATGAAGGCTGACAGCCAAACAGAAAGGGGATGCTGACCCTCCCCCTAAAACTAAACCCCTAATCAGCCTCCTCACCTTGCCACTAAAGCTCACAGGATCTACACTTAGAAAGCAGAGCCTCTACTTAAACCACAATTAATTCACTTCTTTCATTTCTTAGGGAAAATACATAAATCTTTGGACTGAAAACAAGAATGCTACTTTTGCCTTTTCTTCATGAATCTACATGAGACAAAAAAACCCATCACTGATCTGCACCTCTCTCCCCCAGCCTGCTCCAGGTCCCATGTGACTATGTGGCAGCTGCAACATTTCAAAATGATCCATGTCAGGGTGTCACCGCAGGGCTGGGGCTGCGAGGAAGATGCCGGGGAAGACACAAGGAGAGGAGGGAGCCACGGCTCTGGCTCCAGTGCTCAGGGCCTCTCCTGCTAAACCAGTGACAAAGGTAAACACAAAGTGTTTCCCAGAAGGCAAAATGACAACATGGCTACAGCTGGAGGAATGTCCCCAGAGAGAGCCAGCCATCCACTGAAGGCGACGAATGGGAAGGAGGGGCTTCTCAGGCTCGGAACTGTGCCACGAAGTCTCTTCAGGATGTTTCTTTCTCCCAAGCAGACCCTCTACACAGAAGGTTTAAGGGAGCTCCTACTGGAGCAGCAAAAACTCCCTTCTGACAGGCATTTGCAGAAGCAGGAGAAGAATATAAAGATTGTGTCTGCACATTATTAAATTAAAAAGAAACTAACAAAAAAAAGTCAATTTTAGGACTGGGCAAATTTTTAAAACTTGACATAATTATAAAGCTAAATATTTAAAAAGAGATGTAAAAAATGCACCTGGGTCCTCCAGAAACGCTTACATTTATGCTATGGGTCTCTCATCATACAAAGCCAGGTAAATAAATGGTACTTAAGTACGAGAAGAACGCCTTAACTACTTATAAGTGTTTTCCTTTTTTTAGAGTCAAATGTCAAAAATGTAAGTTTTATACAAGTAACAAAAGCTCCCACAAACTGGCTTCCTTATCCATTTTCATAGAAAAGCAGGTGACTGATGCTGTGCAAACATGAGAAATGCAGACCCCAGGGCACCTGGGTGGCTCAGTCGGCTAAGCGTCCGACTCCTGGTTTCAGCTCAGGCCATGATCTCACAGTCTGTGAGACAGAGCCCCACACTGGGCTCCACACTAACAGTGGGCAGCCTGCTTGGGATTCTCTCTCCCTCTCTCCCTGCCCTCCTGCTCGCTCACTCTCTGTCTCAAAAATAAATAAACTTAAAAAAATTAAAATTAAGAAAAAAAAAAAGGTAAGGCAGACTTTCCAATGGTTTCTCCTCCTGAGCCAAACACTGGTACACGCAAGCCTTCCTGGAGAGCAGCTGAGAAGCAAAGGGTAGAAAGGCACAGGGCAGTTCTCACACAGAATCATTGTAGGCGCTATTTACTCTAATTTTAAGTGCTAGCAGGTCTGCCTGGGGCAAGGCAGCCTGTAGGTCACTGCACTGCATCTGGATATAGTTTTCTCTACAAGAAATAAAAAGACCAATTCCCTTCCGTAAGAACAAAAAGAAATACAGTTCCCAGCTCCTCCAAAAGGCTGAGAGGATATATCCCCTCCCTCCCACCAGAGGGAGGCTGCTGTGATAGAAAAGAAAATACAGAGTCCGAAAATCCAAGTTCAAATCCTGCTCTACCATTCGTCTGTGGTGCATCCTATGACTTCACCTCACTGGGCTCAGCGTCTTTACATTTAAGCCAGGACGGAAATGATGCCTACGCTACGGGGCGGTGTGGGTGTGAATGAGACCAGGCACTTGCTAAACTGTTCAATGTGAGTCAGCAGAGCTGAGGGGGAAAAGAAACACCACCACTCCCACGCTTATTATTTTATAAGCAGGCCTTAGTGTTCCTGATTTACATGTTAAGAAAA
Organism: Suricata suricatta; assembly: GCF_006229205.1. NCBI lineage: Eukaryota > Metazoa > Chordata > Mammalia > Carnivora > Herpestidae > Suricata > Suricata suricatta. The sequence continues at coordinate 85,788,752 of NC_043711.1, read as the reverse complement.
GGCATGACAGAACTGAAGAAAAAGAGAAGTGTTAATGGGATACGAAGATCCTTCCTCCCATAAGCCATCTGAGTATGTCCTAAAAGTTTAGCACATTCACTGAAGTTGGTCTGAGCAAATGAAAGAGCCTCTAACCTCAAAGACCATGGAAAAAAGGTCACAGACTTTTATAACGATGTAGAACCAGTCTAGTCCAATCAATCTAAAGGCTGAGAGAGGAAAAATCTGTCTACCCAGTAAAGCCCACGTCTCCGTGGTAATGTCATCAATGTGAAAGGAGTCCCCTCCCCGCCTCCCCCACCAAAGATCTTGTCTGTCCTAGCCTAGAATTGAGCCACAACTAGACCTGCCACCTGAGATCAGGACGCTGTGGAAGCATTAGCATAGCACTGGGGATGAAAGAGTGACAATCCAGACAGATTTTACGGTCTGGTCAGGGAAATGACCAAATCAACCATAAACAGAATGATGAACGATGTGGTGTTCTGAAGGAAAAAGACAGGGAGATAGGACAGTGTATATGGGGGGGGGGGGAGATCTGGGTTTACGGGGTGGAGATGGGGTCTCGGGGGAATACCGTTTGACATGGATATAAATGATGAGCCGAAATCACCAAGGTGAGGGTAGCTGGTGGGAAGAAAAGGGGGCAGGGTGTTCTAGGCAAGGGGACAGCACAAGTAAAGCTTGAGACAAAAAAGGCCAGCAGAGACAAAACACGGTGGAACGAGACCTGGCTGATGCGCTCAATAGGGCAGGCCATGGGGTGGGGCGTGGGGCGTGCGGGGGGGCGGGGGGGGGGGGCGAGACACACACACAAGAATTTGGGCTTATCTTCCAGGAGCCAAGGAGAAGCCACTAAAATGTTTATACAAGGGAATGACCTGCTCAGAGCTACATCTGCAACGATCACAGGGCTGCCCCATGAAGAATGAACTGTAGGACCCAAGAACAAAGGCAGACGGGTCTGCAATGAGGCCCCTACGGGGAGCAGGCGAGAGGTGACAGCAGTCTGGGCTAAGGTGGTGGAAGTGGACACAGAGGAAGAGAAAGGGGCAGATTCAAGAAAAGCTGTGGAGGTAAGAATCACATTGGCTGGCTGACTACTCTGACGGGGCAGCCAGGCCACGGAAGGTGTCTGGCAGGGGTGCAGCACAGGGGCTGAGCGGGGCTGGGACAAAAGGAGACTGAACAAACCCATTGGAAGGTGGGACAAACAGGGAGTAACACTGGATGAACTCTGGTGTCTGGTTTTGATGAGTGGCAACACCATTCTCCAAGACAGGGAAAGAGAAGGAAAGGAAAGGGTAGAAGAAGATGGTCTGTCTGGGCCGTCTGACATTTGAGTTGTCTGTTGAAAGGGGATATACGAGTCTGAAGCATCAAGGAAGCATCCGGGCCAAAGATCTAGATTGAAGCCATCAGCACACAGGTGGTAAGCCTCTCTGAAGGGGTCATGCAAGGACAGAACGGGAAAAAGGCAAAAGGATGACCAACACGTACCGGGCGGGGCAGGGGTCGAGCTCTGGAAAGGACACACAGGGAAGACGGAACAGCTGGGTGGTACACAGAAAGCAGAGAACATAGACAGGATAATGAATAGTATCAAGCGCTATAAAGAGGGCCAAAAAGAGAAAAGGAAACCAGAGACAGGGGGACAGGTGTCTTTCAGCTTTTGAGACTGGACCAGTGGTGGCGGATTCTGAAGGCAGCCCCTTCAGTGGGCCAGAAGATGCGCAAGCCCCACCGCGGTGGGCTCAGAAGTAGAGGCGGCAAGAGAACAGGCAGTTAGAAGCGGACAGAAGGGGTGCGCTCCTGTGAATGTTCTGTTTTTGCTGTTGTTTTTAATACTAGAGCAGCAAAGCTTGCTACCTGCTGAGAAGGACTACTGGAGACGAAGGCCCTGTGCAATGAGGGAAGGCAGACACTAACAACCACAGGTTAGACAAGTGTGAGACACCGTTTGCCCCAGGTGAGGGTAACGTTGCTATCTTACAAATGGAAAACCACACCAAAGATAAAAGGGCAGGACCACTCGCCTCAATGGAGAAAGCCAGGAAAGCCTGGAATGGGGAATGCAGATCCTCACCACCGAATCCTCACTGGGGTAAATGATACCGTGGGAATGCCTCCTAGCAAGTCTATGCCTCACAGAATAGAGACAGGGCGGGCCAAATAAAAGGACCCAGAAAGGTATCAAATACATCATACCAGACATTTTGAAGAAAGAGTGGACTGAGTCCATTAATCACTATCCAAATTTCCGAGAATGCTCAGAAGGCTGCTGGTAAATTTTTGTTGAGTTTAAAATTGCAAAGTTGCTCTGCTTAAAGTTCTCCAAGTACCTAATAGCTGGATTAAGCAAGACAGTTGTCCATACTTTTTCCTAAATATAGAAGAGCCAGAATAAAGAAGAGAATAAAAGGAGGCAAAGTCACAGTGACAGCTGTCACCTTCGCCACTTCACGTGAAGCACGCCACACCCCTGGAGCTCGCGGACTTCATCTGCACAGGTTTTATTGTGACTCCTGATTCCAACTGTGAACATTTCTACTCTAATCATAGAAAAAGACTTTCTGGGGGCACGTGGGTGGCTCAGTCGGTTGAGTGTCCAACTTCGGCTCAGGTCATAACCTCACAGTTCGTGAGTTCAAGCCCCATGTCAGGCTCTGTGCTGTCAGCTCGGAGCCTGGAGCTGCTTCAGATTCTGTGTCTCCCTCTCTCTGCCCCTCCCCCGCTCACACTCTATGTCTCTAAAAAAAATAAACATTAAAAAGAGATTTTGGAAAAAGACTTTCTAATGTTCAAGCCCCGTACTTTATACAGGTAAAAATGGAAGTCAGAGAAGGAACTTCCAAGATGACTAAGTATGACACAATCCAGTTTTACTTTCTAAAAAATGGCAACTTGAAGTGGGTGAAGGCCCACCATAAAAGTAGAACATTCATAAAGATTGAAAGAGATCTCTGCTCAAAATGACATGTATCCACTGGGTCAAACACTTAGACCGTAGAGCTCAGATTCCTGTCATCTGAACCTGCTCTCAAAGTGATGGTCACTCAAGTCAATGTTATAACTAAGAAGCAGCTGCTATTTTCCCACAGCAGTTTCAAATGTAAACCCAAACTTAAAGTCCAGAAGAGAGCCCCATTTGTCTAGTTAAACTATTCAATGCTCACTTCTTCATAAAACAACGATTAATTCCACTGTGGATGAGTTTCTGTATACCCATGGACATCCACTGTGGATGAGTTTCTGTATACCCACGGACATACGGATACGTGTGTCTCCTATCACTGAAGCTCTCTGAAGCAGCACGCAGCCATGGAGCACTGTGAAGAGCAAGAACTCCCGAAGCAGGCGTGTGTGCTGGTGGCAGAGACCTTGAAATGCTTCTACACGTCAACACACCCAAGAGAGGCAGGCATCTACACGTACACCCAACATTCGTTTTTAGAAATTTACAGGAAAGAAATAGTACAACTATTGGAAGTAAGCCCAAAGTAAAAAAAAATAAAAATAAAAAATAAAAATAACATTGATTATCCAGCCATAGGTATTCAAGCAGCCATTTAAAATGTTTGCTTAAGGCTTGTGTTAATAAGGAAAGATCACATATAAAAAGAAAAGCATGAAAACAGTCTACATATTATGATCATTTTAATTTTTAAAAAATTAAAGAAAAAATAAAAGAAACATACCAAAATAAAACCAAGTTATCTCAGGGTCTCCTGGGTGGCTCAGTTGCCTAAGTGTCCAACTCTTGGTTTCGGCTCAGGTCATGATCTCATGGTTCATGGGATTGAGCCCCATATCAGGTTCCTTGCTGACAGCAGGGAGCCTGCCTGGGATTCTCTCTCTCTCTCACTCTCTGCCCCTCCCCAACTCCTATTCTCTCTCTCTCTCTCTCTCTCTCAAAATAAATAAACATTAAAAAAAGTTATCTATGGGTAGTGAGATTATAATACTTTAAAAAATACTTACCTTCTAAATTTCCTGTGATACTGTTATTTAATCAGAAACACAGATAAAGAAAGAACTGAGTATTCATTGAATGAGAATGAACGTTCTGGCAGGGAAGAAGTGACAAGGGGCCCAGATGCTGTTTTGACTTAACACGTATATATACTTTGTAAGTATGAGAAATTAGTGATACATACACCAGCTAACGCTCAGTGGGGTGGGTATGTAAAACAGACGGAATCACCAGAAGTTGGGTTATAAGTATGGAAACAATGCTACAGCTAAAAGAACTCTACCTGGGAGAGCTTTGAAATCATATCACTTCTTACTTTTTTAAAAATTTTTAACGTTTATTTATTTTTAAGAGATCGAGACAGAGAATGAGAGGGGGAGGGTCAGAGAGAGAGAGAGAGAGAGAGAGAGAGAGGGAGACACAGAATCCAAAGCAGGCTCCAGGCTCTGAGTTGTTGGCACAGAGCCTGATGCGGGGCTTGAACCTACGAACCGTGAGGTCATGACCTGAGCCGAACTCGGATGCTTAACTGACTGAGCCACCCAGGTACCCCATCATGTCACTTCTTTAATGTGAAGTTGCAAATGTTGGGGAACCATGCGATTAGGTCACCAAGTATGTGAAGTACATTGTATAATGATTATAATGTGGCATTTCCCACCACCCCGGAATGAAAAGAGATGAACAAATACCAAAGCTTGCACACTGTGACATGGAAAGAACACACATTATGAGCACCTGCCTTGCACACACACACGCACACGCCCTCACGGATCAAGTTCGAGCTGCGCATATAACCAGAGCATAAGGGTCAGCAGCTACTCAAAAGGGAAGCACTTCAAGGATACAGCCCGTAATTATTCACTGAAGCACAGAATTCAAGGAAAGTCTCCATCTACAGAGAGAAACTCCATGGGGGGAGGCTCACATCTCAAAGCAGGGCTGAAAAGGCAGTGGGTATGCTAGGAGCTGCCGCCCAGGGAAGGAGGAGAGCGCAAACCCTCTGTGGGTCACCTGAGCTGTGTAAGCAGAGGGACCTTTCGACAACGGCTGGACCAGCCCATGGTGCTGACAGCACTGCTAGAGTAGCGGGGAAAGAACTCTATGCTAAGGAAGGGCACTGAGTGTAGAGGGCTGTGGGCAGGCAGGGCCAGGCTAGGCAGGGCCTCTAAGTTCCCAAGGGAACAGTACATGATCACTCGAGTCAGGTATCAGATTAGGGTTCTGGTCCTTATTGACCACCTCTGGCACCCTGAACTGCTCACACACTCTCAGCTTTGTTTTCTCATCTAAAATGAGGATTAGATCGCCTGCTCCCATCTGCCTTGATTGGAATGGACAATGAGATACTGGATTTAAACATCATCGGAAAAAGAAGAATTTACTCCAAAGTTGACAAAAAATGGAGCTCTCTATCTCCCCCTATCGCCTATCCCATTATTGAAATAAATGCTTCTAACCATCTGCACCCTGCAGGGAGGGGAATGATGCTGCCAAAAACAACAGACGGCCATCAGTTTGCTTTAGTACCTCCTCAGCTACAGCCAAAGAATTTCTCAAGTTGTAACCAAACTGCAAACAGAAATATGAAGAGTCACAAGGCACTGTTAGATTCTGGGCCACTTCCGCCTTCCCAGCTGTGCTGTCTGAAGTAGAAGGCTCTACTCCTGAGTCTTCATTACAGCCAGGGGGGAGATCCCCAGGGGGGGAGGCACCGCAGCACGCCCAAGTTCAATGAGCCAACTGCCCTCCCCCACACTGTGCATGCACCCTGAGAGCCAGGAGGGTACTCAGAGCCTCGGTGGCAGAGTCTGCTGTCTCAAACCTTGGAAAGGTCTCCTCAGAGGCCACTCTGAAAAAGGCTTCGGGCAACTATTTGAATCCCCTATGCAAGATGGCATTTTTTTTAGAACAAGGTTCTTGGGGATTGCGGAAATGATTCAACTTTGGCTATTCTTCTGGGTCGGATATCTTCCAGCTGTTCACCTGATGGAATCCAATTTAAAATAAACAAAACAACAACAAAGAAAGGCAAACACAAACCTGATGGAAAGTTACCAGATGTCTGCCTCGGATTCTATTCCTGGTTTGTGGCAAACTCCCTTCTCTGGGCCCAAGTTTCTTCACCAATTCGGAAGTCAGATTCCACGATGTCTAAGGTTCCATCCAGCTCAAGAATACTGTTAATGACTTTACCCAGACATCCAGGCCTCAAGGTGCCATTTCATTTTGAGTGAAGGGTGAAGTTGGCTGCCATGGCCAGGCCTCAGTAGCGCTGCTGAGCACGCGCACACACACACACATACACACATCTGCATGTACATGCTTTGTAAAGGTGGGGGAACACGAGCCTAAGAAAGGCAGCACACACCACGGCCCCCTGCTGTGATCCCTGATACTTATGGCACCTAAATGGGGCCTTTGTAATGTCAAATGCATCAGTAGGTGGGACTCTAGCATGTTTTTCTAAATTCCACAGTAGATTAAAGAAGATCTAGGTAAACAGAAAGAAATCTTGTGTTCACTGACTGGAAGACGTAGGATTGTTAAAACAGTAATAGTTCCCAAAGCAATCTAGAGATTCAGTGCAATTCCTATGAAAATTCCAATGACCTTTTTTTTTGTAGAAATGACAGCAAACACCATGATGTGAATGAAAATAAATAACTTAATACATGAAGGTAGTAAAACTGCACATGTGTGCACCTTTTTGATGTTTCCCCCCCATGCTTGTACACACAGATCTGCACTCCTTCCCTCCGCCACCGCCCCCATGCGCCCTGATCACTAGGACGGAACATACCCACGCCATGCTTTATCCAAACTGACAAGACAGAACTCCATCCAACCTGTTCAGACCCTGGCTCGTGAGCTTCTAACAGCCAGCTAGGGGAACGGTCACCTCTGGGCACCAGAAACACACCTTCCCTTTGTTCTAAGAACTGAAGTTTGGAGGCTCTTCTAGTACGTTTGACCTTTACCTTATGAATTAACCTTCTTCTGTGCCCTCCACATTTCTGAACTTCACCTTCAGGCTGCTACTGGTGCTCCCTTCCACATGCCCTTTCCCATTTCTAGGTTTTCTCATGTTCATGACAAAAGCACTGCAAATAGATCTGAAGCAGCCCCTTCTAACACTGCCTGTAATTGAAGGGAAAGGTGGTAGGCCAATGTCAACCCTAACATTCAGAAACAGAAGCAAAAAATAAGACAAAACAAAAAAACATTAAAAAAAATCATCTCAAAATGGATCGCGGTTCTACTTAAAGAAAGCTCATCTGTGCACATCACCTGACTGGCACAGGGCTTTGCTGACTGTATTCACAAATAAGCAAGCAGCTCCTTCAAGAGTACAGAGCCTTGTTCCCTTTGGAGGACTTAGCCACTTCCTTCCCACACATTCTCTGTCTTTGGTCTTTCTTCACCCATGTGTCTGGTCCAGCCTAGCTGTTTCTCATTTATAAACATATTCCTCTTCTTCAATGGCTATTTCCTTTTACAAAGAGGCTTTGCTGCCTTCCAGGAAGTTTGAATTTGACCTTAAGCCACAATCAGAGTTGCCAACTGTCTCCTTAATCTACATTATGTATAATCCCCTGGTTTGGTTTTCCGTTCACCTAAGCTGTTTATGTCAGAATGGCTTCCTTGAGGGCAGAAACAAAATCTCCTTCTGTGAGCTGTGACTGTCCCTGCCTACATCCCAGGGTGTGAAGCATCCTTGGCTCTGAATCCTCCAACTCCCTATCCCAAAGTTTAGGAGTTACCCAGAAATCTAACGTAAGATTCTTAAGTGAATGACCAAAAAGTATGCTTGTTATGTGAAGGAAGATATGAACTTAAAAAAATAAAAAAAGTAAAAAGAAAAACTCATGTGTTAACAAATTAGAACTTTGGAAAGAAAACAGACTCTCAAGCAAAACACTGCATTTCCAGAGTGTTCTAAGAATTCCATGTTTAAAATTTAAAGGCAAAGGAAGGATTAAAATAAAGGCAGATTTCATTTATATTCGGACATGGTAATTTTAAAACAAGGGCTGGCAGTGTTAAAGGGTATGTTAAAAAGCTGAGTACACTTGATGCTTGTCCTCAAAACAGGAGACTCGGAGCATCTGGAATAACCCATACTAGTAATGCATCTTCCAAGCCACATATACTTTACAAGGATATGGTAGAATAAGACCCGTCTGTTTGGGAATGTGAGAGAAAAATCAGTTTCCAGAGGGCAGACTATATGCATTTTTAGCAAACATGAGTAAAGAAAAGAACTACAGCCATCTCTCAACATCTTACATTGTAGGTAGTCATTTGATTTTTTAAATAAGCAAATTTCACTTCATTCTGACAGTGAATGGTTTTGCTCAAGTGGCTGAGACATGGTTTGAGAATAGAAAGAACCTTTAGTTCAGAATCTGTACTTTCCAATGGTGGGACCCTCCTGTTCTGATTCTTAGGCACTGGAATCCCAATGCCCAGATGAGCAGAGACTTTGGGCTGGAAAGCTACAGAACGGATCCAAATCTCTGATCCATCTCTCTGCTTAATGACCCTTCATGCACCTCACAAAACACTGGGTCTACAGAAACCTGAATGATTCCCCCAGGAAACATAAGCAAGAAAGTGCAACTGTGAGGAGGGGAAACAAACAAAGAGTTAATCCATGCTACCAACCCAGTCTCCTTCTCAAAGACTCTGTCCTCTATGGTAGCTTGCCACGTTCCAGCCAACAACAGCTGCTCATGATAATCAATGTCTGACAGATCAGAGAAAGCCCTTAATGTGTCGCCAAGGGGCAGTTCAACAGATGGCATGGTGACTTACAACCAGAATCATTAATTACACTCTCTTATTAGTCCCGGGGCACAATGCTGAAAATGCTTCCTCAGTGAAAGATGAGCATTTCAGATAAAAATGACCGTCTGGTACTGCCTGTGAAACTCCCTTTAGGATTTCTGGTCAGTGTCGATTCCTAAACCTAAGTCATACTATTTTCACAGCCATTTCCCATCTTCCACTTCTAGACTGGCTTATGAAGTTCCCCCGTTCTCCCAACTACCCATCTCTGCACCCATAATCACTGCAAGTAAGGATATGGTCAAAAGCGCCCCTCACTCATCACCAGCCTCGTCAGCGACTATGTGGAAAGGCAAACATCATAATAATCCCAGCCACAGAACTAGCTCCATGTCCCCTCCCTCTGTTCCAGAGAACATGTTTCTGGGGTGCTGGGGTTGGGGGGGGAGTCTCCCCTCCTTCCCCTCCTTCCCTTCTTGGGTACTTTTCTTGTAATATGTGACTGCTTCTCCAACTGAAAACTGTCCGCACCCCTGAGACCACTAGCAGCCTGGGGCGGGCAAAGGCTCTCAAGTTTCTGCTGGCTGCGTTTCTGCAAGTGTTGATGTGAACCCACCATATACTAATTGAGAAGCCAAACAAATGCCTGGTGAGGAACCGGTTCTAAAACCTCTCCCCAAGGGCATTCAGGCTACTGTGAACTCGGGGTAGGAACGAGTTCCTTCTCCACAGTTTGAGAACTGGACTCCATACCCATCACTGTGAAATTGTAGAACTGACGGCAGGCAGAGCTAAGACACAGACTACTTACTGGCTTTAACAGTGGATACAAGCCAGAAGTAAATCTCAATATAATCTAAAAGAAAGAGAATTTAAAGCATTCCCCAAATACTACCAAATAAACAGGCTTGGGTTTTATTAACCACCTGTTCTTATTGTACCTCAATCCATAATTCTTTTTTTTTTTTAATGTGAATTCAAACAAAAGCAATATTAAGATCCTAAATGCTTTAAGACTTAACTGTTTGTTTCCTGCATTCCGGTTCATTCTTTCTTCAACACATAAAAATGTGCCTTCAATTTCAACTCGGTTCAAATAATAACAATTATCTGATGCATGTTCTCTTCTCATAAATTTTTAAAGGACAAAAAGTGTTATTAAAGCATAATTAAAATCTCCTGATGTAAACTATAGGAAGGGAAACTTGGAAAATCTGGGTCTGCCTTACAACGTACTCACTTCCAGTTTTCTCTCCTTTTCTGACAAAAGGTCTTTCTGGTTCTGGGTGTACTCCACCAACATCCGAGCCAGCTGGCGCCGGTCTTCCAGCTCCGCCGCCAGACGCCCGTTATATTCCGCTAGTAACAGACATGCTTCATCTACTGTTTTTGAGAGTCGTTCAGCTGCCTCTTTGTCTATGTACAAATGAGACCAAAAAATAGAAACAATATAGAAATCACACAGGCATGGTTGCAAACATTTCTGGGGGAGGTTAACAGTTTCTCTCTCAATGTACAAGGTCCAAAAAGAAGCCAGAACCTGCAGATTGACAAACAATGGACTGGCTGATGGAGAAATCCAAAGGCACTCTCTCCTATGAGTAAGGTAAGACATTTCTGAATTACCTAAAGTGAGGGTAATCTTGCAAAGGATTTCTTTAAATACCTATACCTGCCAAAGCTCTACAAATAAAACAAACAGAAAGAGGTATTTAAGGTCATATATGAAAATAATTTTTGCTTGCCTCTGAGAATTTTGAAAGTGTTTTCATTCATATTATTATTTTGTTAGGTATTCTCTGCACATTCCTTTTGAAATACAAAAGTAAGCACTCATTTCTTGAGAGTGGAACCTAAGACCAAATAAAAGCTACAGGACAGGTTTGGTACCATGTGGTCAGCAGAGGAGCCGGGACTCACAAGCACATCTCTAGAATGGACCTATAGAACTATACTCCTTAAATCACATAAGCTTAGAACCTGGGTAGGAACTGTTTTCTTCTGTTCAGCAAAATATAGGGTCTGATAAGAACAGACATTCTTTAAATGTGACTCATGCTAGAAACACACTTTATGCAAACGCATAAAAAAGAAAGGTTTCATGAAATAATACTTATCCTTACTATGTGCAAAGTGTTCCGTCTTCTATTTGTTTTTGTTCTTTTTTTTAAATTTTGGTCACTACCTATCAGACTGATTTCACGTCCAAAAAATGGGTTGCAACTCATTATTTAGGAAAGAACTGTGAAGCATCAAAGAAAGGGTATTCTTGAGAAAGACAAGGTGAACAAGGCTCAACATCAGAAAATGAGAAAAAGAAACAAAAAGATGATCTATATTAGAAAACAAGATATTATTAATTTCCTGCGGGTGTGGTGAAATTACAACTTTAATATGTACATACATTTCAAAAAGGGGTCAAAAGAGTGGATCAGTGCTTTGAACCCAGAGCACTAGGGAGGCCAGCCGCTCCGTGGGACAAACTAGACGGGGGGCCCCCAGTGATACTGGTGTGTTGCTCCCTGGGAACACAGGTGGTCAGAAGTGAGAGAGACCTCAGCAATCTCGGAGGCCACGGGGATTTCAGGGTCCCCAACAGAGTTTCTGTTTGGCACATGGTCTGACTTTTGGATCCCTTCTTTTTATTTTTATTATTTTTATTTTTTTAATGTTTTATTTATTTTTGATACAGAGAGACAGAGCATGAGAAGGGGAGGGGCAGAGAGAGGAGGAGACACAGAACCGGAAGCAGGCTCCAGGCTCTGAGCTAGCTGGCAGCACAGAACCTGATGTGGGGCTTGAACCCATGAGCGTGAGATCATGACTTGAGCCAAAGTCGGAGGCTTAACCGACTGAGCCACCCAGGCACCCCGGTTCCCTTCTTAATATGAATGTCAGGTGGTGAACTGTGGAGAGATCCCCAATTAGGTCTGACGCCAAAGATGAGGTACTTCTACACTCCTCAGGAACAGGGAAATTAAAGGATGTTCTTGGTGAAGAAGAAAGAGTGACTCAAAGAGAACGCAAAGGCAAGAGACCATCTCAGTCACAGAGAATTGAAGAAGACGGTGAAACTTATTCTTCAAGATCAGTGGTCAGGTCTGAGAACAAGCTGCCAGAGTGGTGAGGTTGATTTTACCCATGTCTTTGCTTGATTCTATACCTCTTTTTTCCCTTGAATGTTTAATTCTTTAAAATGTTTTGAGTGCCCATGGCAAAAACAGCAAGAAAAACACTAATTTTAAGATTTTTAAAAAAATGGAGGCACCTGGGTGGCTCAGTCGGTTAAGCCTCTGACTTTGGCTCAGGTCATGATCTCGCAGTTCATGAGTTCGAGCCCCGCGTTGGGCTCTGTGCTGACAGCTCAAATCCTGGAGCCTGCTTTGGATTCTGTGTCTCCCTTTCTCTCTGCCCTTCCCCCTCTTATGCTCTGTCTCTCTCTGTATTAAAAAAATAAATAAAACCTCTCTCTGCCCCTCCCCTGCTTGTGTTCTCTCTTCAAAAATAAATACACACACACACACACACACACACACACACACACACACACACACACAAGATTAAAAAAAGTCAATTCTCACCCTCCAAGTTATACCAAAGAAGAGAATTTCTTCACACAAATAATTACAACCCAGAAAAAAAAAACCTGTGATCATTTCAGGAGGCACAGAAGAAACGCAGCCCCAGCAGAGCAGGTGGACGTGACTCACTCCAGGAGCCTAGCAGCTGCTCCGGGCCCCGCAGGCCAGCGGCTACGTGCCCCGCCTGGCCAGCCTCCACTTGTGCGCCGGTGGCCTATTCCCTCTTGCTTCCCCAGACCTCTCAATATCTCTCCCATGAGCATACAGACATGCCGCTCTTCCTTCTGGCCATGTGTCGCTCTCTAGCTACCACTGTCCCATTTCCCTGCTTCCTTACAGACCCCTCAGGAGAGCTGACCATATTCCCGGGACCTACCGCCCTTTCTCCTACTTGGGGTCACTAGGCCCACTGTGATCAGACTGCTGTGCCCCAAGCCTTCCCCTCAGCCTAGCAGGTACGCGGGCTGCTCTTATGTGTCCAGCACCATTCAAGGCCCCAGAGCAAAAGGGAACACAGAGGTCAGAAACTCTCTGCCCCAAAGAGTTTACCTTCTCAGGCAAGAAGAGAATCAATATACTGCACTTTACATGCTCATCAACTGAAGGTAAGAATTCGAGAGAAAGAAAGGGCAGAGGAGAAAGCACGAAGCATTCAGAGGGAGGAATGTAATTTTAAATGTACTGGTCAGGGTAGGCTTCACTTCAGGGTATGTAGACCAAGACCTGGAAAAAGGGAGAGAACAAGCCATATGACTCTGTAGGAAAGCTCATTCCAAGCAAAGAAAACAGCAAGTACAAAGGCCCTAGAACTGGAAGGTGCCTGGCAAGGAGCCTTTGCTCTGAGCAGAGGGAGACTGACACCACTTCCATTCTAATAGATCACTCCGGTTACTCTGGTTATATTGGGCACAGAGTGACGGCTGGGTTGAGAAACGAGGAGGAAGCACGGAGACCAAAGAGGAGACTACTGCAGTAACCCAAGTGAAGACGGTGGTGACCCACACAGGCAGCAGCAGTGGAAGTGGTGACAGTGTCAGTACTGGCTTGGGTCCTGACCAACAGGAATTATGAGGAGGTCATTTACTGATATGGGCAAGACCATAAGAGAAATGAATTTTGGAGTGAGGATGAGAAGTTTGGTTTGGGACCTGTAAAGTTTGAAATGCCTTTGGAGACACCTGGATGTACGTGTCTCAAGTTCAAATAACAGGTCAACACTAGAGAGGTCAATTAGGGAATTATTAGCCTAAAAATTAAGGTCATCGAACTGGTCCCAGTTCGTCAGGCAGGGCGCTGGCTTAGAAAACAGTGCCATCACCACCGCAGGAGGAAGGAAAGCCAGCATGTGTGTTATTTGTTCTGCCCAGCCACATCTGGCTGTTCAGGTCCGGAAAAGGAACAAAGGAAAAGCTGGATTTAAGAAAGGTGGTTATCAGGGGCTGAGGGGATCGGGAAATTAGTTGTTATTAAATGGGTATAAAGTTTCAGTTTTGCAAGACGAAGAGAGTTCTGGAAATTCGCTGCACGATAATGTGAATGTTCTTATCAACACTTCTGAAGGGTACACTTGAAAACGATTAAGATGGTAAATTTTGTTAGGTGTATTTTACTGCAATTAAAAATCAAAATAGGGGGGCGCCTGGGTGGCTCAGTTGGTTAAGCGGCCGGCTTCTGCTCCCGTCATGATCTCACAGTTTGTGGGTTCGAGCCCCGTGTCGGGCTCTGTGCTGACAGCTAGCTCAGCTCAGAGCCTGGAGCCTGCTTCAGATTCTGTGTCTCCCTCTCTCTCTGACCCTCCCCTGCTTGCGCTCTCTCTCTCTCTCTGTCTCTCAAAAATAAACAAAAGACATAAAGAAAATTTTTTTTTAAATCAAAATAGGGGGGCCTGGGTGGCTCAGTCAGCTAAGCATCCAACTCTTGATTTTGATTCAGGTCATGATCTCATGGTTTGTGGGATCGAGCCCTGCGTCTACCTCTGTGCTGACAGTGTGGAACCTGCTTGGGATTCTCCCCTGCTCTCTCTCAAAATAAATGAACATTTAAAAAAATCAAAATAAAATTTTTGTTAATTTTAAAAAGCTATGAGACATGAGATCTTTAGGTCAGTGAAAATAGATTAATAAAAATCACATACATAGCTAGCTTTATGTTAAGTTGCTCCCAATTTTGACAGACTTTGATTCTGATAGTAAGAATAAATGAGTTGATCGTAATGACAACAATAAAAGTTGAACTTAACCAGAAGAAAAGCTGGGGTTTTGCCAGAAGACTACAGGGAAGAGGACGGAGAAAAACAGGGACCAGGGTATATGTAAGGGAGCGATCCTAAAGACCCTGTGCTGAGTACAGAAAATGAGGGCATTGAGGAATGGAGGCTGGAAAACGGCAGAAGGGATAACAGACTGCTAAATCCAGCAGGGCCCCACCGCTGGAGGTGGGGAGGTGGGGCAGCTGAAATGCTGCCTGTAGGATTTAGACAGCCTCCGTGTGTGTCCTCCAACGAGGCACGCTCGTAGCCTCCAGGCCTCTACTTGGGACTATACTCTGCCTGGGTGGCAAGTCCTTCCCTCAGATAGCCTCGGTCATCTCATCAGAAAGGCTTTCCCTGACCACCTTTAAAAGGCAGGTGTGCCTCGGAGATACTGCAGGTTTAGTTCCAGACCACTACAATAAAGCAAGTCTCACAATTAAAGTGAGTCAAATACATTTTTTGGTTTCCCAATGCATGCAAATTATATTTACACTATACTCTTCTCTGAAGTGTGCAATAGCATCATATATGCAGAAATTTTAAAAATATACAACGTAATAAAAACATACTTTACTGCTAAAAAATGCTGTCACCTGAACTTAGTCCTAATTACTGATCACAGATCATAACAAATATAATGAAAAATCCTGATATGTTGCAAGAATTACCAAAATGGGACACAGAGACATGAAGTGAGCAAATGCCGTGGGGAAAATGGCACCGATAGACTTGCTTGAAGACACCTAACCTCTCAAAGCCTCGATCTCCTATGCAATATGAGAGGCCCCGAAAGGTTATCACGAAGAGTAACAGAAGTGACTGGCACAGAGCATGCTCTCTAACTATTCGTTCATGCTTCACCCCTTCCTTTCCATTCTCCATGCATAAAGTGAGAATGTCCCTTGCCCCTCCCTGTACATGGGGGTGATCATCAGGAGGCCAAGGTGACCTGACTAATAATATTCCGCTGGCGTTCCTGCATTAAAGGCACTGTCACCCACGGGGTGTGTCAGTGTGCAGTGCAGAAATCACACAGCACTCGATCATAATTTTTTTAGTAAGAGGATCACAAGTTTAATACTTTCCCTCCCGGCCCCCACAGAGCACACACACAAGCTGCCCTGTGTTTCCAAAAGACCTAACCTGGGAGTGCTACAGGCAGCAGCACGCCTGCATTTCTGCACAGTTCCTAGAATCGCCAGTAAAGCTTGGCCTATTTCAACAGCTTTGCTGGTTGCAAAACTCAATACCACATAGAAGTCTCTATCTACAAACATAAGCATGTCCTACGGTTTGATGCCTTAGAGATATGTCCCCCCTTCCCTCACCTTTCACCCAAATTCCACCTTCTCACCTGTTATTTTTTCCAACAGAGAAACATCTTGCACTTCCTGGGGTAAAGAAGCAATTTTCTGCCGGACAGTAGCATCCCCTGATGCAGCATTCTCCAGGTCCTGCAAAGCTTTGATTAGTTCCTCAGTCTGCACAACGAACACACAAACAACACTGTCCATTAAGATGTATGAGACAAAGAAAATGAGCTAGAATTAAATGAGGTGGAGGCCAATTCTAAAAATAATCATTCCTGACATTTACAAAAACATTATTCTTAGTACCAGAACCTATACTGGGGTCAATCATATGGATTCTAAGAGAATGTAGAAAGTTAATTTTTCTAAGTCAATGGCAGAACATGAAGAAATTCTATATAATTCTGAAAAATCAAAAAACAAAACACAAAAAATACAAAAAACACCCCACAACTTTTTAATAAAAAGAGCATGGTTTTAGGGGCGCCTGGGTGGCTCAGTCGGTTGAGCCTCCGACTTTGGCTCAGGTCAGATCTCACGTTCGTGGGTTCAAGCCCCGCGTCGGGCTCTGTGCTGACACCTAGCTCAGAGCCTGGAGTCTGCTTCGTGTTCCGTGCCTCCTTCTCTCTCTGCCCCTCCCCCTCTCATGCTCTGTCTCTGCCTGTATCAAAAATAAATAAAACATTAAAAAAAAATTTAAAAAAAAAAGAGCATGGTTTTGGCAACTTAAAAAAATGGAGTCTAGTTCATATTGCTTAGTTCCAATGTTTATTTATTTATTTTTGAGACAGAGAGAGTGCATGAGTTGGGGAGGGGCAGAGAGAGGAGACAGAGAATCTGAAGCAGGCTCTGTGCTCAGGGCTCAACCTCACAAAGAATTGTGAGGCTGTGACCTGAGCCAAAACCAAGAGTCAGATGCTTAACTGAGCCACACAGGCGCCGTCACTGCTTAGTTGCAAGTAATGCATGATTTCTAATACAGAACTATCTGGACTCCAGTATAGAATAAAGGCACACACACCAGATGTTGAAAAACTGTGTGCTGACTGGTTAAATGAAATTATACCGCCTACTTCAATTCTTTCTTGGATTTGCTTTACAAAATAGATGTCACAAAGATGACAGTTTTGATTTTGGCAGACACTCCCAAAATTAAATATGTCATACTCATTAATTACAAACAAAGGGAAAAAGACTAAAAAAAGAGCAAACCGAGAATACGTATTTTGTGTATACAAAAAAAGAGGCTCTTAAATAATCAGAAAACAATGAACGCCAACAGGTTAGCTAGTCCATAATGACCCAGGAGAAACTGACAATGCAGATTGTAGTCAAGTTATCCTAAAAGTCTAATTCGGCTGTCCCCCTGTAAGTTTTGGAACAGAAAGATATATAACGCTGTTTTCACTTAACCCACGATCTAATTCAACATTTTAACAGAACACAAATCATGTGTTCCCATTCAACATGGGTCTTAGCCACACCCATGTATAATAAGGCAAAGCTGTTTTAGGCAAAATGAGAGGACATGTAACTCAGTAAAGAGCATGGTCTCTGAGGTCAGGCAGACCCAGATTCAAAGTAAGACACTGGGCAAGTTATTTAATCTGTCTCTTTGAGCCTCACTTTCTTTGACAGTAAGTAAAGTAAATAAATAAATAAAAACAGCACAAATCAACCAACCACACAGAGTTCATGAGCTAATTTATGTGAAGGGCTAAATAGCAGATATATAATTAAAAATTCAATTCCCTGTTTTAATATTTAAATCGGTTATATGGCAAATATAATAGCAAATTTGCTACTGCTACACAGACTGTCCTAGAAACTAATGAGCTGTTTACTTGCATAAAAAATAACCATGCTGTTGGAGAAAAGCCATGGCAGAGGACATTCAAATGTCTCTGTAGCATTATCTACCCTTTCACAAAAATCTACTTTTTAAGAATATTTTCAATTCCTAAGAGTGAAAAAAAGCCAAGTCCAAAGACTCTATGAGACACAAACCATCCAGGATCACGGCATGCAAAGACAAAGGCAAGCCCGCTATCTGGCAAGTTTCCCTGGCCGGATCTTGCACCCAGTGCCCTGAGACCTGCCCTCTGGTGAGTCTGTACTGCTGGTCCCTAGCGCCACCTTGTGGCCATAATCTGCAACTAGAGGTCATGCAGAGAAGCTGCTCTGCCCTGCTCTCAGGGAATCCAGACCTACCAAGAGGGGTCCTGCAGAAGGATCTTGGGGAGAGTAGCTTCCAGGGTAGTCATCATCCTCCTCCTCTTGTATCTGCTGGAAAGTTCGCTTCAGGGATTTCTTTTCCTCTGCTGCTAGAAAAATGACAAAGAGCACAAACTTGGGTCACGACAGCCTGTGGAGGTTAAGTCACATGCTATGCACAATGGGCCACATGCAAAAAAAGGGCAAAAGGGAGTGTACGTTTCCAAAGATAGCTTAACGTTAACCTATATCCTAGTTATTTTAAATTGGTGGTAGTTCCCTACCTTACTGAAGAGTCAAAAACATTCTTAGGTCTGTCATGTCAGACTGACTCACTGGAAAAATACTACCAAAAACATGCATCTAAAAATGAGACTTCCCAAACTAACACATTTCATTAAAAAGCTTATTTCTCAAAATTAAAAGTTGACAAGAGAAGTAAAGTGGTAGGAATCCCATGAGACGATGTAACAAAGCAAGCCAGTGTAGGGGCGGGTTGTAGAGAATCCACTGCACGGTAAATGGAACACTACATACTTCCCGGATGACTTCCAAAAATGAAACTCCCCACTTTTCTAAAGCGTTTGCTTTTATGGAAGACCTACAGTAGCAGCGCCTGTTTTCGCCACCCAAAACAAGCCCGAGAGGACTTTCGCTGTTACAAAGAAAAGCAAGACGTGAGCAAACAGTGGTCAGCACCTGCCCGGCAGGGGCGCTCACAGAGGCCGTGCGCACCCCAAGCAGCCAGAGGGGCCGTGCCACACTCACTCCCGGGAACTACACTCAGCATCTCGACATAAAGCCACCAGAGCTCTGAGCTGTATCTGGAGGCACCTGTGCTTTATCTCGATTTATTTTGTGCATCTGTTAGCTAAACTTTTCCATATAAACTAACGGTAACTGCTTCTTCCCTTTATTCCATTTTAGCTTAGGAAAGGTTTCACAGATAGAGTCTACCTTCGGATAGCAGGGGAAACCTGCAGTGGGGAGAAACCAATCAATAAAATTATGTCAGAATCTCTAAACTCTCCCTTCAAAAACAAAACAAACCTCATTCCACCTTAAAATTAAAAATAACCACTGCTGAGAAATAATTGACACAACTGAGAGAAATTACTTAAGTTACTATTTTTAAATTAACCACTTTCCACCTGGGCAGCTCAACTGGTTATGCGTCCAAGTTGGTTTTGGCTCAGGTCATGATCTCACGGTTTGTGAGTTTGAGCCCCGCGTTGGACTCCATGTTGGCAGTGCAGAGCCTACCTTGGATTCTCTCTCTCCCTCTCTTGCTACCCTAACCCTCCCCTGCTAGCCCGTGTGCACACACTCTCTTTCTCTAAATAAGTAAATGAGTAATAAAATAAATAAATTAAACCACTTTTTGGGGTGGCTGGGTGGCTCAGTCAGTTAAGTGTCTGACTCTTGATTTTGGCTCAGGTCATGATCTCAGGGTCCATGAGATTGAGCCCCGTGTCAGGTTCCATGCTAAGAGCCCAGAGCCTACTTGGGATTTTCTGTTTTCTTGCTCTCTGACCCCCATCCCCCGACTCATGAATTCACTCTCTCCCTCAAAAAAAAATAAATAAATAAACATTAGAAATAAAAGAAAATAGGGGCGCTTAGGTGGCTCAGCTGCTTAAGCATACGACTTCAGCTCAGGTCATGATCTCATAGTTTGTGGGTCGAAGCCCCGCGTCAGGCTCTGTGCTGACAGCTCAGAGCCTGGAGCCTGCTTCGGATTCTGTTGTCTCCCTCTCTCTCAAAAATAAATAAAAACATTTAAAAAAATTTTTTTAAAGAAAAGAAAATTAACCACATTTGAGGCTAACAGGTTATGTTTCTTAGTATCTATTATTATTTATTGTATGTTTCTTATTAAATATTGCACGCTTTCAAATGGCTATGATAAGCGTATCCATTCCAAAAATCATTCCTTCTGCATCAAATTGAACAATACAAAATAAAATGCCAAACATCTGTGAGACAGAGGTCTAAATGATACATTCAGGCTTGGAAAGTAAAGAAATGACAGTACGCCTAACGTGGGCCAGGCACTGCAACAGCTTCTGCACACTTAGTCCTTTCAGCAACTCTGATGTAGTCTCTCCATCTTGCAGGTGAGAAAATGGAGGCCCAGAGTTAAGTGACTCATCTCAAAGTATGCATGACTTTCAAAAATCTGTGCTCTTTCCACCACAAATTCCTTGGCAGCACACACTCCTTCTCTCATCTGTCAAACGAGAGGTCTCCACACACCTGCCTCAGAACTCTGAGCTAGAAACAGTAACGTACACGTCTTGCTTAATTAAACACTGTCTTCCGGAAGGATGTAGTTCCTGTTTCTACCTTACAATTACCTCACCAAACTCTGCTTGATGTGAAACCCAAGTCAGTATCATGGGTTTTATTTTTTCTTAATGCTTTGCTCCTCTGTTCTACTAAATATCTGCAACACTTTGCGTGATTCTATTATCCATGGATCTGCTACCACAGTTTAAATAACACCAGTCCCCCAACAACACAGTCCAAATATCAGTTACTGCTGCATATTAACTCTGAGTAATTACATAAAGAACAAATTTCATAACTTCAGTCCACAAATCACCGCATAAATAAAACAAACAAACGCATCACGATCAGTGATCACATCACTTCTTTCAAGGTCGGTGGCTGGTCACTGCACAGCTGCTCTTTCAGTTCACACACAACCAGCAAAGTGTTCAGCTGTGTTGTCCCCCAGTGATCAAATTCACATGACATTTTATAAAAATGAATAATCAAAACAAGGAACTGACTGAAAATGATGAAAATGAAAGAGCAGCCCAGAAACTAAAAGTAAAGCTCATGCTGGAAGCAACTGGAACGTAAAGGGAGCTGGAGAAGACACAGCTGGCCGTGGGGACAAGGTGCTGCCACACCTTTCCAGAAACTCTAGGTCTGCAGCCAGAACCACCTGTGAAAGCCGGCTTGTGAACAGAAGAATTGAAGAAAGTGGTTGTGACAAAAAGGACGACCGTGCCGCAGAGGAAGCAATGCTGACAACACTTCACACTTCTGCAACTTTCCAGCACATCTCAGGACATGGTGGGCATAGAGGCTAAGCTGTCTGAAGCCTACCCAAACTTCTAGGATGCTTGCTCTGTACCACAGATGACACAAGAAGGCAAGCTCTGCTCAAATCCCTCTTGTTAAGTTCATTACAAAGAAAGAAAACACGTGAATCTTCAATGTCTCTAATGTTTTATATGACAGCATGCTAGGTAACCATGAGTGTTACTATCTTTTCTGTTTCCCTGTAGATTTGAAATCAACCGCGAGTTTTTAATTCTCTGACAAAGAATTTTTAAAAGTCATAGAACAATCATAATTTTTCCCGCTGATTAAGATCATTTTGCATGGTTTCAGCTCACATGGTCATTTTTGCAGTCCCACACTATGCAAAATAAGGACAGCTGTATCTGTAAAACAATCTAGTGGTATGTAATTTGCATATGAAGTATCTAACAGCACTGAGCATACACTGCCTAATTAATGTGCAACATAGAGAATGACCCACATAGATACTTGGCCACCACAGCATCAAAGCGGCCATGGGTCAGGAGTCACCACTAAAATATAAGCATGTGAGGGGCATCTGGGTGGCTCAGTCGGTTAAGTGTCCAGCTTCGGCCCAGGTCATGATCTCATGGTTCGTCGGTTTGAGCCCCGCGTCGGGCTCTGTGCTGACGGCTAGCTCAGAGCCTGGAGCCTGCTTTGGATTCTGTACCTCCCTCTCTCTCTGACCCTCCCCTGCTCGCACTGTCTCTCTCTGCCTCTCAAAAAAACAAAAAACACATTAAAAAAAAAAGTTGAGTGAATTTCTTAAAAATAAATAAATAAATAAAAATAAAATATAAGCACATGAGCAAAAACAAATTTTTATAGTATTTTTTGTTTCACTTCCAAGCACCTAGCACAGTGTTTGATTAAATAACTGTTAACTATACTAAGGAAGGTAGAAAAATTACAAAACTTGAATCCTTCAGTTTTCAAACTTTCATACAGAAGGTATTTACACACACACACACACACACACACACACACACACACACACACACACTACTTATACATATACATCAGGACATTCTGAACCGCTGAATTGGGCACTAGAAGGCCTTGGATGGATCCATGTCTTTGCTTTCCTCACCTCGTTTGGGCCCTGGAGCCGAAGTCACCTGCCCCTAAACTGGAGTACTTCACACCACTTCGCGCTGCCACTCGCTTGTGGCATTCCAAGACTCAAATCACACTAAGGAAAATAGTCACAGGCCCATTTCCTCCCATTGTCCTCCCAGTGGAAGATGGTGTGGCAAGAGATAATGAGGTCATCCTACTTCAGTTCTCTCCTCTTTCCATCTGGAGGACCTATTGGCAATACATATTCATCACTTCCTCCACAGCCCTCCTCCCTTTCTGAGCTACCTACTGGACACTACGAACACTTCCACTGGCCCCACCTTCCAGGTGCATCAACTTGGAGACCACCAGAATCTCTCCCCAAGTTCTCACTTCCAGCTGAGTCTACACTTCTGAGATGTATTACAGATCTCTCCTTTCTGTCTCTTCCCATGGCCTCTCGTGAGTAACGTGCCCTTCTCCATGCCTTGTCCAGATCACTGTTCCAACTGGTGTCCTTGCCTCTAGTCACTCCTTCTCCAACTCAGCCTACACTCTTATGAAATGAATTGCCCACTGTGCTTCTCTCTACTCAAAAACCTGGAAGGGCCTCCAGTGATCTGACAGTGTCCACCTAAGCTCATGCCTACTAGTGGTAACAGCACGAGTCATCATCTCCCTCTACTTCCACAGCGCCTGGCCCTTGCTATTTTGTACGGCCACTGGCAGGCACAGGCCTTAGCTCTGATAGAAACATTAAGTGTCTTCTTCTCTACATCCCTATGATACCTAGGAAAGTGTCAACAGACCCAAGCTGGAAACCTCTTGAAAGCAGAGGCGGCACAGAGCTTGGAAGATGCTGGTGCTGTGAGAAACATGGTAATATTGCTTCCATTTACACTAACAGGACAGCCCGCTCTGCTAGCTCTGCCCTCATTCATCCGTACAAAGTCAGCAGTTACGATGCCCGGGATCCTGAATCTGTCCAGGCAGCCATTAAAAATAGCCTAGGAAATGTGTTTGTCAACGACACACGGTCCCACCATCAATTCGGCTTCTGACCACAGTATTTGTACTCACTCAACCCCTCTGTTCCAAGCAGGGCAAACAGTACGGATGGCTCCAACCTGCCTGTCCTCATACTGTGTGCCCTCAATTCTATTCTCCAACCTGCCCCTGTGTCTCTAGGGGCCTTGTACTTGGCTGACATTCAAGTACTGGTTACCTAAGCATTTATGTCTCTTAGAGACCTGATTGTGATATAAGTTCGGACACTATAGCAGACTATAAAATTAATTTTAAGGCAAAAAGCCTGAAAGCTCCCAAATCACTTTACGAAAATGCAATCATCTACCTATAAAGCGAGGTCTTCCAAAGAATCCACTTGAAATTTTCTGGGATGAAAAAACAAACAGAAATTTTCTAAAACCCACAGATTTTATATTACTTTTATACTGAAAAAGAATCAGGAAATACTGTTTACGATTCCCTCATTCTTTGTTCTCTCTCTGCAAAATAAAGGCAGCTTATTAAACTTTACTCACAGAAAGATCCGAAGCAAACGTCTGCCGCTGGCAGTCCTGAAAGCACTCACCAGTACCGTCTCATCAAACCGAGGGGCCAGGTCCGGACCTGAACGCCTGGGGGCGCTGGACCTGGAGCTCGTGCTCCTAACCACTATGCCTCCTCGTCCTGCACAAAATCTGGGGGCTGAAAATACTAAGTCTCTTCCTGTGTTTGCACTGGTTCATACTGAGAAACTTAGAATATGAGATATTAGAACTGGGGGGTGGGGCTCAAATAAAAGCCATACTGTCACTTTGTTAGTAACATCTTATCTACATTGTTTCAAATAATCACAACAGCACTATGGGGTATTACTACTGATAGACATAGGATACAGTGAAGAACCCAAAACTCAGGAGCTCAAATGCTATGCACAAGGTCATACAGGTCGGAAGTGACAGAGCTGGGATTCATACTCCGGAAGTCTGGTTTCAAACCCTTGCTCTGAAGAGCTAAATTAACTAAAGTCCAGGAAAGTTGGGTGACATACTCATAAATTCATATCTTAATTCGAGTCTACTGAATCCATGGGTTTTAAGAAAACAGGCTTTAAAGTCATATAGACCTAAACATGAATTTTCCACTTATCAATTTCTTCTCTAAATCCTTCTACAACTGTAGGATACTGTGTGATTCATGTGCAACTTAAGTAAATGAAAGTCCATTTAGTCGAGCGACAGCTTGAGTATTCCCACGAACAGAGAGACAACTTTAGAACACCTGAGGAGACGGGTATATAAGCCCAAGAAACTCCCAGCACTAAAACAAAAGTCTCAAGCTCATTTATTCTCCACTGTCGAAGTTCCACAGGAAAATTTTTATTTCAAAGGTAAACTCTAGAATTGTCTCAAGACAAAGAAATATCCATGAATCAAAGCTGAAAATATAAAAGGACGATTCAGAGTCTGAAATGAACTTCTGGAGCACTCATCAATATTTTGAAAGGATGGAATTAAAATATTTTGATAACTCAGGGCCAAAGAAGACAGTGAGGAGACGAGGACCTATGCTGGAACCTTCTGCTTCCATCTGCACAACACAGAGAAGAGAAATTACCTTCAGACCAGCCCCGTCCTCCACACGGAGTACTACCTCGACTGCTGTTAATGTCTACATGCTCAAAAAAACCAGAAGCCCAAAGGAGCTATTTTCAAACATACCCCTGCCATGAACTCCCCGATCCGCCCAGCTGCTCCCTGCGTGCAGCACTGAGTCTCACTCCTCTGCTCAGTCCTACAGCATCCAGCATAGACATTTACTCAAAGCACATGTCTGGCAAATGTCTGTTGAATTGAAACTCAACTCTTAGTTTCCAGCGTCATCTTTCAGAGCTCTCCTGCTTGCCCAGAGGTGTTCTAAAAACTCAGCACTGCTTACCAATGAAGTGTGAGAGTAAAGAATGCTGAGTAATCCTCCAACACCGTGCAGAGCACCTCCAAAAGACACAATACAAACACTACCAGAATCCAAAGTAGGAAACACCCTGCTTTTCAGAAGCTACCACCAGAGTGACCTCAACACTGTTTTCCATCACCTTTAAGTAAAACAACGACCTGCAGTCTGAGAGCACTTAATGTCATCTCACAAGGCCTCTAACTTGGGAGTTTTACAGGACCGTTGCCCCACCTTAAAAAGTATACAAACGCAGACCTGGAAGAGATCATAAAAGGCATACAAAAAGGGTTGCTGGATGAATGATACTGTCATGTAAACTAACCGTGTTAAAGGCCACAGGAGAGGCACGTACAAAGTACCAGACGAGGAGGTACACATGGAGGGAATGGCTGCACGTGCCCAGACAAAATAGGGAAGATGTCAAAATGAGAATAGCGTTCCTGAAGAATGAGTTCCCCGCACAGTGAAAGGGGCAGAGGACATTTCAGGCAGAGGTAACACCAGATGCAAAGGAAGAGGTACCAAGAGAACATCCAGAAGGGCAACGAGTATGGCCAAAGACTATGGTGTGTGTGAGGAAATGGCAGCGGAATCTGGAAAAGTAAGCCAGTTTCAGCTTATAAAGGGTCCTGAGTACTATGTTAGCACTCAGACTTGTTCCTCCAGGCGATGAGTTCATGCACAGTCAGCTCAGATCTGTAGCCCAGAAACACATCATGCCAATTAGAATTAAACCGCAACTAACCACAAACCAAGAACCAAACAATGTTTAATCTTACTCCTCCTTAATGTAAACTCTGATTCAGAGGACTCGGTGAGGTCCACACACTTCTGGAGGGTCTCCTGGGTTCACTGAAGACCAAAATCAACTGTAGACTGCAAACTGACAAACATGAAAAGGATGTTGCAGACCACATCAGTATTTAATGAAGCCAAGTTCTGAAAGGGCCAAAGGACATATCCCAGATCCTGTAGGGGTCAGCGGCAGGGCTAGGAAAGGATCTCAGTCCGGGGTGTTTCCTAGTTCCCCACAACTAAACAATACAGTTTTCTTTTCCCTTGTGCAAGGAAAAGTCTCTGCAAGGCAGGAGAGAGCCAAGGAGAATACACAGCAGAAGTTAAGGGTGTGAGGTGACGAACAGCATGAATACTAGAACCAGGCTTACACGCTGCGAGCACTAGGTAAATTCTCACCATCATTTATGAGCATCTCTCTGAAGAGTCATATAATCGCTGGTGGTTCACAGCAACCCCCACTGCAGCTTTTCATATGTGATTCGAAAGTAGGCAAAGACCAAGAGCTGTAAACATGTGGTGATGTTTCTACCTTTGGGGGGAGGGCTCTTGGAGTCCTCCATAGACAGCTTCAGCTGCTGTATGAACTCGCCGCCATACACACTTCGTTCTTGCCAGATGTTCAGCAATCTTTCTAAAGGTTTTTTACAGCCTTCATCTGCCTCTCTGCCCAGAAAAGACGAAAAGATATATATAAGCTTAAGATGTTTGGCTTTTAATTAGGACAGATCTACTTTAAAAACAACAACTGACTAAATGATTTGCATATTTAAAAACAGGAGGAGGAGTGAGACATACTGTGACGAACAGACACCCCAAATTTGACCAGAGCTGCGGTCTTCCTCGGAGCACAGGAAAGACACAGCAAATAGGGCAAAAAGCCAATAGCTGGTTTTTACACAGAATTATCAAAAATTGATCATTTCAATTGTGACAGCTTGCTTTTTAAGAAGGTATTCATAGAAATGTAGTGCCAGACATTCTGCTGGAAATTAAATCTAACGGGTCAAAACCTTTAAGGGTAGGGGAAAAATGATTTTAAAAAATAAAACATTTACAATGGGGAATAAATTCACCACAATTCATCAATGCTAACACAGCAGCACCTCCATGTGTATAAATACAACCACACACACATATACGCCACATATATGTGACCTAGGAATGAACTATTTCATAGTTAATTCTGGGTTAGGTACATAGTCCCCATTCTCCCAAGGGTGTCTAATGGATAATCTTCTAACACACTGATCATAATATAGCCCTTTGTCTTTTATATCTGAAAGAAGCTATGCAGTTTTTTCCCCTGATGTGTTTCAGTCTTGAAACAGTATTTTCAAAGAGGTAGCTGTAACTAGCATTCGGAGGGCAACAGCTGCTTCTTGGAAAATGTCAGACGGCAAGTGGAAGAGAACAGGAAGACTGGGTGAAAGGAGAACAGAGTCCTCACCATCCACAGTGTTACTATGAATTATTCTGGTTTGTAGAGCTGTCTGGATATAAGTGATCTTACCCTGAGCGACTTTCAACAAGAAGGAATATTCTGACATCTTAGTTTCTAAGCCAGTATCTTTAACATGAACTTCAAGAAGAAATCATACCGAATTCAACAGAATTGGGAACTCCATCCACCCTCAGCCCCGACAGCACTTTTCTAAACCTTAACACTGTCAAGGTAACGTGAGGGTTCAGCTTGATTTGGTTAGAATGCATTATTTATGAAATATTAGGGGCAAATTTCACTGAATCAGAGTCAAAGTACTATACCAGGGTACATACAGAATTTTTTTTTTTGGTCAAACTTTTTATTTTTAGTTAGAGGTGAGGTGAAGGGGGAAAAAGAAAACAAAATTCAATGACGGTTTATAAAACTTAAAGATATGACCTAATTATTTGGTATTTGTGATTAAAAAAAAAAAAAGCACTTTTATTCCACCTTCAAACTAGATCTGGAAACAAATGACTCCTCAGTCCCTCTGCTGCCTACCTGGCCCAAGCCGCTACCCTCTCTTGCCAGATGACCAGTCTCCCCACTTCTACAAACTCAATTCAAGCTTTAAAAATTCTCACTCTTGCATCAAACCAGATTATGTCTCCCTTTTGTTCTAAACTTCAGAAGGTTCTTCCATCCAAATAAAAGTGAAAGTTCTTAAAAAGCCTACAAAGCCACTCTCAACAACGTATTCTTTCTCTGGCCTCACCTACTCTCTCCCTTTTTCGCTCCCCAACAGCTACCCTGGCCCTCTTGCCTCAGGGCTTTTGCACTTAAAGTTCACTTTGTCTGAAACCACACTTCCCTACGTGGTAGCATGGCCCAGGTATCCTTTCCTAATCTCCCTATTTAAAATTATTCTCCTAGGGGCGCCTGGGTGGCTCAGTTGGTTAAGCATCCGACTTCGGCTCAGGGCATGATCTCATAGTTCGTGGATTTGAGCCTCGGGGTCGGTCTCTGTGCTGACAGCTCGGAGCCTGGAGCCTGCTTTGGATTCTGTGTCTCCCTCTCTCTTTCTCTGACCCTCCCCTGCTCACAATCCATGTCTCTCTCTCTCTTAAAACTAAATGAATGTTAAAATAAATTTTTTTTAATAAAAAAAATTAAATTATTCTCCTGGAGCACTGGGGTGGCTCAGTCAGTTAAGCGTCCAACTTGGACTCAGGTCATGATCTCACAATTCGTGGGTTTGAGTCCCACATCAGGCTCTGTGCTAACAGCTCAGAGCCTGAAGCCTGCTTTAGATTCTGTCTCTCTCTCTGGCTCTCAAAAAAAAAATGAATAAACATTAAAAAATTAAAAATAATAATAAACAAATAATTATTCTCCCTAGTCCAACTTAACTTTTTGCAGTCAACTTAGCTTCTGATATGCTAAGTAGTTGACTTGTTTATATTCTGTCCATTTGAATGTAACTTCCACAAGGGCAGCGATTTGTCTTCTCCCCCCCCCCCCCCGCGCATGCTAACCACCCTAGAACAGGCACAATATTGCCTAATTGGAATATTTTTTTGGAAAATTTTTAAATAGATTTCAGTAGACCACACAAATAGTTACCTTTCAGCAGCCATTTTCCCACAACAAAGCCACCTGCATCAGACACAGCTAAACAACTCCCCTGGCCCTTCAGGAGTTTTATGAAGTACTGCACTTGGAATATAAAGAACAAGGCCTAGGGCCTGACCCAGTAGCCCCCTTTCCCTTCCAGCAGCCCTCAACCGTATGTACCTTCTACTCAGAACCTGCTCCCTCTTGTGCACATGCCTTTGCTCAGGCCATCTCCTCTTCTTTGAAGGGAACCCTCAAAGCAGAACAAGGTGAAGAGGGAGAAGTCGTGGGTAATGCAGGTGGATTAAGTATATAAGGAGTATATGGAGCAGAAGGATCTGAAGGGATAGAGTAGAACTGGATTATGAGGACCCTGAATGCCATATTAAGTATGTGGCCTTTATCTTGAAGGCAACAGGAAGTCCCTGATGAGATCAAATGTATGGTTTAAAAAATAAAATAACTAGTATAACCAAATCACAACTAATCAGAACTTAATTAACTGGTTGATAATTTTAACAAATAATCTGTTCTCTGCAAATTCTCCATTCACTTAAAAGAGAAACCTATCAAGACAAATGCTTATCAAGGATTTACTTAAGGAGGCAAGGACCACAATGCAGACCATATATCTGGGATTCCATGTAGACTAAGAGGGGCTTGGGGGACAGCTTCAGCCACATTGCTATATCCAATGGAAACTGATACACAAAGCTGCAATAACCAAGTCATTTTTAAAAGGCTTTTACCACTAAAGGTGAAAGCCAAGGAGGGCTCTAATTTAATTGGTGAATGTAATTAACCAGGATAGGCTAATTCCTGGAGCAATGTAGTAAATCAAGATTCTGTCAGTTAAGTTTCAAAGCTACAGATACAATAGTCAAGAAATCTTTTTACTCAGGAAGCTTTGCCATAAGCAGCTCACAGGAGCTAGAAGTCCCGTTAGCACTTGGAATGCAGTACAACTAAAGCAATGAAGTAGTTTTATATCAGACAGAACTATCTTTCCAGATTACATTAACTCCATTCTAAACTGACAACTCTTTAAGTGAAAAAACACAAAAAAGTCCTTGCCACTTATGACTAATACATATTTAACTTATATTAAACACAAGTTAGTGTGCATTTCAATTCTGATTAATTATAAACCCAATCAGTGCAAAACTGATGTGAAAAGTGAAAACCGTGTATCATACACAGAAGTGCTGCCTGAAATGTCAGCTGAGGCCTTGCCAACTCAGCGTGGGGGCCTCTTCTTCTGTAGTTCTAACAGCACTTCCTTGGTACATCCACTAGAATTTGTGTGTTCCTTTCTTTTTTTTTTTTTAATTAAAAAAAATTTTTTTTTAATTTTATTTTTGAGAGACAGAGACAGCACAAGCAGGGGAGGGTCAGAGAGAGAGGGAGATACAGAATCCAAAATAGGCTCCAGGCTCTGAGCTAGCTGTCAGCACAGAGCCCGACATGGGGCTTGAACCCACGAACCATGAGATTATGACCTGAGCCGAAGCCAGATGCTCAACCGACTGAGCACCCAGGTGCGCCTGTGTATTCCTGTCTTATTCCACTCACAGCAGCACTGCAATAGGCCTACTAAAGGTAGGAATTCTTTCTAAATATCCCCAGTACTTCCAACAGAGCCTCAGGTGACAGTGGAGCAGAAATGTCCCACTGCCAGTAGTTCTGAGAAGAATGAGCATAGCAAGGCGGAGACTGTCATCCTTAGAAAAGGCCTGCTCACTGGCCTGGCCCTGGGCTGGCATCTGGAAACTTGGGCTTCAGGAGTTCTTGCAATTTCTTGATAATCAGGGTGGTTTACTGTGTCTAAACTGTCTGTGCAAACGATATAATTTATGCTGAATACCTGCTTTCTTTCTGGGAGTCTGGAATTTTGACAGAGGGTATCTGTGGCCAATGCCAATAAAAACCCTGGGTGTTGAGTCTCTAATGAGCTTCCCAGGTACACAAACTTGACGCGTGTTGTCACAATTCAAAGACAGAGGAAGGAAGTCACTGTGTGACTCTACACTGAGAGGACTTTTTTAGAAGCTAATGCCTGCTTTCCTCTGGACTGTGTCCCATGCACCTTTTCCTTTGCTGATTTTGCTTTGTATATTTTCACTGTAATAAATCACAGCTATAAGCAAGACTATATGCTGAGTCCTACGAGTCCTCCTAGCAAGTCCCCAAGCCTGGAAGTGTCCTTGTAGAACCATGACACAACAGTAAATAAACATGTGTATGGTGATAACTTCAAATTCGGGTCTCCACAAGTTAACTTCCTCCTAAACTTCAGACTATTTCATCCATCTGGCATCACCCCTTGGAATATCTACTAGCCATCTCAAACTTAACATGGACAAAACAAAACTTCTGACTTCCTCTACTACATCTTTTCCCTAAACTTCATCTCTGTAAACAGCACCATGAGCCATCAACTTAGTCATGTCAAAAACTTAGACATAATCTGATTTCTCTTTTCCTTTACTACCAGCTCCCACAAATCCTATCAGTTTTATGTGGTAGGGATGGGGGGTGAAGGGCTGGCAAATAAACCACAAAGTAAATGTTCGATAAACTAGAAACTATTACTATCTTCTCACTGCTTCCAAGTCC
Organism: Suricata suricatta; assembly: GCF_006229205.1. NCBI lineage: Eukaryota > Metazoa > Chordata > Mammalia > Carnivora > Herpestidae > Suricata > Suricata suricatta. The sequence continues at coordinate 85,757,065 of NC_043711.1, read as the reverse complement.
TAGCCAATGTCATCTCCAGCCTGCAGTAGGGCAATGTCCTTCCTACTCATGTTCCTGCCCCTCCCTAGCCTTTATAGCCCGTTCTCCACACCAAGCCAGAGAGACCTTTTAACAATGTGATGGAACAGAACATTCTCCTGCTGAAAACTCACTGACACCCCATCAGAACAAGACTCTCTCTCCCAAAGCTTACAAGACTTAAGGGAACAGAACCTGCCTACCTCTCCGATCTTATCTGAATGCCACCTTCCCCCTTCTCAACTCAGTTGCTCTAACCACACTGGCCTTCATCCTGATCCTCTGAACAGAACAAGACACCTTCTCCCTTAGGTTCTTTTTAACAGCTGTTTGTCCTTACTTCACGCATGATTACCTCAAACGCCATTTCCTCAGAGAGATCTTCCATAAACACACTAGAAGAGATCCCACCCCAGAATGCCATTCTACTTTATCGTGTCCGTATTACCACTCTCTGAAAGCATCTTGTGTATTTGTCCTTGCCTGCCTTGTTCGCTGATGGTTCTCTACTGTCTGCACTAGTACTTGGCACCTAGAAGGCACACCAATATATGCTGAATGAAAAACAAAGTGCATAAGAAGGCATGTGGGGGGAAAAGTTAAAAGTCTAGCTAATTAAACTACTATGCAAATTAAATCTAACCTATGAGCTTTGCAGCTTCCTCTGACTTGAGAGGTTTGGTTTAGAGGGGGTTTTTTTTGGGGGGGGGAGGGTGCTGAGGGGTTTGAAGGAGGAGCTAGGAAATTACCATAAAGAGATTCATAGTCAATTTTGGTCAATGTTAATGGGTTCACTATCTTCATTCATCAACTGGGCATAGAAAACCAGACCAAGTACTTCTTACCACAGCTAACGCGCATCAGGACTGAAGTGGAGTAGTTGGCTTTTCTGTTCTAAAAATGGTGGAAGGGGCTTAGAAACATGGGAACCCTAACCCTAATATCCAAGAAGGACCTTAAACTAGAAGAATGCAAAAAAAAAAAAAAAAAAAAAAAGACCAGGTTTACTTTCCCCATAATGCCACAGAATCTGCCAAGACATTTTTATTTTTACGGTGTAGCCTAGATAGGCTTTAAGATGTTACATCAAGCAGCAAAGGAATTTTCAATCCCAGTACTGCCCATCCTCCTCCCCCTGCTTTCTACATATCCTCTCCTGGTGTGGGGGGCAGTTAACATTACCCTATTTTTAAATAAAAACATTACATTTACTATCCCTATAGGAAATTATTTTAGTCAATCTCATATACCCTAATTCATTCAACAAATATTTACTGAATCCTTCCTGTGCCAGGGCAGACCGCCACGTTGCCCAACTCCTGGGACACCAATCACATCAAGGCTACAGAAATGGTATGCCCTAGAGCTATGCAACCTCAACAGCTCTGTGCCAGACGGTTTACTAGGTGCCCAGGACACAGCAGATAAAAACAAATGGTCCTTCTTGTCACAGAGTTTCTAATTTAACATATTCCCATGAATGAGCAAAGACTGGAGACTGGGCATCATACTATGTACTTTCAGACAGACCGGTGTGCTTCCGCCCCACAACCACTTCAACGAGTAGTTGAAGTTTCTAATCAGTTAGGAGACTTGGGCTCCAAAAGCTAAGTAACACATCCAAGGTCACTCGGACGGTGCTGGAGGTAGAGCTACAGCCTAAGAAACTGAACTACATCTCCTCAAAACAAGAAAATGCCTGGCTCCAATCTCAGATGGCTTTTCTAAGCTTACTCTGTTACAAGGATTCAGGGTTGTTTCAAGATCATTGCACATTCTGCTTCTTCAGTGTCCATGCTCATCAAAGAAAGAGCCAGCTACATAGCTGGCAAACAAAAATCTTTTTCCCATCTCCAGAAAACTAGATGTCAGTTCTTTCTTTTGGATTTCTCATTCTATTCCTTCGAACTTCTCAAACCTTTCTGGGAATGCTGGAGTCATTTACACATCTAAGGCCCTTTCACTTACACTTTAGACCCTACAACAATTTTGTTTAACCACTGGCCTCCTTTCTGCTCTTCTCAATTTCCTTTTGCAAAGATGTTCTTTTTTTAAATGGTTGCTAATATTCTAGTGAAAAATAGTTTTTCTTTGCTCCTCCTGGGCAATCAACTGTGTCTACAGAAAGGAGTTTGTTTTTAAATAAATAAAAATGGTTTATAAAAGTTTTGATCAAATGTATTTTCTGATATTAGGTACATGTGTGCTCAATGCCTAGTCCTCTCGTTCTCAAGAGATTTAATATGATATAGCCAGAGCAAGTATCTACTTTTCACACCAATAATTATCTTTATAGTTACAGCAATGACTACTATTTTTAGTAAACTAGACCTCTAGACATCTAGAAGGAAGGAAGTAAAAATGAAGGCATAAACAACTAGCATCTTGCTATTAAGGTTCTGTTACTGGAAGGTTTCCATGCACTCTTTAGCTTTGTTTTCTGACCATAAACTAATGAGACAACTCAGCCAAACCAAGGAAAATGCCATATCCAAGAAATGAGTTCAATAAATGAATATATCTAGGGGAAAAATGCTCTACAAGTGCTAGACTCAATCCCTTCAATGCATCAAAATGTTTACATGTCCGAAAGAGTTCTTACAGGCACAGCAAAACATAAAACTGTCATTTGGCCTCTGCAATATTCTGTAAAGCACTCCCTGTAAAATATGAAGTTGTCCATTTACAAAGGTTATCTCAGAAAAGGAAAGAACAATAAAGATGAAAGAAAAATGCATTTAAATACCAAACAAAACAAAAAAAAACAGACAACATACCTGGCAACATGAGAAAAAGCATCCACAAGGACAGATTCAAATTCTCTAGTGAATTCAGGTCCTTTCCTTTTACTGTTTTGGATGACATCATTCGCTAAGTACAGAAAAGTAAGCTTTCTATTTGACTTGGCTGGAAAAAAAAAAGGGGGGGGGGAGATAATTTAACTTACACCAAGGAAATGCTCAATCCACAATTCTTCTGCCCTAAAATACTCCTAAAGAATACTAAGACAAGCATTACCTACTTGAGATCAGGGCTCCTTTATGGTTAAAAAAACAACTTAAATAACTTCTTGACATCTCTAACACAATAGGTTTGAGAATACAATTTTGAAACAAAACAAAACAAGAATGGGCCATTTTCATTTCTGTGATATTTTAACCAGAGTAACTGACAGTAAAAATAAAGATAATCTAAAGAAAATTCCTAAAGGATAAGCAATCAATATTCTCAAGAAGACCTATTAAAATCAAGGTTTCCATTTATTCTATTGCAAAGATAGCATTTCTAATTCAGTATTAATTATTGAATCCTGCAGAATGAAAGACTGAGCTAGGTTTCAGTTTTAAAGTAGATTCCTTGTAATTTATGTTCCGTTGCTGAGAATTTTTCTTTGGACATTCCAATAACAATAATCAGTCAATGATATCCACTCTACAATCCAGAGAAATCTCTAGATGCACCAATGGATATTTACCTCAAATACAAATATATATTAATGCTACATTATTATTGAAAATTTAAAGATGTCTGAATTCTGGATATGCAAAATTATGGCTCCCATAAAAACCATAATTCTTCTCTCTTATACATATTAAATGTAGTATTTTCTATTACTCTATATGGTATCATATATTAAACCATAAAAACCTCATGCACTGTGTCTGAGTTACAGTTGCTTGGGGGAACATTACTGAATTTCCTGGTTTCTATGCACATAACTTCTCAACCATAAAGTTACATCACTATCATTTTGGGTCCCAGTTTTCTTTTAAAAGAAATAAATAAGAACACAATCAGACAGTCCAAACACTAAGTTTTCTCCAATGCTAAAATACCTGAAAAAAACTCAAGCAAGCCTTATATCAACCTTTACATACCTGAATAACTAGTCCTTACTCTACTCCCTCTCAGAAATGACCTGTTCCTTTTGAAATATACATGGCTTGTATTAAATTCTGACACAGCAGGCCTTAAGATGTGACATTTTTAAATGTAGCTACAGAAGAATAAACCAAATTAAAAACAAGATTTTTAAAGTATATATTCATAAAATTAAATATGGATAATCTGAGTTGCATTAATCTTCTGGTAATAACCTAGTTTATACGGCTAACTGATGGTAATATTTAAACCTGGAAGTATCTTTTTTCTAATTATTACTCAAAAGCAGATGGAAAGTGTCAACAGTTACAATATTCTACTCTTGCTACAAAGGTATCATTATGGTGAAGGCTTTTCTTTTCTCGTTTTTTAAAGCAAACCTTGTTCTGGGATGTTGCAACAAGACTGCCAATCTATAAAGCCCCTGGTTAACAGATTCAAAAGTAAAACAGAACTTCAACAAAGCAAATTTGACTATGGGAAGCTTTACAAACGCCACGTATTTTATGTTTAAAAACCTAGAATCCATCATATAAAATGTCAATTTGGACAATTAAGACATGATACGTTCTTCAGTACCATAAACATGACAGCCAAAAGAGGCCAGAGAGCTGAAGTTTTCACCATTTACAATGAAAAAGAATTCTTGTCATCCTCAACCTGCGCAATGAGGATTTATTTAGCATTTGACACTTTATCCCTCCACACCCAGCTTCCTGAAGCCAACGGAAGTATCGTATGTGTAAAGGAGCCATGACAAAGCCCAGAGCACTTGAACACACACCCTCCACGCTAGTCCCAGGTGACAGCTCACTTGTTCAGGTATCTTTCCAATACAACAAAATAGATCCTTTCACTGCCTAACTATGTCCATTCCAAATGAGCAGGAACAGTTATTAAGAAAATTTATATAATTAACTGACCAAAAAATTTCACTTGTTTAGCTGGTTTTGACATCTAAAAAAGTTAGGGGAAAAAGGCCTATTTACCTGCACTCAAGGGAACATACAAAAACATTACTAAAAAATATTCATCTGAGAGCATTTTACATATAACTTCTCCATAAAGGGAAGTTCTACCTAGAACGGAGCCCAAAGGGATAAATTAAGAATTATTCCCATTATTTTATCAAAATTCCTATTATTTTTATTAAAAATGAAAGTAGTATTTAAGGAAAAAACAAAGTAATTTCTTTAAATACTGTGATACTTTCAAAGTGACTGACAGATAGTCTGTGACCATTTTGGGGAAAATGACTTGATCATAGATTGAGCTGTCCACTTCTAAAGACTAAGGGTGGGTCAGAATCTAAGAGGCTAGACATTCTGAACACAGGGGCACAAAATCTTTCCACCTCAGTGTGGGGGCATGCTCACTTCATGAAGGAAGCCTGTGCATTGGGAAGCTGTGTCCTGATACTTGGAAGAGCATCCTCTACCTTGGGACTATCCAATATGGTAGCCACTAGCCACAGAGAGCTACTGAACACTTGAGCTGTAACTAGCACACTTTTTTAAGACTTAAGCTTCTGGGGCGCCTGGGTGGCTCAGTCGGTTAAATGTCGACTTCAGCTCAGGTCATGAACTTGTGGTTCATGAGTTCAAGCCCTCTGTTGGGCTCTGTGCCGACAAATCAGAGTCTTGAGTCTGCTTCAGATTCTGTGTCTCCCTTGCTCCCTCCCTCTCTCTAAAAATGAATAAACACTAAAAAATTGTTTTTCAATTAAAAAAAAACTTCAGTTCCTTAGTCACACATTTCAAGTGCTCGACAGCCACATGTGGCAAGTGACCGCCTTGTTGGACATGGATGTAAAGCATTTCACAGAAAGTTGTAGTAAGTGGTGCTGTTTGGATCCTTTACTCTACCATGATAATGATGTCAGAGACCACAACTGAACTCCTAACCTATTTCTAAACTGTGTAACAGGTACTATGCTAAATCCTGTGAGTGTTACAAAGAAACAAGAAGGCCTAGTTTCTCCCTCAAGATACAAATCCAGTGAAAAAGCCAGAACTAGCAAGAATGAAATAAATGCTAAATTAATGTGGGATGGGGTAGGATACAGTGACTAATTCTAACACACAAAAGCGCTATAGGTTTGGCTGGAGTCAGATGAGCACCTTCACTTATTAATGGGCACTGAGGTGGTGGGTATTTGAAAGCACCAATTTTGGCATCAGAAGGCTCTAGGCTTATGCCCCAGCTACAATGTCCCTCAACAAAGCACTTAATGTCTCCATATCTTTACCTTCTCATCTATAAAATGGGGAGATAATAAGATTAGGATCATACAAAATTAGGGCTAAAGGGGCTTCACAAATGAATGTGCTCTCTAAACTGTTACTTTCCAGTGGGGAAACAGGGTGAGATGGGGAATCAAAAAGGCTTCACAGAAGTGATGTCCGCGGACTCTGACCTCTCTGAGAGCCCCGTACAGGTGACTCACATCTCAGATGTTAGAAGTAGTTTTTGAATGGCACAGTGAGGTACAAGGAGGAGGCTGTGGGGGCTCCGGGTTCCATCCCCCCCTCTCTCGGTATAGCACGTGGTATTTGGAGGGAGGGGAGTCTCTGCCAGAGGGCTAGAACTGGGGTCTGAAGAGCTGTGGACTTTGCTGACAGTCTGATGTCTTCTAAGCCTCCCCTGGCGTGAGGCCTTGAAAATACTACTGAACACCTCGGTGGGATGCCCACCTCATGGACAGCAGACGCACATGGAAAGTTACTCCGACACTGCGAAGGGCCTGCCACACAGAGGTTGTCCGAAACTGTTCTAAGGCTCACTGCCGCGGCTTTCTGCGACGGAATCATCAGGGTGACCGCTGTGAAGGCACCTTTCCGTCCCCACCAAGCTGCACGGCACGTGAAGGCAGACACCCTGCCTCCCACGGAGTACCTAGCAGTCCCATTTGGCCATCACTTATGAAATGCCTATACTGTGCCTGACACTGTGCCAGATGTTCATCTGGATTATCCTGTCTGCTCCTTACTACAAGTTGTGTGAGCCCCCATTTTTCCTCATCTGCAAAGTTCCTACTCCAGAGAACTCTGAGAATTTAAATGATGACAATGTATGTAAAGATACCAGTGTTGCACCGGCACCTAATTAAAGGCATAGTAACTGTCTGTCTTCATCATACCCATTTGATAGATACGGAAACTGAAGGTCAGAGAAGTTAAGCCAATGGGGTCAGTGAATGGCAAAAATCAGGCTTAAATTCCAGGCAGCTGCCCTTTGGAGCCAACATGTTATCAAGCATCCAGCCCAGTGCCTGGCACATAATAGGATGGGCTCAATGAACGTCTGTCAGATCCCGCGCAGGGCCCAGAATCAACGGAAGATGGGTGAGAATGGGTGCCTGGGAGAGAAGGTCTAGGTAGCTGGCCCCTTAAGTGCTCTGCAACGGGGGTAACTGTACCCACTTCGCAGAGTGGCTCTGAGGCCAAGGATACTTGGCAAGGTCTCAGCATGGTGATTGGCACAGAAGAAAGGCTCTGTAAGTGGCAGCAATCTTTGTCCTCGTTTTACACATGAGAAAACAGAAGCATGGACAGATGGACAAACTAGCCCAGTATCACTCCACCCTACGCCAGGACTTGATCTAGGCAGCTTACTCCAGAATCCTCTGGCGCCTGGCACACCAACAGGCTTGGGCCAGTACCTTGTACAAGGCTGTCAAGATAATAATAGTCACAAGTGTCAGGAGGAGCCGAAGGGGGAAGGCCTGGGATGAACTGGGAGTCTGGGAAGCTCAGACAAGTACCTTAAACCTTCCCGGGCCTCAGTTTCCTTCGCCGAGAAACGGGAAAACCACCATCTCCAACCTCAGAAGTGCCAGCAGAGGCCGGGGCTTGGAAAGCAAAGCCTCAACTAAGAAGCTATCGGGGAGGGGGGGCCTCGGGAGTGAGCTGGGGGGCGAGGACGACCCAGGGGAGTCTCCAGGGGCTGTAGGGGGGGGGGTTACCTTTCCGGAGCTCGCGGTGCCACACAGAGACGATGGGTCCCGCGTGCTTGCGGTGGTGGATGAGCCACAGGGACAGGGTTTGCACGCTCTGTTGAGAGTTGCTCAGCTCTGAGAGCTTCTTCTCCAACGCCGACTCGGAGAAGGAGGACATGGTGGCGGCGGTGAGGCCCTGCAGAGAGCGGCCTGGGCCGCCCAGTGCGGCGGGAAGAACGAAGCCTCGGGGCCGGGGTCTCACCTGACCGCCTGCGGGGCTCTTTACAGACTGACAGACTGCCGGGCGGAGGGGGGGGGCAAGGAGGGGGAGGGGATGGGTCTCCGCAGTAACAGCCACCCGCGCCGCCGCCACAAGATGGCCACCGACCTCTCACCCCTCCGTGAGAGCTGGGTCAAAGGGCAAGGGCCGGAGTAGTTGGGCACCGAGAGGGGTCAGAGCTACAGAAAAACGCCCCTCCAGTGGCGGTGGCTTCTCTGAACCTCGCTTAGGGCACTTCGTAAGCAACAGATGAGGAGAGAGGCGCAGTTCTGCGGCCTCCGGAAGGCGCTTTGAGCGCTCGCACCCGCACGCAGGCGCAGTGAGTCTCGCCGGACCCCTTTCTCCCGCTCCTGCAGAACCTTTCTGGCGCTCTATGGCGCGCTAGTTAGTACGTCACTTCCGGAGGGGCCGAGGAGGCGGGAGAGTGAGGGAAAGGCTGGAAGACGAGGTAAGGGAAGAGTGGCGGGAGCTAGAGGGAACTCAACAACTGGGAGCCGGTGGAGGGGGACCCCGAGGGAACGCTGATGCTGAGTGATCAGGCCTGGGTACGGGAGGGGGGAGGGGTTCGCCCTTACCTGGCAGGCCCCAGGCCGCGATCTTCTCCGCACACGTCCTACTCTCTGGCTGTCCCCCCAAAAAGCTTCCTTTTGGTTCTGCCAAGCCACCCACGTGCCCTTTTCACGCCTCGGCTCTTGCTGTTCTTTCTTCAAAGGTGACGCCCCTTTTCTCGCCTGCTGTGCTCCAGGACCACCCTTTAATGTCCAGTTCTGACGTTCAGTCTGTGACAGCACCGCCATAAAACACCTTTGTGCCCTTAATTTGTTTGCTTCGCTCGGGAAATTACATGCTGCCCTTGCCCGGTGGGGGTCCATTTGACTGTTTCTCAAATTTAAGTAATATGTTAACTTTTTTGAAGGTGGGAAAAGGGAAGTCAATTGTTCCAATGACCTCCTTTAAAACACTATTTGAGACTCTGACCCCTTTACCTATTTTTTAAAAGTTTTAAATAACAGTTATCGAATCAGTAAGGAAATTTGCCTTTCTGACTGGTATGGGGGTGGTGGTAGGGAGTTAGGTTATTGTAGACATAACCGAATTTTAAATTTTACTGATTATTGTGGAGTTTACCAGTAATGAACAAACTCCAGTTAAGAAACATTCTTCTGGTTGGTGACTGTTTTTGCTCTTGCTGCACTGTATTGTAGTTCATTGTTCAGAGGCTTTTACTTTCTAGACTAGAATTGTCATAATTGTAGCTAACATAATGAGCAGTTGCTATGGGCTAGACACTGTTTCCACACAGTTACTCATTTCATCCTCATAGCAAAGCTATAAGGTAGTTATTATGTTATGCTCATTTGGCAAATGAGGAAACGGAGACAGAAACGTTAGGTGACCTACCCAAGATGACATTGGTAAGATTAGAGGGAAAGGACTGCATCTTACCTATTTTCTCATCCCACCACGTTATTCATAGCTAATTGAGTAAATTAATATTAAAAAGGTGAATAGCCTAAAATCACACAGTGAATATGTAGTCATCATTGTAACCAAGGGCCTTTGAGCCCAAATCTAGACCATCTTTCTGTATTAAGTAGCACCGTCATATACTGAACCCTTTTATACCAAGTCACTTTGTATTAAACACATTATATGCTTTGTTTTATTTAATTCTTACAACAGTGCTGTGGGATGAGGATTATTATCACTATTTGAAAGATGAGAAACCATGAAATGGGTGAATAATCTGCCCAATATTCCTTGGACGTAAAAAATGACAGCTAGGAGTCAGATCAAGGTTATCTGATGTCTGATTCCAAAGTCTTCACTCCTGAGCCAGTGGTTCATTCTTTTAACAAATATCTTTTGACAAATAATTGTTGAGCACCTATGTTTGAAGCACTATTTTAAGCAAACAGAATCTGTGTCCCAGGAAGCTTACCTTCTACAAGGGAAGGTAGATTTAAAAAACACGCAAGTATAACATAAGTCAGAAAGTACTACCTACCTTGAATGAAAATCAAGGGGGGTGAAGAATGCATTGTGGAAGGTTAGGAGTCTGTTATGCATGCGGGTCAGAGAAGCGTCACTGATAGGGTGACATTTGATCACAGCCCTGAAAGAAATGAGAGAACAAGCCATATACTGTATGTGGAATGTCGTTCCTCGCAGAGGGAAAACCAAGTACGATTGTTAGACCCCTGTTGGCATTTTTGAGGAACAGCAAGGAGGATGGTAAGGCTGGAGTGATAATGAACCAGACAGAGAGCTAGACATGAGCTCAGAAAAGTAGCCACAGACCACATGACATGGACCACATCACGTGGGAACTTGTAAGCTATAGTAAGGAATTTGGATGATACTTTGAATGAAATGAGAGTTCACTGAACGCTTTTGAACAAAAGAACGATGTGACTCTTAAGTAGAAAATAGCAAGGGTCCAAGGGCAGAAGCAGGAAGACCAGTTCAGCAGCTGTTGCAACAACCCAGGTGAAAGGTGGAGACCGGGGTGGAGGTGGTGAGAGACCATCAGATTCTGGAGATAGGAATCTGGGGATTTTGTCTTTTAGAAGAAGACTGGGACTTGCTGACAAATTAGATAAATGATGTAAAATGAAAAGGAGTTTATGTGGTCCCAAAGGTTTTATCCCAAGCAGCCATAAAAAGGGAGATTGCATTTACTGAATTGCAAAAGGCTGGTCTGAAGAGTAAAAGCAGGAGTTTGGATTTGTACATGCCAAGGTAGAAATGCCTACCCAAGTAGAGGTGCCTCCATAGGCAGCTGGGTTTATGGGTCTGGAGTTTGAGGGAGAGATCAGATAGAGATAGAGATCGAAATGTGGGAGTCAGAGGGAGAATAGAAAGAAGATACGCCCAGCCACTGAGTCCTAGAACACTTCAACACTGAATGAGAAGGGTGATATAATCATGTTTTTTTCTTCTTTAGCCCACTAATGCTAATTACACTGATTGACTTTCAAATATTGAGTCAGCCTTTCATCTCTAGAGAAACTACTTTGTCATGGCATGTAATTGTTTTTACATGCTGCCAAATTACATTTTCTAATATTTTGTTTAGGATCTTTGCATCTATGTTCGTGGAGGAAATGTGCAGTTTTTCATTTATGTATTGTCTTTGTTGGGTTTTGGTGTCAGGGTAATACTAGCTTTGTAAAATAGGTTGGGAAGATTTCCTCCTCTTCTTTTTCTAGAAGATTGTGTAGAATTGGTGTTAATTCCTTAAACGGTAGAAGCTCCCAGTGAAACCACCTGGGCCTGAGGATTTCTTTTCTTTTTCTTTTGATCTCTGTCTTTCCCTCTCATCAGTCTTGCTAGAAGTTTGTTGATTTTATTGATCTTTTCAAAGAACCAGTTGTTTCGTTGATTTTTCTCTATTTTCTGTTTTCAATTTCATTGATTTCTGCTCCTCTCTCTATTATTTTCTTCCTTCTGCTTTCTTTGGTTTTATTTTGCTCCTCTTTTTCAAAGTTCTTAAGGTGGAAGTTTAAATTATTGGTTTGGGACCTTTCCCCTTTTCTTACATATATATATACACACACACACACACACACACACACACACACACACACACACACACATATATATGTACATATGTATATATACACCGACATGTATATATATAGAGAGAGAGCGCTATAAATTTCCCTCTCAGCATGGCTATAGCTGTGTCCCACAAATTATGATACATTGTATCTTTCCTTTCCTTTATTTTTTAAAAAAAGTTTATTTGTTTTGAGAGAGAAGGACAGAGAGAAAGAGAGAAAACAAGGGGAGGGGAGAGAGAGAGGAAGAGAGAGAGAATCCCAAGCAGACTCTGCACTGAGCCTGATGCCAAGCTGGATCTCATGGCCTTGAGATCAAGACCTCAGCTGAAATCAAGAGTTGGTTGCTTAACCAACTGAGCCACATAGGCACCCCTTAGTTTCATTCATTTCTATGTATCTTTTTAAATTTCCCTTGAGATTTCCTCTTTGATCCACAGATTATTTAGAAATGTGTTGCTTAGTTTCCAGCTGTTTGGAGATTTTCCTGATATCTCTCTGTTACGGAGATTTCTAGTTTCCTTCCATTGTGGTTGGGGATCATACTATATTCTGTTTCATGGAGCCAGACATGCTCTATCTTGGTATCTATTCTATAGTCACTTGAACATGTATTCTCCTGTTGTGAGTTGGAGTGTTTTTTTAATGTTGCTTAGATCTTGTTGGTTGATGGTGGTGTTGTGTTATCCTTGCTGATTTTTTACTTGTTTTATCAATTTTTGAGGGAAGAACATTGAAGTCACCACTTATACTTGTGGTGACCACCCATACTACTTTCAGTTTTATTGCATTTTTACTTCACATCTTTTGTGGTTGTTTTGTATTTAGCATTTATGTCTTGACATAATCCATTGAAGACTGCTATGTCTTCTTGATTGGTTTCCCATTTATTTAATGGTTTGGTTTCCCATTTATTTAATGGTTATTGAATGTCCCTCCCTATCTCCGATAATTTTCTTTGCTCTGAAGGCTATCTGATGTTGAGATAGCCACTCTTGCTTGCTTTTGATTAATGTTTGCACATAATATCTCTTTTTGTCTATCCTTTTACTTTCAATCTACCCATATCTTTCTGTTTGAAGAGAGTTCCTTGTAGACAGCATTAAACTTAGGTCCTATTTTGTCATCCACTCTGACATTCTCTATTTTTTTGTTGGTATATTTAGAACTTTTATATTTAATACAGTTATTATGTTAGAGCTTAATCTTCCATTTTACTTTTTGTTTTCTGTTTTGTTTCTGTTTTCTTTTTCTAGCTTTCTTATAGGTTCTTGAACACTTTTTAGAATTCCATTTAATTATTATAGCATTTCCGAATGTATCTCTTTGAAACCATTTTAATGGTTCTTCTAGATATTGCATTATTGGTACATAATTTATCCTTACCAGCACTAGTGAAATATAGCAACCTTACTTCCCTTTATGTCTCCTTACCATCCCCCATTTATAATATAATTGTCTTAAATATTTCCTTTACATATACATTTAGATCCAGATCAGACAGTGTTATAATTTTTACTTCAAGTATCAAACATAATTTAGAAAACTCAAAAGAATAAGGAAAGCCTGTTATATTTATACATATCTTCGCATGCCATGGACTTTCTTCCCCCTTGACACTAGTATTCCTTTTTTTTTAATGTTTATTTATTTTTGAGAGAGAGAGAGAGTAGGAGAGGGGCAGAGAGAGAGGCAGACACAGAATCTGAAGCAGGCCCCAGGCTCTTAGCTATCAGCACAGAGCCCCACATGGGCCTTGAACTCACGAACTGTGAGATCATGACCTGAGCCAAAGTCGAATGCTTAACTGACTGAGACACCCAGGTATCCCTAGTATTCTTTTTTTAATGTGTCCTTTCTATTTAAAGAATTTCCATTAGCTATTTTTTTTTTTTTTTAGAGCAGGCCTAATGGTGATAACTTCTTTTAGTTTACCTCCATCTGAGAATGTCTTGATTTCCATTGCATTCCTGGGAATGCATTTTGGCTGGTTATAGGATTCTGTCTCGATAGTTTTTTTTTGTCCTCCCACCACCTGAAAGTTATTGTGCCACTTGCTTCTGGCATACTTGGTTTCTGATGAGAAATCCATTGTCATTCCAATTGTTTCTTCTCTATAGGCAAGTTTTTCTATGACTGCTTTCTTTTTAAAAAAATTTTTTAATGCTTTTTATTTATTTATTTATTTTTTTTAATGTTTTATTTATTTTTGATACAGAGAGAGACAGAGCATGAGAGGGGGAGGAGCAGAGAGGGGAGACACAGAACAGGAAGCAGGCTCCAGGCTCTGAGCTAGCTGTCAGCACAGAGCCCGACGCGGGGCTCAAACCCACAAACGTGAGATCTGACCCGAGCCGAATCGGAGGCTTAACCGACTGAGCCACCCAGGCGCCCCTATTTATTTTTGAGAAAGACAGAGAGAGAGACAGAGACAGTGCGATCAGGGGAGGGTTAGAGAGAGAGAGAGACACTGAATCCCAAGCAGGCTCCAGGCTCTGAGCTGTCAGCACAGAGCCCGACGCAGGGCTCGAACCCATGAACCGTGAGATCATGACCTGAGCCGAAGTCGGATGCTTAACCAACGAGCCACCCAGGTGCCCCTCTATGACTCCTTTCAAGATTTTTTGTTGTTCATTTTCAGAAATTTCATTATGATGAATTATAATTGGTGTAAGTTGCTTTGGGTTTATCCTGTTTGGGGTGTTCACTAAGCTTCTTGGGTAGATAGATGTATGTTTCTTAACAATTTGGGGGGTTTTCAGCCATTATTTCTTAGAGTGCTCATTACTGCCCAGGAGAACTTAGAGTTCCCATCCCCACTTGGTATCCACTGCACTGCACTAGGGGTGGCCTTAGTATCACAGGACTAAAATGAAAGTCCTAACTATCCAGTAGGCCTCCTCTGACACTACCCCAATGATAAGGGAAAAGAGCATATATTCTTGATGTATTTATTTTTGATACCCTTTTCTAAGTTAAGAACCACTTTTCTAGAATGTGCTGCCTACCAAAGAACTTCTTGTCTAGTAGAAGGTATAGGCACAGAGTACTAATGTAATACAAGGCACGTTTCACAAGTATTCTGTATAGGGCAGCTGTAAACAAAATGAGCCTAAAATAATTTCTAGAAGGATTTATGGGAAGTCTCCTTGACTTCCCTCCTCCACCTTCTATTTTGTATATGCATCAAGGTTCTGCTGTGTTCTCCCTTGCAGGGCTAGACCCTCCAGTTAACTTTGTGTCTCCCTTTCCTTGTCAAGAGCTTAGCACAGCAAATGGCACAAAGTATATGCTAAGGAAACATTTCTGGGTAGAAAGAAGTAGGAGGCTACAAAATATCAGAGTATCCTGGAGGTTCCCTGTTTATCCAGCTTCTTTTACTCATATGTTTAAAATGTTTATTTATTTATTTTGAGAGAGAAAGAAAGAGAGTGTGTGCACGCATGAGCCGAGGAGGGGCAGAGAGAGGGAGAGAGAGAATCCCAGGCAGGCTACACATTGTCACCACATTGTCAGCTCAGACCCCAGTGCCGGGCCTGACCCCATGAACTGGGAGATCATGACCTGAGCCAGTCAAGATTCAGACGCTTAACCGCTTAACCAACTGAGCCACCAGGCACCCCTCTTTTACTCATTTATTAAACAAACAGTGAGTGGGAACTGCTTGGCAGACACTGTATCAGATGCTAGGGAAATCACAAGTAAAGCTGCAACACTAAAAAAGTACACTATTCAGTTGGAGAGACACACAGATAAAGCCATCACGTTAACCCATAGCAGTAGTCACCCAGTGCAGTCTGCAGTACTGCCGGATCGATGCTGAGCACGCAGCCCATGCGTCACCTGGTTCTTAGTCTTCAGAAGACAGAGTTTGTGTAGAATGTATATGGTGTGGATTCCTGTTCCCATGGACTGGCCTGGCTGATCATCAGACTGACCTTGCCAACTTGTAAAATAGTTTCAGAAGCATTCCTGCCCCCTCCCCCACCCACTGTAGATTCTGCCTCAGTATCTCTGGTGTGGGGCCCAGGAATCTGTACTCATAAACAGACCAGGGGAACCTGTGGTATAATGGAAAGTGTACACACAGCCCTTAGAGTCACACAGGCTTGAGGTGAATCCCATGTCTGACGTTGCTTGCTGTGTGACCATGGCATTACTTAACCTCTCTGAGCCTTGTGTGACTCTGCTTGTGGGTGAGGAACTTTTCTGTACATAAAATACCTAGCACATGCGGGCATTTGGTGACTTTTGTTCAACAAATATTAATTCTCTTCCTTCTGTTCAAGAACTTGTATTGGCCGTTCTCGGGTCTGAACTCCACAGTCTCTGGAATCTAGAGTCAGTCCTTCTATCCATACTCTTGTTATTCAAAGTTAGGACTTCTGGAGGTCATCTTATCTGCCAAGTTCATGTTATGATGAAGAAACTAAACTTCATGGAAATCACATAGCCAGGTGTAGAGCCAGGACTAGAATCCAGATAGTCAGATTCGTGTTCTTATTCTGCCCCTGTCCTGGAAATCTAGCTAAAATCTAGAGCTGTGATTGCCCCTTAAGAATGAATCTAGCAAGATCCTCCCATAAAGGATGATGTCATCTACCTGTAGGAATTACCCCTAGAGAAGAAGAGTATGACAGTTTTTACCCAGAATCCATTTGAGGCATAGCTGGTATTAAAGCTCTACTAAGAGAACCTGATCCTAGAATATGGCTGTTGCCTCAGCAGGCATTTACTGAATCCCTGCTCTGTGCCAGAAGCAGTGAACAAACCTGTCAAGTATCACTCTTCTAGAGCCTATATTCTAGTGAGAGGAGAGAGACAGTAAACAAATAAATAGTAGATAAGCTGGTTTGACGGAGGATGCTAAGTGCTATTGAGGAAAAGTAAAGTCAGGGAAAGGAGTCGGAAGTGTCAGGGTGGGGAGGGGTGAGGATGGACTGCGGTTTTAGATAGGGGTGATCAGGGGCGCCTGGGTGGCTGAGCTGGCTGAGCATTGGACTTCAGCTCAGGTCATGATCTCACGGTTTGTGGGTTTGAGCCCCATGTTGGGCTCTGGGCTTACAGCTCAGAGCTTGGAGCCTGCTTCAGGTTCTGTGTCTCCCTCTCTCTCTGCCCCTTCCCTGCTCAATGTCTGTCTCTCTATCTCTCAAAAATGAATAAGCATTAAAAAAATTTTTTTTAATAAATAAATAGGATTGACCAGAGAAGGCCTCACTCAGGATTTATGTTTGAGCAGAGCCCTAAAAGAGAAGAGAGAGCAAATCATGAGGATGTATGGCAGAACAGCAAGTGCAAAGGCCCAGGTGACCAGAGCGTCAGTCCTGGGTAAGGTGTGGCTTGCTTGCTGTGATGGCGTCTCTGTCTTGTCTCTGCATTTATTAGATGCTTTTACCCTTCTTCCTCCTGGCCTTTGCTTGGAGCAGGCGGTTTACCTGGAGCAGCCTTCATGCAGAGCCCCAAACGTGTAGTCCGCAAATTCCAGCACAAATCCTCCTCCCTCCATGAACACTTTCTTCGTTGTTGATTTCATTCTCTTTCCAAATTTCTTTTGTACTTCTTTTCTTCTCCCTTTGTCACTTCTTGATTGTATGATGTAGTAAGTACCTTGTGATCAACCATCTTACCCTTTAAGTGTCTGTAAGGCGTAGTACTTTATCCTGTACAGATTGCCCCGTCTGTCCTCACCTGTATGCCATGGCCCAGGGACGGTCCCTAACCCATCCCATGACAAGGCAGAGAGAGAAGGGGAGGACCAGGAGCGGCTGCCGTGGGGAACAGGTTCACCCATGCACTACGATTGCAGGTCTCTTCCTTGCCTCTCCGATGGCTCCCTCCTCCTTCCCACAACCACAGTCTGGGCTCACTGCGCTAGGGAAGGTATAGTTGGCCATCATCAATCGAGCACTGGTAATTCAGGCTTATGTTTATCCGGTCCCTGTCTGTCGCACTTGAACTCTGGGTGGTTTTCTGTATTCTGCCAGGGAATCCACTCTTTTACTAAGGCCTCTCAGCCCAGTATCACTTTGGGCCGGAATGCCCTGGGGGCCGGCAGTTACAGCAGCACCACTTTAAATAATCAGGGTTGCATTTTATAGAAAGGGAGTCTGGAACTCCTAAGTCTCTAAATCTCTAAACAATTCCTTCTGTAATTGACATATTGTCACACAAGTATGATTTCATGGCCATCCCATAAAGGTATATGATTGCCTTTTATAGTCATGTCAGAGTAGCAATGTGGTATATTCTCTTCCTTACAGAATGCTGGTTTATATATTTCTGAGTCTATAACCCATTCTTTTGAAGATCTCCAATTGTGATAACTCTTCATCTGTAGAATGTTCCATTAAGAGAATATACTGCAATTTATCCGTTCTGCTATGGAAGGGCATTCGGGTGCTTTCTGTTGAGGGGCAGCTGTGGATAGTGTATTCCAGAATTCATCTTTTGGTGTGTTTATGTATGCCTTTCTCTTGGGTATTTATCAAAGAGTGGAATTACTAGATCATAGAGCATATGTATGTTCATCTTTTAGAATGACACTGCCAAAGAGTTTTCCAAAGTAGTTGTACCAGTTGACACTCCTACCAGCACTGAATGGGAGTTCTAGTTGCTTCATTTCCTCACTGACACTTTGTATTTCCTTTTTCTTTCCTTCCTTCCTTTCTTTCTTCCTTCCTTCCTTTCTCTTTCTTTCTTTCTTTCTTTCTTTCTTTCTTTCTTTCTTTCCTTCTTTCTTTCTTTCTTTCTTTCTTTCATTCTCTTTCTCTCTGTCTCTGTCTCTCTCTCTCTTTCTTGTTTTCTTTTCAGCTTAGCCCTTCTGGTGGGTGTGTAATATCTTATTGAGGTTTAAAATTGTGTTTTCCTGACTAATGTTGAGTGTCCTTTATATGTCAATCAGCTGTTTGGACATCCTCTTTTTTGATATGTCTGTTCAAGTCTTTTTCCATGTTTCTTCTGGGTTGTAAAGACAGTCAATGACTTATGACTTTCTTAATGACTTACGAAAAATTTTATATTATCAACATGAGTGTTCTGTCAGATATGTAGAAAATATCTCCTTACTCTCTGGGTTGTCTTTTCACTCTCTTAGTGGTATCTTTTGATGAACAGAAGTTTTTTAATGTAATCCAATCTATCAATTTTTTTTTATGGTTAGCCCTTTTCTGTATCCTGTTTAAGAAATCTTTGCCTACCCCAAGATCACAAAGATGGATCTTCTCTGTTTTCTTACATTTTCTTTACATTTCACATTTGAATCCAGTGTCTGATGGAATCAAAATGTATATTTTTTCATGTGGATAGCCTTCCGTTAAAAAGACTGTTCTTTCCAGTAGGTCATTTCAGCATCACCCTGTCCAATATGCAGATCTGATACACACACACACACATATATATACACAGACATCTATATACATACACACACACACACACACACACACACACACACACACAAATTCTGTTCTGTTAGTGTGTTTGTCATTCTTTATGCTAATAACACACTGACTTTAATTATTGTACCTTTACAGTAAATCTTAACATAAGAAACCACAAATTACCAATTTAATTCCTCTTCTTCAAGATTGTCTTTGGTATTAATTTTAGAGTCATATTGTTGCTTTCTACAAAAATTCCATTGGGATTTTGATTGGGATTATGGTGACTCTAACCAGTGGTTCTCATCCAGGGGCCATTTTTACCCTCCATGGAACATTTGGCAGTGTCTGAGGACATTTTTCATTGTCACACCTGGGGGAATGCTACTGTCATCTGGGGGCACAGAGGCCAAAGATGCTAGTAAATATCTTACAATGCATGGGACAGCTTTTCCACTCACAAATCATTATCAAGCCTAAAATGTCAATGGTGCTACTATTGAGAATCATTGTTTCAGTTAGGCTTCTGTCTATCATCTTGTTATTTGCTTTCTGTTTGACCCACTGGTTTTGCTTCTCTTTTTTCATTTTTTTACCTTTCTTTTGCGGGGGGTAAATCAAAAGTATTCCATTTTTACCACTGTCTCAACTTATTAAGTATATATTCTTTTACAATTCTTTTGGTGCTTGCCCTGCAAATTTCAACATGCATTCTCGATATGTTACAGTCTAATATAAATTATTTTACCACCTCCTGATACTCCCAAGCTCTTAATACACATAACTCTTTTTACATCCCCTCCTATGCACCTTTTGTGCATTATTTTGGTTATATATATATATATATATATATATATATATATATATATATATACTTAAACTGCAAAAGACATAATAATTATTGTTTTGTACAGTTAGTATTATTTTTTGTTCACGTATGCCACTGTTCTTCATTACCCCCTATATACTCATGCTTCTATTTAGATTCATTTTCTCCCTTCAGTTTTTCCTTCAGTGCAGACCCGATAGCAATGAATTCACTTGGTTTTTACCTAAAAACATCTTTATTTTACCTTCAGTTTTGAAAGATGGTTTCATAGGGTATAAAATGCAACATTGGTGGTTATTTTCTCTCCACACTTGAAAGATGTCATTCTGCTGTCCTCCTGATTTAATCATTTCTGTTGAGAAGTATCTGTTCATCTTCTTGCTCCATTACTTGTCAGATTTTCCTCTGTGTTTTTGGCTTACAGCAGGTGGACTGTGACACGTCTGTCTGTGTTGTCCTTGACACTGCCAGCCTGGGTTTGCTGGGCTTCTTGAACCCAAGGGTCGGTCTCTTTCACGTGTCTGGACATTTCTCAGCCAGTTGTCCCCGAGCAGCAGCCTCCTCTCAGAAGCCATGTGTTTTGAGATCACTGAAAACTGCAGTTTTGCCCCCTCAGCCTCACAAAAACCACGTTAAATGCATTGTGGTTTCTCTTTCCTCAGTGACAGCCCTCAGCTGGGGCCACAGCACAGTCCTGAGCTCATGTCCAGGGTCAGCAAATGCAGAGAGGGTGAAAAATAAAAAACAAAAGAAACAACTACTGACGGTTGGCTCACTGCACATTTACTGCTCGCTAGAGTATTCATCCTCCAGTCCTTATTGTATCCATGACTATTTATGCTTTAAAAAAGTGTTTTTGCAATTTATGTGTTTTTTCCTAGTTGTCAGCAGGAGTTTGACCTGCCATACCCAACCATATCCAACTTCAAAGAGAACAGGCATGATGTTCTTGAGTGCTTGTCATATGCCAGATGCCCTTCTAGGTCCAAGGTGTGTGGTTGCCCAGTTTAAGGTTGCAAAGACAGAAGTGCCGGGGTGGCTCAGTTGGTTAAGCGTCCATCTTCAGCTCAGGTCATGATCTCGCAGTCCATAGATTCAAGCTGAGAGCTCGGGGCCTAGAGCCTGCTTTGGATTCTGTGTCTCCCTCTCTTCTCTCAGCCCCTCCCCTGCTCACACTATGTCTTTCTTTCAAAAAAAAATACTTAAATAAAGTTACAAAGACAGACATATGTTTACAAAGTAATACCGTATTCTAAATACCATAGTGGCGGTATGCATAGCAGTGAAGGTGATGTAGGATGGAGGAGGCGAATGTGAAATAGTGCCATCTGTTTTGGGAAATTGCAAGTTTTGTCATTTTACATGGGGAAGGCATGAAGCCCTGAGAGATGAGGTGGCTGAGACAGGCGGGAGCCTGATGGCACAGGGCCCTGTGAGCCCTGGTGATTAGGCGGGCTAGGGAGACAGCTGGAGAATTTTAAGCAGAGAAGAGTGGTCAGGTATTTGTTTTGGAAAGATTGCTTACATGTCAGTGTGAAATGTGGATCCACGAAGGGCAAGCACATGAGGCCAGGAGCCCGCGAGTCAGTCTAACATTAAATAGATGGTTATCATCATCAGCAGATAGGAAAGATGTTGAAGGGGTAGAACTGATGAAATTTAAGAGAATGGTGGAATTAAGAGGGAGGTGGGTGAAAGAGAGGCTAAGGTTTCTAGCTCAAGGTGAGGGCCATAAATCACAAAGGGAACAGAGAGGTTCAGCTTGGGATGTTTGCGTGTTCCCTCTTCATTCTCTCTATTGCAGTCTGTGCCGTATAATCTGAGAACATACTTCAGCGGGGCCCCAGGTTATTTTCTTGAAGCTCCTGAAACGAGTAAGAGTGATGCAGAGCCCCAGCCCATTGCCTTTACTCCAGCTTCCACCAGGCCCTCTGATTTTATCTACCTTGTATGCTGGGCTTCCACTTTTTTTTTTTTTTAATTTATTTGTTTTGAGAGAGAGAGACCGAGAGAGTGAGTGGAGGAGGGACAGAGGGAGAGGAAGACACAGAATCCAAAGCAGGCTCCAGGCTCTGAGCTGTCAGCACAGAGCCCGACACGGGGCTCAAACCCACGGACCGTGGGATCATGACCTGAGCCGAAGTTGGACATTTAATCAACTGAGCCACCCAGTTAAACATTTTATCTGAAGAAAGTTTTCCACACTAAAAAAAAAAAAAATTACCAACAGTGTTTCCTTTTTCATTCATCTTCCCATTTTAGGTCTCTGTTTCAAGTTGTTTGAATGGAGTCCATTCTCAAGTACTGGATCTTCCTTGGGAGGGTATATGGGTAATGCTTCTCTGAATCCTTGCTTTTGTTCTTGCAGTCTGACGCAGGTGACTGTCTTGGCGGTATATGGGGTTTGGGGGCCACAGTCCTTAATTTGCAGTCAGCAGATGCTGTTCCGTTGTCTTCTAGTGTCCCTTCTTGCAAATGAGAAAGCCAAAGCCAGTCTTCTAAGTTATTTGTTGTTTCTTCCTGAAAGCATATATGATTTTTCTATCTTTTAGAGTACAGGAATTTTACCAGAGTGTTACTAGGTATATATCCTTCTGTCTTTTCACTCTCCACATAAATCTTTCTGCAGGGAAATGTTTCAGGTATTTATTTGTTTTAACTCCTCCACCCGGTCCGTTTTCTCCTTCCAGAACTCCCAGCTATTTGCACATCGGTTCTCCATTCTCCCAGTCTCACGAGTTCCATCTCTTCGTACTTCTGCTCTGAGTTTTAAAGTAGCTCTACTCGATTTTCCAGGCCACTGATGGGATCTCCATCACTAACCATCTTCTTTTTTTAAAAAGTTCTATCAACTGAGCTTTTTTTTTTTGGTGTGGCAAGTCATGTTTTAAAAATTCTAAGAGATGTCATTCACCTTGTGATCAAACTTTTTAAAATTTTTTTTAACTTTTTATTTTTTTGAGATACAGAGATAGCATGAGGAGGGGAAGGGCAGAGAGAGAGTGAGACACAGAATCAGGCTCCGGGCTCTGAGCTGTAGCAAGAGCCCGACGTGGGGCTTGAACCCACGAGTGGGAGATCATGCCCTGAGCCAAAGTCAGACGCTTAACTGACTGAGCCACGCAGGTGCCCCTGTGATCAAACTTTTTATTGCTTTTATTATTTTTCAAATTCTTGTCTGTCGCCATTAGTGGTTCTGTTAATCTAAGACTCCTGACCTCAAAGAGTGCTTTGCCTTTTCCTGCCTCTGACCCCTGGGTCCCTTCAAGTGGTATATTCCTTCCCTTTGTCCCAATTACAGTACCAGATGGGACAGAACAGCAGCCTCGGGTCATCAGGGGTAAACCAGCGCAGGTGGGGTGTTGCAGTCGCTGGCTGAGCCACCTGGCATCAGTGACCTGAGAAAGGGAAGATTTGAGCTTTCTGCCTCCCCTGGCTTCTCAGGGGCCACAGCGGCCAGAAGACATCTCCCCCAACAAGCCTCCCTGAGACCAGCAGTGCCCTTTCTTGCAGAAGAACAAGGAGCTCCTGGACTCTTGACCCGGGAGGAAAATCTGGCACTGGCTCATTGTCTCCGGGCTGAGCAGTCTTGCCCACACACCCACCAGGCACCCCTCACCTGCCAGCCTTGTAGTCAGTGGGGCTCGGGAGGGTTCATTGGATTGGGGACAGGGAAAGGCATCGTCTGTCCAGAAGCCCCTAGCAAGTTGAGCCAAAAGAGAGAGAGAGATTGTGAGAGACAGAGCAGCGGACCCCACCAGACTAGACAATCTCTAAGCCTCCTTCCAGTGCCAACATTTTACAGTTGTGCACATTTATGGTCTCCAGCTTCAACTCGGTCCTCAGTACCCTTGAGCCACACTTTTATGTCTTCCCAGCATGCTCTGCTTCCCCAGAGGGAATATTTGAGACTTTTATTTCTCTCCTCAAGCCCTCTGTTTACCCCACCCCCCTTCTTGTTTACTGTCAGCCCATGACTTTAAATTTCTCCTCACAGAGGAAAGAGATTTTCTGGTATTAAGTTGTTCACGTCCTTGACTCACACAGAAACCTATCTCCTTGCACCGCCTGGGCCCTCCGTGTTTCCAGCCTGCGGAGCTCTCTGTCCCCATGGTTTCTGTAAGAGCGTGTGCTCCTGGATTTCCCGTTTCTTTGGCTACTGCCTTCTGTTTTGTTCTGCCCTCAGTCTCACCCAGCTCTGACTCTTCTCCCATATCCCTGGCTGCCGGGGCGTCTTCTCAGTGCATAAAGTTGATCATATCAACTTCTGCTTAAAACCTCTCCTTGACAGGAACAGACAAAACTAATCCATGGTGATAGAAGTCAGAACAGAGGTTACCACTGGGCAGGGGAAATAGGAATTGACTGTATAAGGCCTTGAGGGAGCCTTCTAGGGTGCTGGAAACACTGTCTTGTTTTGGACAGGATTTACACACATCTCCACATACACAAAAATCCTCTGAGCTGGACATTAAGACTAGCGCATTTTACTCTACAAATGTCATGCCTCAACTTAAAAAAAGATAAAGCCTTCAGTGGCTCTCCATTACTGCCACAGGTTAAGATCCACACTCCTTAGAACAGCCCACAGATTCTTATTTATTCCTCCCTCAGGTCTGGTCCAGCATCTTCCTCCAGTGAAAGCTGCCCTTCCCAGGGTTCTGATGCACAGGCCTTCCACACTCACTCAGGACCATGGGCGCAGGCCTGTCCTAATGCTTAGCAGATCGCGCTGTAACTCTCCATCTGCTTCCCTCGCTGGACTGGGGGCCCCTAAGAGGCGCGGCCATCTCTCTTCAGTCCCCTTCCCCCACTCACACCTTGTGCAGTGCCTGGCACAGAGGCCCCCACTAAATGTCTGTCGATTGAATGCAGGTTCACTTTGTATTTGCTCTGAGCCGTTTTCTTCCTCCGGCCTGCAGGATGCGTCCTCGGTGAGAAGGCTGCTGCATGATGGCAGTGTTTGATACTCCGGAGGAGGCCTTTGGCGTTTTACGTCCGGTCTGTGTCCAGCTCACGAAGACGCAGACGGTGGAGAGCGTGGAGCAGCTACAGGCACAGTTACGAGCTGTGAGCGACTCTGCCCTTCAGGAGCTCCAGCAGTACGTCCTCTTCCCTCTGCGATTCGCCCTGAAGACCCCAGGCCCCAAGAGGGAGTGCCTGACCCAGAGCGTGGTGGAATGCCTCACGTTCGTCCTCTCTTCCACGTGTGTCAAGGAACAAGAACTTCTCCAGGAGCTCTTTGCGGAGCTCTCTGCCTGTCTGTATTCGCCCAACTCCCAAAAACCCTCGGCTGTGTCCGAGGAGTTGAAATTGGCCGTGATCCGGGGCCTCAGCACGCTAATGCACTCGGCTTATGGGGACATCATTCTGGCCTTTTATGAACCCTCCATTCTGCCTCGTTTAGGATTTGCTGTGTCTTTACTGTTGGATCTAGCAGAACGGGAGAAATCAAAGCAAATTAAGATCGCTGCCTTAAAATGTTTACAGGTTCTACTCCTTCAGTGCGACTGTCAGGACCACCCAAGGGCCTTGGATGAACTTGAGCAAAAGCAGCTGGGGGACTTGTTTGCTTCTTTTTTACCCGGAATCTCAATGGCGCTGACCAGGATCATCACAGGAGACTTCAAACAGGGGCACAGCATCGTCATGTCTTCCCTAAAGATCTTTTTCAAGATGGTGAGTTTCATTATGGCTGATGAGCAGCTCGAAAGAATCCCACAGGTCCAGCCGAAGCCTGCAGTGGGGCACAGGGTGGCAGAGCTGGTGGTTCACAGGGAGGCCAAGTGGGTAAAAAATACCAGTGACAAATTGACTCTCCTTATTAAAAAGATAGTCGAGTGTGTTGCAGTCCACCCACACTGGAAGGCGAGGCTGGCGCTGATCGAGCTTGTCGAGGCCCTTCTTCTGAAGTGCAGCGGGTCGCTGGTCAGTTCGGCCGGACCCCTTCTGAAGGCTTTGGTGGGTCTAGTAAATGATGAGAGTCCTGAAGTCCAAGCCCAGTGCAGTAGAGTGCTGAGACATTTCGCAGACCAGAAGGTAGTGGTAGGCAACAGAGCCTTCGCCGACATCCTGTCAGAGAGCCTGCACGCCCTTGCCACGTCTCTTCCCCGCCTCATGAGCGCCCAGGATGATCAGGGCAAATTCTCCACTCTCTCCGTGTTACTCGGCTATCTGAAACTCTTGGGCCCCAAAGTGAACTTCGTCCTCAACTCTGCGGCCCATCTTCAGCGCCTTTCCAAAGCACTTATCCAAGTGCTAGAATTGGACGTAACTGACCTCAAAATCGTGGAAGCGCGGCGCTGGAATTCGGATGGTCTGAGTGCTTCTCCAGAGCCCATGGCCGTGCAGCCATGGAGTCGGATGCAGAAGAGATACTTCCGCTTCTTCACCGACGAGAGGCTCTTCCTGCTTGTGCAGCAGGTGTGCCGGCTTCTCGGTTTTTATGGGGACCTCTATTTGCTCATAGATCACTTCCTGGAGCTGTACCACGAGTCTGTGGTTTACCGGAAGCAAGCTGCCATGATCCTGAATGAACTGGTTGCAGGGGCTGCTGGGCTGGAGGTGGAGAATCTTCATGACAAACACATTAAACCAAGCCCCAAGGAACTGAGAGAGATCGTGACATCCATCCTTGAAGAATACACAAGCCAGGAAAACTGGTATTTGATCACTTGTATCGAATCTGAAGAAGTGGGAGAGGAGCTAACGATGAAACAGTCAGGCCTCCAGGCCATCGCGTCTGGTGCCCACACCTACCAAGGCGCATCTTTTCCAGCCTTCTCAAAGCCAAGTGCTACTATTTGCTCCATGAACAGCAACATCTGGCAGATATGCATCCAATTGGAAGGGATCGGGCGCTTTGCGTGTGCCCTAGGAAAAGACTTCCGTTTGCTCTTGATGTCAGCCCTCTATCCAGTCCTGGAGAAGGCTGGAGACCAAACCCTGCTCATTAGTCAGGCAGCCACCAGTGCCATGATGGACATTTGCCACGCTTGTGGCTACGACTCTCTGCAGCACCTGATCAGTCAAAATTCGGACTATTTGGTGAATGGGATCTCTTTAAATCTGCGTCATCTGTCTCTGCACCCCCAGACCCCAAAGGTCCTAGAAGTCATGCTGTGGAACTCAGATGCCAGCCTGCTTCCTTTGGTGGCAGATGTGGTGCAGGATGTCTTGGCCACATTGGACCAGTTTTATGATAAGAGAGCTACTTCCTTTGTCAGCGTCCTGCACGCCCTGCTGGCAGCCTTAGGTACATTCAGCGCCCTTCTGAGGCTGCTTTGGGGGAAGGACTGGTATCCCTTTTGCCCGATCTTATTGTCCGTGCGTGGTTACGTAAGGGAGGGCAACCGAATAGTTGTTGGTCCAGTCCCGCATGTTACACTCGCGTTCCACTGCCTTTTTTTTTTTTGTAATATATACTTCTAATAATCTCTGCTGTATATTGAGTTCCTGCTCTGTGCTAGGGACATAAACCCTAAGAACTAAGGCTCAGTGAGATCCTACTTAGCCAGGGACACACAGGAAATAAGGAGTAAGGTCAGGATTTATGACAGTTTTTTTCTTTTCAGTATACCAAACTGCTTCTGACAGTACTTAGAGTTAGCGTATCTGGGCTAATGGAGAACAGGAAGAGCAGGAATTATTCAGTCCACAGATCGGCTAGAACCTTACTGTCCAGTAGAACTTTCTGTGATGATGAAAATAGTCTCTATATGTCCTATTACAGTAGCCACTAGACTACATGTGGCTGGTGTAGCTCAGGCACCGAATTCTTTATTTTAATTTAGCCACATGTAGCTAGTGACTACCATACTAGAGGTCTAGAAACTTTCTTTTAAGCTTTTAATTGCATGAGGTGGTTTGAGTGTCTCTCCTTCCTTTTGGTCCTGTTGGGTGCCTGTTGGAGGTATCGGTAACCATTAAGGTTACTAAGTAACTGTTAAAGCGAAATTTTGGACTACAAGGAAAAGAGTCTCTCAACTAGATAGTCAGTCTCTGAGTGAAAAAAAAAAATGAGCCATATACTTGAGTCCCTGTTATCTGTAGACCATATCTCTAGTATTTATTTCCATACTAATAGCCTCCAAAGTAGGTGGGAATGTCACTGATCTCGTTTTGTCAGCCGAGAAAGCCAAGGCCACGTGAGAAAGTTTGTCACAGCAAGGCAGGCAGCTGGAACAGAGACAGCCGTCTGCCCTGTACCTGATGCCATTTCCACTGTTCATTCTTTCATTCATGAACATTCCCATGCCGTCTAAATGCTCTTATTCGCGTTCCTTCAGTGAGGAGTGCCTGCTGTATGTCAGACACTGCTAGCTAAGTAATCAGGATATGGCCGGGAACAAGACATAGAAACTCAAGGAATTTTCTTGCTGCTGCAGAAGAGATGAGAAACAAGTAAAGCATTGAACAAGTTCCTCCTTGGTTCTAGTAAGCACTATAAAGGAAATAGGTGACTTGCTGCAAGGGAGCAACAGGGCTGGGTAACTAGGTAGAGGGGTCAGGAAGGGCTTCTCCGAGGAAGCAACATGAGACCCGAAGGCAGTGTAGGGCCCCTCAGTACATATGGAGCTGTCGTATCCTTTTTATGGTTTTTAAGAACTTTCAGGCAAAAGGAACTGGTGCACAGATCTGGAGGGAAGAAAGGGCTTGAGGCCCTCGGAGACTGGAAGAGAGGCCACAGTGGAGAGAGTGACACAAGACACAGCTGGAAGGGTGGGCAAGGGTAAACCCTGCGTGGCCTTGTGGACCAAGGGAACAGGCTTGAGGCTTATTTTGCGGCCCCTCAGCAGTCTGTGTCCTGGACTAGTCGCTGGGACGTGAGCGTTGGGGAGCTGGGCCCCTGCCCTCGTGTCAGGGCCACCGAGCCTGGCTGACTGCTGACACGTGTGAGACTGTGACTCGCTCCCACGGTCCGAATACAGCACAGACTTCTGCCTTTTGTGCTTGGGGAACTATACTATCTGTCCATTTGAGATTTTAAAAATATATTGAGAAAAGGCCTATTAAATATATCCGCTGAGGAGATCTCTCAGTGTGGGCCTCTGAATTCCCTTAGATTGCTGACATCTTTGGTCATCTCTAAAGGAGAAACGCTTGTGTAGCGCTTTTTTTTTTTAATGTTTATTTTTGAGAGAGAGAAGGTGGGCAGGAGCAGAGAGAGAGAGGGAGACAGAGGATCCAAAGCGGGCTGTGCTGTCCGCGCCTCTATATGCTGTTGAGCCCCAGTGTGGGGCTTGAACTCAGGAACCGTGAGATCATGACCTAAGCTGAAGTCAGGAACTCAACTGGCCAAGCCACCCAGGGGCCCTGCTCTTTTTCTTTTTTAATTGACGTGGGGAAGGGTCCCCACTGCAGAGAGAAAAATGAGGATGGTTGAGTGACTCGAGAGCATCCTAGGAAAAGAAGCAGTTGGGGAATAGCTTTTCTGAAAGTATGGCAATAGCCCTGAATTACTTGTGTTTGGGACGGGAAGCAGTACTGAAGGGGACTTAGTCCTGCACGAACCAGAGCAGCACCGCATGCCGCCATGTCCGTTTCCTGCCCGTTGTCTAACTGATGGCCACTCTTTGAGGGTGGGAGTGCAAGTGTGGTCTCCCGGAACCTCCAACAGGTCTGCAAAGAGTTCAGCACATGTTTTGGGAGTTAGCGGGAACACTGGCATTTCACATGCGTTGACCAGGTACCACAATGAGGACAAGAGCGAGCCGTTCAGTTACCGCCTGGGACCACCTAGCAGCTGGCCGATGGCTCGGAGCAGCACAAATAGGGTGGCTCTGAGAGTAAGGAAGAGTCCATGCCACGTGCCTCAGCACTGAGACCTGTGCCACCTCATGCACGCAGGGCTGCTGGCTCCTTTGTGTGGCTGCATAGGATTGTGCTGGCGGCTACGTACGACTTAAGCTGTCCTTTCTTGGTGGAAATTTTGGTGGTTTCCTGTCTTTTGCCACTACAAAAAAAATGCAGCAATGAATATTTTTATCAGTCATTTTGAATATATCAGTAGGATTAATTCCTAGGAGGAGACAGCTTAGAGGGCAGTACATTTAATCTGTTGGGCTTTGTGTGTCTTTTTTTAACATTTATTTATTTTTGAGGGACAGAGAGAGACAGATCATGAGCAGGGGAGGGGCAGAGAGAGAGGGATACACAGAATCGGAAGCAGGCTCCATACTCTGAGCTGCCAGCACAGAGCCCGATGCGGGGCTCAAACCCATAAACTGTGAGATCATGACCTGGGCCCAAGTCAGACGTTCAAGCGACTGAGCCACCCAGGCTTCCCTGTTAGGTTTTTTTTTTAAGTAATGGGTGTACCCAGTGTGGGACTCAGACTCACAATCCTGAGCTCAAGAGTCACACACTCCACTGGCTGAGGCAGCCAGGTGCCCCACATTTAAGATTTGTATGGAGAGTTTCAAATTCTCTCCAGAGATTGCCCTAGTTTAAACCCCTATCAGCAATGCGGGAGAGTGCTAATTTTGCCACGCCCTCATCCACACTCTATTCTGAAGCTTTTTGCTAATCTTTGCTTATCCAATAGAAGAATAGCACCTTTTTATAGTTTAATTTACATTAAGAGTGAGGTTGAGCTTCCTTTCATATGTTTAAAAGCCATTCGTGAGCAAAGACTTTAATGTCTGGCACTAGCCTAATGTAGAAATAATCTTTGCAGCACATCTACTTTGAGTATTGTCAATGCTGGGTCCCAATTTTAACCTGTCGGGAATGCCATCCCTTGGAGAATACTAGGGCCTGACGCATCTGGGGCTGGGGCATTGAAGAAACGGCATGACTGGTCCCTACATCAGGGAACCTCTAGATCCTGGGTTGAAGGCTCTTCTGCATTTGCTCTCTGCCGCTCCCACAGGCCTGGCCTTGGCGTCTCCCATCTGCTGTTGCTCCGGCTCTGTGCACATGTTCCTTGACGGAAGGGAGATTAGCAGGTGCTAACGGTTAGGGGAGGCATTTTTCCTGCCGTCTGTAACAGGAGAGTGAAAATTCACGCTGGGGTTTTCTTGTTTAAGTGTTAAGAGCTGTTTTTGAAATGAAGCCTAAGGGGACCCCCAGTATACAAGAATAGTTGAAATCAGAGCTGCTGGGTTAGAGAGGGCTTAGAAGTCCTGAGTCCACCCGCATTAGCATGATGTCTCTTGGGGCCCTCCCTGTTGTGGCCCTGACATTTCTGCAGAGCCCTAGGGCTCCTCAAGGCACACTTTGAAGCACTGGTTCAGTGGACATTTAAGGCTTATTCTGTGGTGACGCTTCAGAAGTAGCGGAGCATCACTGAGGAAGGAAAAGCTTTGGAGACAATGCCAGCCTTTCATATCAGAAATACAGATGTGAGGGGCTGTGTCCACTCCAAGGCCCCGTAGCCTGTCTTCTGCTGCTGAGTAGTGCATCTTGTACTCGGAATGTTGTCACTTGCATGCATTCTCCAGTCTAGCATATTTTTTCATCCAGCATATATTTTGAGCACCTACTCCATGCAGGGCATACTGGATTCCAGTGGCAGGCGATGCATGGAGCATAGAGTCCAGTGGGAGATTCAGACACTAAACAGTACTTGAGATAAATGTAATTACAAATCATGATGAGTTGGTGTGAAAGGAAAGAAGACAGTGCCATTTAAGAGCCTATAAGGGACCTAAATTGGATTGGGAAGTCAAGGGATGGCTTTACTGGGCAAGTTCTACATGTTTTGAGATGTGAAAGGCCAATTGGAATTAGCCAGATGTGACATACTGGGGAAAGTATTCAGACAGTGAGAACAGCATGTGCAAAACATTCTAGGACAAGAAAGCACCTGCCACATTGGAGGAATGGGAAGGTGCCCAGTTAATAGGCGACTGGGAGTGGTTGGAAGATGAGATTGGAGAAACAGAGGGACTGGATCATGTGGGGCCACACAGGCCATGGCAAAGACCTTGTTCTGCTTATAGAGTACTGATGCCCATTGTCCCTGACCATGGTGATTGTTTCAACACTTTACTTACAGCCCAGTGGTTCCCAGATACAGATGATCTCGGGCAACTCCAAGAGCAAAGTGCAGGGGAGGAGGGAAGTCATTTGAGCCAGACACCAGCAATTCCTGAGAAAGGACTCGAGAATACTACCACAGCGGAAGACATTGAGCAATTTTTGCTGAGCTACCTCAGAGAAAAGGATGTGGCGGATGGAAATGTCTCAGATTTTGATCATGAAGAAGGTAACTATTTTGACTTAGCCATTTTTTTTTCTCTTTGAAGCAGATTATTGTAAGAATGAAATACCATTACAGAAAGTTTGGAAGTCCGAAAAGTCACTCAGCCTCACCTTGCTCAACATAAGCATCCTCATTTTTGTGTGTGTGCAATCTCATCCTGTTCTTTTTTGTCACAAGCCTATTTTTATATGGTTGCGGCCACAGTTTCAATGCGTTTTACCCTTTTTGCACTTAGTTATATAGTCAGCAACTTTCTCCGTTTCTATAAAGTTTTCATAATTAATGTTTTAATAGCTGCTACTAAGTATCCATCCCCCTGTGGCCAGGTCAGGTTGCTTCCAGCTTTTCTCTGTCTAATAACCAGTGCTGCAGTGGATGAATCTGTGCATGTGACACTTTGCTTTTTTTTTTTTTTTTTTTTTTGCATATTTCTTTGTAAATCCCAGAAGTGGGATTTCTGGGTCAAGGATATGAACATTATTTTATGCTTGCCAAATTGCCTTCCCAGGAAGGCTATGTCAATTTCTACCTTCCATTCAGTGGCGCAGGGTTAACACTGGTCGTACCGCAGCCTTGCCGATACCAGCCATTCCTCGTTTCACTTCTTGCTAATGCTTTGCATTTGTTTGATTACAGGCAAGGTTGACCATCTTCCTGTATGCCTCTTTCCTAACAGCTTTTTTTCTTCTGCCCGTTGTCTGTTCATGTGCTTTGTCTATTTATTTATTGTTTTTCTTACCTGTTTATACGATAAAGGAGAAGGGGTTCAGGCTAGTTGAAGCTCTGGCCTGTTGTTTTATTCACAAGCTCAGTCTGGAGCTTCAGGTCACGGAAGGATTAATAAATTGTTAGAATCTCCTCTGCAAATATAAAATGCCAACTCATAATGAGCTTGGTGGTCTCAGAACTATCCTAAATCGAACTGAGTCCCAAATTAGTGTGTTAGGTTGGAATTGAGCAGATTTGTTTTTCCTTTTTGGTGATCTCTACTCAGACTGGTGAGCTGAAGCCAGTACTTCCAGGATAACAGGAAATTAGTAGTTCAATGCAACTCACTTCTACAGCAGATTCCTTCTAAAAAGCCGAGAAGCATCACAGGCCCCCATAATGATTTACGCAGAATCTCGTTATTGCCTTCCCTGAGGGCATTTTTCTGATCAGAAGTCTCTCATCAGGCCTTCTCTTCTTGGTTTTATTTCTTAAGCCGACCCAGTCTTTCTTTTTCCAACCTGCACCCCATACCCAAACCCAGAAACCCGGAAGAAGGGGAGGCATCACGATCCCTCGTAATCCGGATTTGCCATTCTTGCTTGAAATTCTAGCACTGTGCGTGAATCCATTCTTTCACGATTAGGATCTTCTGGTTCTAGTTGATGTTGGCGAGGAGCAGACTGAATGAATCAACCTTTCTCCCAGAAACGGAAAAATCCACATCCCTCAAATAACATTCTGCAGTAGGTGAATTTCAAACAACAAATCCTCCTCTGGGAAGAAAAGCACAGCCTGATCATTCTTATAATTATCATTCATCAAGTACACACCAGACACTTGGCATTATAAAGAATGCCCGGACTGATGTTGGTTTGACGTGTGTTTTTTGTTTTAGCCACAGTGAAAGCACCTTGTGTATCTGAGGTTCCTTTCTCCAAGAAATCCAAGCACTCTACAAATGCCTTTCATTTATCTTTGCAGCATCTGGTAGAGAGTGTGGTTTGTACTATACTATTCTTTTTTTCTGGCAGAGGAAACTGAAATGGGAAAGAGTGAAGGGAACAGTGTTCAGCTCAGTGGAAATGAACACAGCTAGTAATGGGGGCTTGGGCAGGGGAAGTGGGGGGCTGTAAGTACATGGAGGAAAAACTTTCCAGATAGGGATTTTGGCCTGGGTTTCATGCAACTCCCAAGTCTTTTTTTGTTGTTTTAATTTACAAACGTATGCCTATCACATGCAACACAGCACTCTAGGCAGTGAAAGAATGATAATAACTGGTGACATTCATCTTATTTAACTCTCCCAACGAGCAAATGAGGTGTGCGTGCTTTGTACCTTTTTTCCAGATGAAGTGATGCAGGATGAGGAGGTTGCTGATAGGTGTGTAGGCAGGACTTGAACCGACCTCCTTTGACCAGACCCCTCCCCATGAATGGCACCAAGCTGCCCTGCTATTATCTCTTGTGCAGCGTCAGTAAGTCCTGATCTTGGCCATCAAAAGGTCTTACAGGCTGGTGGAAGACACAGGAGTCCTTTAGTCAAAGAATGAACCAAGAGGAAAGAAAGAATAAAGGGCAGAGCAAGGGGGGCGGGGGAGCTCTCCAGCCTCAGGGCTCCAAATTAGAATGTTGCTCTCTTGTGTTTTTATTTTAAATATTAACGGAGATTTGGAAAAGAGCGAAGCCTTTGGAAAAAATTTGAAATGCTATCTGACCTCATGACCCCATCTCTCTCTTATACTTCCTGCTATGCAAAAATTTATATAATGCTCCCACTGTGTATGCAATTTCATATACTGCTTTTCTCTTTTTAATACATATTCTTTCATAAACATATTCCCTGGTTGTGAAAGCCCTTGGTAAACACAGATTTGAGGGCCCTCGTGATACGTCACTAAATGGAGGTACCCCCCTTGAGCGGCCATGGAGGGGGTTCTCCTCCCGCCCCAGTTTTCAGCTAGTATAGTTAATTCTGTGGTGAATATCTAGACTCATAGCTTGACCCAGATTTTACATGGTTTCCTTGGGGTCAGTTCCTAGACATTTTCCCTTGTGAATGCCGTTCCCATGCCTGAGGTTGGGAGAGTAAGTCACCGTGGGGCATCGCTCCTAAAACACTGTCCCCAGTTGTGCTTTCTTTCCAGAGGAGCAGTCAGACCCTCCCAGAGAGGACGAGAGCGACACCGGTCCTGACATCGAGCCACCACTGCCAGTGCAGGTCCAGATAGCCACAGATGTGATGGAGCGCTGCATCCACTTGTTGTCCGATAAGAATCTGAAAATCCGCTTGAAGGTCAGTGCACAGCCCTTTCTCTGCATTTGCAGCAGCAAGACTCAGGTTTGGCCGTAACCGCACGGGTGAACAAGAGGCCGCCCTTATCTTCTGGTCCATGTGTGGTGGCCAAGAGAAGGCCTCAGGAAAAATTTATCTGTGGGATGACAGCCTTACATCCTTCTGTATTGGCTCAGATGCCAAGTCCCCTTTCTAGAATTAGAAACCACAAAGTGTTGGACAGCCATGGAATCTCCAAGGGAAAGAAAGTCCTACACTCTGGAAGGGATATCATTTTCTGGAGTGACTTAGTGCGGGATGCAGGTTTTAATCCTTGGAAGTGGTCATTCTTCCAAACGTGACTCCAGCCTCTAGCTGTTTCTGCTTCCGTTCCACACTTCTGCATCTTATACCCTCCTTTGCTGGCGGTGTCCCAGGCAGCGTCCCCGTCAGCAAGGACTTCAACTGTGCAGCAGTGAAACAGGACGGTAGGGCGTGTGGGGGTGGGGACAGGGCTTTCAGAATCCCCTCTCAGCCAAGGGAAGACAACAGAGCCTGGCGCGGTCCTTCCACGTCCCCAAGCAGGCCTGAGAGACAGCTGCCTCCGTGAGTTCCTGTTAGCGATGAGAGCACATTGCCCTGCTCGGGGTGGTGGGCCAGGAAACCCCGATGCAGGATTCTCTCGGATCTGTTTCATTTCCCCAGAGACACTTCTTGTTCCATTCAGCAGCTACTCTTTGAGTGCCTACTGTATGCAAGGCTTTATTGTCGATGCCTGCGTGCCACGTTAGCAAAGTGTCTTCCCTCTCACGGAGGCTTTGCGGCAGCAGCCTCCGTTTCTTCTGTAAAATGGATGTGACGGTACCTACCTCACTGAGTCGTTGAATATAAATAGGAAACAGCTAGCCTCACACACGCCTCCACTCACTGAACATTATGGAGGCCCGCAGCAGGTCAGGCAGAGAGGGTGTAGAAGGATGCGAAGCCAGTACCCCTGTCTTCGCGGGACTGCACCTCTCTTGTGGCGAAGGAGGCAACATACACACACCTATGAGGTGAGGACATCCTGAAGCTGATGAGCAGCTTCTGTGATGGAAAACAGTCATTCACCCGCCCAGTGGACGTGCA
The DNA here is from genome assembly GCF_006229205.1 of Suricata suricatta. Classification (NCBI taxonomy): domain Eukaryota; kingdom Metazoa; phylum Chordata; class Mammalia; order Carnivora; family Herpestidae; genus Suricata; species Suricata suricatta. Next base: position 85,720,861 of record NC_043711.1, on the reverse strand, counting down.
TGAGGAGCCTACTGTGCACCAAACCCAGCTGAATAAGACAGAGCTTATACCCTGATTTTGACCAGGTCATCGGGGAAGGCCTGTCCCTGTGGTGGTGATATTTGAGCCAAGGCTTAAAGGCTGAGAAGGAGCCAAACTTCCAAGGGGCAAAGGCTGGGAGAGGGACATTCCAGGCAGAAGGAGGAAATGTAGGTCTTAGAATCAATGACTCCCAACACAGCTTGCCCGGTTAGTGACGGAACTCACACGCAGAGCCAGTGATGGCAGCACCGTCTGCCGGTTACACTGCTATCCAGGGCACGCCGAGGTCCTCTCTCCCCGCTGCCTGCCCATGCCTCCCGAAGGGCAGGCCCCGTTTTGTTCTTTGCTTCTGTTCCAGCGTCAGTGTGCCCAGCACATTGTGGGCACCAGCAGGGTTCACCACCCCGTGCTGGCAGACCTCCCTGTCTTATTCGGACGTGCTCCTTTCCCTGTCCTGTGAAGGCTGGCCCGTCTCAGGGAGGAAAGCCCATACTGGTCATTGTCATGACCCCTTCCGGGGACACGGAGGCAGCCAGTGGTCTTCCATGTGGTCTGAGCTGTGGGGGATCAGGAAACATTTTCAGCGAGGGCAAAAAACTCAGTTTATGTGTAGGCAACCCCAAGCCTCTCTTCTGAAGTGGACTTGTAGCTCGGCGGCCTGCTTGGTCTCTCCCATTTGGAAAAGAGAACATGACCTCACCCAGCTTCTCAGCATCCTCCCTGCACGGCCTCTGCCTCACCCAGAGGCGCCTGCACCTATTCAGCTGCCACGCCTGCCCCCGTCAGCCCCTTTGGGCAGATTCCTCTCTTTGTGGCCCTGGCATCGCGTCCATCAGCAGCTCCGGACGTCTCAGAACAGACCTCAAAGCCGTTCACTCCTTCGGCAACACCCTATGCCTGCACCCCTGGCCTCCTCTCACGGGTACGGTGCCGGCTCCCCAAGGCGCCTGCTGGCCCCTCTCTCCCACCACAGGCCCCTCCCCCACTCAGTAGCCAGTTTTTAAAACACAAATTGTATCCTGGCACCGTCCTGCTTAAACCATTCTGATGGCTCCCCACCGCACTTAGTACAAAATAAGAAATTCTTAACGTGACACCTTCGCAGCCCAGCCCCCTCGCACCCCTCCTCTGTCATGCTGCACGGGGCCCTGCCTTAGTTTCCTAAGCCCCGCAAGCCCTCCCTCCTTGGGGTCTTCCTCGTTGGCTATTGGAACTTCTAGGATCTTCCAGGAATGCTCTTGCACTCTCCCGTGACTAACCCCTACGCTGCGGAAATCACATCCTCCCTTCTTTCAGGTCCTGGACGTGCTGGATTTGTGTATAGTTGTTCTGCAGTCCCGCAAGAACCAGCTCCTGCCCTTGGCTCACCGGGCCTGGCCCCCACTCGTGCACCGCCTCACCAATGACGACCCCCTGGCGGTGCTCAGAGCCTTCAAGGTAGGGTGCTGTTGCCCCGCCACTGTCAGTCGTGGGGGTGGGGGACGGTCAGCGCAGCGCACAGCGGCGTCTTTGGAGATGGCTCTTTTTATATGATTGCAATGTCATGTACCTTGAAGAGAGTATAGCAAAATAAGAAAGGCACAAAGAAGACAGTAAAAGTCAGTCTTCCTTTGGATGTGAAGCAGAGGGAGCTAGGAGATGAAAGGGCTGCCGCTACTTGCGGCTCCCACTGTGCGCCTGGCACCGCCTCCCACACGAACTCATCTCCTTACAGTGGCCAGGCGAGGTGGCTACTGTTCTCCCCATTTCTGACAGAGGAGGAAACCAGCTCGGAGAAGGTGAGGGAGTTTCTAAAGATCACACAGCTAGTAAGTGATAAAACCCAAACCTGTGAGTTTGTGCCCACGTTCTTCGCACCGCACAGGAGACCAGGGGAAGGGGCTGTGTTCTACAGCGGGCACCCTCTGCCCATCCGGTGCCTTGGGGCAAAGCCCAGGACCACTCATTTTCAAGTTGGCCTTAGGACCGTGTGTTCCGCCTTCCCCACAGTATTGTTGTCAGGGATAAAATGGGACTATTTAGTGAAATGCTTTGGGAAGTTAAAAGCCATATATATATATGTCAGGTATTATACTCTTGACTTTGTCTTATATCAGCACACGTATTTTGGCTTATTTATTTATATCCTTCTTTATTCTGAAAAGCACTTAGGGCAACGTACAGAGATATTTATCAGGGCAAGCTAACATAAATCAGGAGTAGGTGAGTGAGATGAGGCAAAGGAAAAGGATGTGTAGGGACAAAAGGAAGCTAGAAATGCAGCTAGGACACTTGGCGAAAGTATTTTGGTTTTCTGTACAATTCTTCAGTATATCGTAGACCAAAATACAAGCTTACATTTAAAACATATAAAATTGTCAAAGTTGCTAATAATTTTTTCTGTAGTAAAATATACAAAATCACACACACACACACACACACACACAGAAAGAGGAGGAAGGAGGTTGAGGGAAGGACGGAGGTCTTGCTGAATCTTCTTCAGACATGCTGCTTTCCTTTGTAGAAATTAGTAGGTAATCTGAAACAACGGCAAGCATAGAAAAAGGAAAAAACATAAAGAGGTGCATCTGAGGCTACCCTTCCACTCCCGGACACCTTGATGGCATCTGAGGTCGGTGACGCCTTGTGACGCCAGCCGAGGGACCCGAAATAAGGGCCTTATTCTCTGCAGAGTTGGCAAACACTCCCTGTGCTGGTTATGCCTTGCTTACCAGTTTTTAAAGAAATTCCTATTATCCTGTATATTCGGCCTTGTGCAGCAGGGCAAAACATCTCAATATGTTCTGCTAGAGAAAGTTTAAAACGAGACGTGCCTGTTGTGGACAACGGGACGAGGCTAACGTACAAAGGAGATGGTGCAGTGGACGGGAAGGGCCCCGACGTGGCCCTGACCCCTGGGCCCATGCCCCGACTCGGCCGAGGGGCATCGGCCACCACTGCCCTGCCGGTGCTGGTGTGCAGCAGCTCGCCTCACTGTTTATGTTTGCTCAGCTAGCTGGAGTTCAAAGCACAAGTCTGTTCTCAAGGGATGTTAGGAAGAGTCAAGAGATGATCTATGTGAACTGCTTTAAGCTTTTTTTTTTTTTAACCAAAAACGGGAGGAAAATCAAGGTATTAATCATATTATTCAACCAACCCAAGATTCCTTTGACTCATTCCCCGTGTAATCTGTATTTATGGATAGAAGCAGCCATGCCTTGGGAGCAGAGACCTCCGAATTCATAACTGTCAGAATCACAAACCATGGGAAAGGAATTAACAGCAGTAATTCCATTTTTTTTCCCCAAGAAGAAATTGAATCACCAGACATTCCCTAGCTCTCTGCTGCCATGGCGGTATGCATTCACCACGTCAGGGGCTGTTTCTGCAGGTCCTGCGGACCCTGGGAGGCACGTGTGGCGATTTCCTACGGAACCGGTTCTGCAAAGATGTCCTGCCCAAGCTGGCCGGCTCCCTCGTCAGCCAGGCTCCTGTCAGCGCCAGGGCTGGGCCGGTTTACTCCCACACGCTGGCCTTCAAGCTGCAGCTGGCCGTGCTGCAGGGCCTGGGCCCCCTCTGCGAGAGCCTGGACCTAGGTAGGTGCCCGCCTCTCTCTCCCCTGCTGACACACACTCTGGGCCGTCTCGCCGCCGCCCTTGCGCTCCTCACCCAGTCGTGCTCCCCGCTCTCCCTTCACGTGCACAGCCTTCGCTCTCACTTTGGCCTCATTCCCCCGCCCCATCCTGATGTGTTTTGTGACTTGCGGGATGGAGTAAAGAGCCCAGGGCATGTTGCCTGGCTGTTCCAGGCTCACCAGACAGCAGTTGGTGACTGCTTGTCCCAGATGAAGTCTGAGGGCCGATACTTGTTTTGTTTTTCCTTTCCGCAGGTGAGGGTGACCTGAATAAAGTGGCTGATGCCTGCTTGATTTACCTCAGTGCCAAACAGCCCGTGAAATTACAAGAGGCTGCCAGGAGGTACGTCTGCTTGATCACCCGCATCTCTTTACGTTTGCTCTAAATTATAGATGATTTGGTAATGGCGAGCAGAGGCAAGCCGTCTCTGTGCTTTTCTCGCCTCGCTCTTCTTGCCAGGTTACGATGGTTTCTTTAACTGGGCCAACTCTAGAGATGGTATTTTTACTAGACGTGTTTCTCTTCGCAAGTAACCTTTTCCTCTGCTGCAGTGCCAGCAGCACTGCCAAAGGGGCAAAAAGCAGAGAGACGGTGTGCTGGAGGGGACAAAGCACTCTCCTGGCCGGAGAGAGAGCTGCTCTGAGGCCCTCCCCCAGTGACCAGGTGGCCCTGGCACCTCTCTGGACCTCAGCTCCTTTGTCTACACGGCAAAAGCGTCAGGTTACCGATCTGGCATGCCTTGACTCCACGGAGCGTCTTCACGGCCGTCCGGTGCTCTAAACCCTTGCACATCGTGCACCAAATCGGGTGTGTGCCAACAGACACATAGGTTCCTTTTCCCAGGTAGAGTCCACAACATTCATCTGATTATAATAGTCTGAGAACCAAGAAATATTAAGAACCACTGGATTAATGGTTAAAGGGCCTTTTCTGTCTCCAAAATCATGCGATTGTAATTTCCAAGAGTTTAGCTAGTTTGAGAACAGCTGTGCCGGCTCCAGTGGAAAACGCTGTGCCTCATTCCTTGAGTCCCAGAGGGTGTTTCTCAAAAGCTAAAACTGAGCACATCATCAGTCCCCAGACTTGAGACCAAAAATGTACCGTGGCCTGCTCTCCCCAGCTCCCCACTCATCGGGAGAGAGGGGGCCAGAGTGGACCTGCCGTCTCCTGGGTGCCTGCAGTTAGAACAAAAGTTGGCCTCTCCGGCCTGGCACTGTGTACTACCCTGGGCCCTGCAGCTCCGTGGCCCAGAGCAGATAAACAATCCCCCCCACCTCCCAGGCTTCTAGAAATGTGTCCCTGAGCCGCCTCGGTGGGGTAGGAATCATCTGGTTCCCCGAAGGGCTGCAGGGCTGCTCAGACTGTGAAATGAGGAAGGCTGCTTGCTCCCTTATAGACCTTGCACTCTCTGGGAGTGATGGAAATATCCTTTTGAATTGATTTATTGTCCTTTGCAATTTTTTGCTCTTGATTTCCCCAGTTCCCTTTTTTCTTTCTGTCACTTCCCCATCACTTCCCCTAGGCCCAGAATCAGTCATGGTTTCTGGAGCACAGGGGCGCATCCCAACCAGCTTTTTATCCTCAGACATTCTTGTTCCTTCAAGAACCAACTCAGGGTGAAAACAGTCTCCCCCACTGCCCTGCCCCACCCCGGCAGTATCCCCAAAGCTAATGGTGCTGACTTCAGGTACAACTCAAGAACGTCATAAATTCATCCCGAAGTAAATCCTTCCGTGTGCCTGTTACAGCCAAGAGTCCCAACGATCGGACTTGCACGTTCTCTGTCCTCTTCTACTTTTCCTCCACCCACCCCATACCTATCCTTCACATTTAGACCCATCAAACAGGCTAATATTCACAATTCATTATCTTTTCATTTCTAATTTTCTTTTGTGCCGCTAAAAGCAATTAAACCTGGAATTGGACCTTGCTGAATCTTGAGTTGGTATTCAAGGTGCCTCTGGAGGAGGAAAATGCAGCCAGACCACTTGACTGCAGCGCCTTTGTTTGCTTACCGCATTCCATTCGGGGTTGAGTCAGATGACCTCCCTCTTGCCAGGCTGGGGGTGGGGGGGAGGAAGTGCAAGGTTGATTGGTCCACAAACACATCATCTGCAAACTTATTTTGAAGTCAAGGGAAAAAACCAGTGTTGTCCTTGATCAGGAGCTGATGTGGCATCTTGATTCAGAAATTAATAAGCTCTCTAAATGGGAAAAGAAGCCTGAGACAACGGGAAACCTGGTCTCTCTGTGAGCGTCCTTACTGACAGGAGAGAGGCGAGTGGGTGGGTACTGACATGCCCATATCTGCAGGGACCCAGGAACCAGGTCCCCTAGCTCAGCAGGTGTTCCCATCTTCCATTCAGTTGTCTGTCCTTCATTTTCCTCTTCCCTCCCGCCCTACATCCATTCCAGAAGGGAAGCCTGTCCACCTAACTTGGAGAATTTCTCTTCCAACTATGTCTCTTCACCTCTGAGCCACCAGGCCAGGCCAGCCTCATCTCTTTCCTGAACAATTGCAGAAGCCTCCTCACCGCCCCCCCCTCCAACACACTCCTGCCCCTGTGTGTTCCCCACGCAGCAGACACTGACCCCCGCCACCCACTCCTGGGAGAAGGGAAGGCTGTCGTGTTTGTTGCCAGGGCCCAAGGGGGAGCCCCATAGCCAGAGGGTAGCAGAAACCCAGGCTTCGGCTTAGTGTTCAGAAGAACCAGGAAAAGCCGGAGCTGTCAACAGATGCCCCGGTGCCCAGCTTCTTTAGAGCCAGTGAGTTTCTGTCTCAGGCTGGCTGATCAGCCTCATTTTGGAAGTGGCCCCTCTCTGACTGGGCTGGTGAGGAAACAAGTGAGGATCGGTGGCTGGTCTGGAAGGAGGTAGGTGAGCAGCCGTGTTAGGGGTGGAAGAATTTTGCTTCTACTGTATCCTTCTAGGTTCTTTTGCTGGTGTCATCATTGATGTAGGACAGATTAACAGGAGAAAGACACATTTTTTTATTTCATACATAAAGGAGCCTTATAAAAATATGAGGCCCAAGGTCTAGTGGGGCAGTTGAAACTTCTTTGCCATCCTGAGGAATAGCCCAGGGGTCAGGGCTTCTCCAGGGGAGCGGGGTGAGTCACAGGCCCTAAGAAGAGCAGGTGTTTGGTAAATAGGTGTTTGCTCTAATTACCTGTCACACAGGTTATCCATATGAAGAGTTACCTCTGGTAATAGTTCTCTTTCCGGGCCAGGCTCTCTATTCAGATTCTTTTAGGTGGTTAACGGAGAAGTAAAAGTTTTTCTTGAATCCTCTGGGTCTTGATTGCCTTCAGTCTCAAGTCAGTCAACCCCAAAGTGGCACATTTTGGGGCAGCCTACTCTGCTGCCCTTCACGATCTGTGGGTCCAGCAGGCGTCTGAGGAGTGGCCTCCCCAGCATTGGCATGGAGACAAACTCAGCAGTTCTGTGAAAGTTCCTCTTTGTGTGCACTATGGCTGGCTTTCTCCTCCCTCCTGTCTGCTTCTCCGGGCTCCAGAGAATGACCAAGCCTGTGTTTGCTTTTTTAATTTGTCATATTAAATAGAGCCTTTGTGGCAGGCTTTTACATCTAGGCTGTAAACTCTAGAAATGGAAATTGATCAGAGGGTGGTTGATATAACCAAGGCTGTAAATGCTAAGAACAGAAATGCCATTCCAGTTTAATGCTTTTATCTAGCGAATGTGCCTTGTAAGGAGGGGCATAAATCTTGCAACTTGGGGGAGGGGTGCTGGGGGGGGGTAGGGGTAAGGTAGAACCTCGCTGTATGGTTACCACTAGGTGTCACTGTTAACTGGGTATGCAAGAGAAATACCAGCCCAGCACCCCCCACCCCATCCATCTAGTTAAATAACTTCAATGGGTAACAAGTGAGCAAATCCTGTTTGGAGGAGGGGTCAGTTTACCACAAATTGTAAACAGGGGACTGTCCCTGAGGGTAAGCGCTGGATTACAGATGACAGGTCTTGTCAGCCTTGCCCCCGCCCCCACCATGGCAGAGGCACACTCAACTGATTTAAATTCCCGAGTAGCCCCGGAAGCCTCTGAGACTTCTCCCAGCATGCAGCGGGCCTCCACAGTTCTGTGCCTCTCTGACCATGGAGCTTTTCCTTCCCATACATGAAAGGAATCTGAGATGAGAGCACATACCCCAAATTCCTGTGTTTTTCCTTAAAGCCTGTACATGCTGTCAGCCTGATTCAACTCAACTCCGTTAAAACCACACTCCTTGGGCCTCTCTCTGAGTGTCCTCTGAGGCTCCCTGTCTTTTGTAGGGAGGACGCAAATCATCCAATAAGCCTTCCACCCTGGGGCTAAGAGGAACAATACCTGTTTTCAAAAAGATGAAATCCATCTCACCATGGAAGGATAGTGCTTTTATGCCACTTGGTCTCCACCCCCAGTCCTGCCTCTGCCTGCCAACCCTAGGACCCAGGTGGGGCCGCAGGGGGCCAGCAGGTAGTGACTGGCAGGCGTGCCTTCTGGTTGTACAGGCACTGAATGCTGCGGTCCTCGGTGTGGTGGTGGTAGGGGAGGGGGTGCTGTGGGGGAGGGTACCCCCCCAGCTTCCTCTGCATAGGCATTGTGTATGAGGGCACACCTAGGTTCACATCTCACCGACTCTGTGACTTTGAGCGAATCACTTCGTTTCCTGTGCCTTGTTTCCCTCCCCTGTAAAGTCAGGGTGGTGATACCACCTTCCTCCCAGGGTGGCTGTGCACATGAGTTAACATTTACACACACGTGAGGGAGAGCACTCAGCGAGTTCAGTCGTTCCACTGACCCGCTGAGGAGCTGCACCATGCCAGGCACCGTTCTAGGCACTGATAATAGAGGAGAGCAAGAGAGAGGAGGCCTCTGCCCTCACAGGGCTTGTGTCCTGGAGGTATATTTACGTGTGGGTGCACACCCACGTGGGGTATCTATAAATATACCAAGTGCATGGTGCTTATGCTTGTCCCTGCACATCTGCACATGGTGTTTCTCGCTGGAAGTCTGCTTCATCTCTACTGAACTCTGAAGAGAGTTTTCCACCCCAGAACCATCTTTTCATGTTAATTGTGCCACGTCCCCCTACCACCTTCTGTGTGAGAAGTCAGGACCAGGTTTCAAGGTTCATTGACTGGCCGACTTCCCTGCTTTCTTTCTAGCAGTCAGATCCTGGCCCATCAAAGAACCAGCCGGTGTCTTCAAACCCTGGACGAACACAGACTGGCACCGCTCGTTCATTTCATCCTTGTCAGAGCCCAGCTTTTCTCTTTACCACACACGGGCCTATTATATTTGAACAGATCAGGAGCCACGGAGGTGATCCGTTAGTTCAGCTGAGCTTGAAATTAGCAGCTCATCCCCTTAAGTGTTGTGGGCAGTTCGTTTGAGCTCAGGCTGCAGAGCTGTTTCCCCCTTGGACTACACCCAGCATGGAAATGAGGGCATCCCTAATATTTTTCCTTTTGACACTAGATTAGTAGTTGACAAATCCAGACCCAGGTAGTTAGCTTTCCTATTATCCATCTTTTGACAGGCATTGCTGCTTTTCTTTTCCAGGCTCATTGTTCTAAAAATACACTCCGATCTGAAGCTGTTCACTGTGCATATAGAGGCCTGATTTCCTGGTGTCAAAGATAAGAGACATCTGCCATGCAGATTATAAACAAAGTGGGTTGCTGGGTTTCAGATCTGAAGGCAGGGACCTCCGTGCTACTTAAATGAAATGATGCCAATCCTTTCCCTGCTTCCTGGGTGTTGTCATGTGATCGATGATTTACCAGCGTCAACCATCTTGCCACCCAGTGGGCAGGGCAAGCGCGGGACGTGCCTGCGCGTGTGCGTGCCAGCTGTACTGGGGTGGGAACCAGGATCGCCTGCACAGAGTAGATGTCACATATCAGACTCCCTGGCAAGCCGGAGGGAAGCCATTTCATCGCTTTGCAGGCACTGATCTGTCCTGAGCACCTGAGAGGCTCAGTACTAAGTAGCCAGGAAGATAGCCTTGGTTATCTTATTATATGTGTGTTTATTCACCAAAAAAAATAATTTTTTTTTTAACTAACCAAGCGTACCATGTCGAGAGTTGAAAGATCACAAAGGGGAATGCCTAGTTAAAGTGAGCCTTGCCCTGCTGTTATGTAGGAGCGTCACCTTGGGCGAGTCACTTTACTTCTCCAGGTCTCTGCTCCCTCACCTACAGGACTCGAGCGGGCGTGTCTGTCACCTTCCATCCAGGCATGTTATTGCCAGGATTCAGTAAACTCACGCATGTTCTATTCTTTAGCACAGAGTATGAGCACATGGGAAAAAGTAAGTAGTGGTTGTTAGCATTATTTAAACATTTTCCTGATTCCAAAAAAGACTGAGGGTGTCATACCAATTGAGTGTACGCAACAACAAAAACAACGAAAGGCAAGGCACAAGGTGACACCCGGGCCTTCACGTAGAATGCTCCGCACCCCAGCTGGGGATGAGCCGGAAATGTGGCTTCTCGTCTTCCAACAGACCGAGCAAGAGGGAAGTGCCTGTGTCCTGAGCACCAGGCGTCCCTGAAATAAGAAAAGAGGGCTTTGTAGAAAGAAGCACAGCTTTCCTTGGTCCTGAACCCTAAGAAAATTTCTCCATGGGTCATCTTCGAAGAACACTGAGGACTGTTGTGACTAATACCTCTAACGCCCTTGCAGTGAATACACAAGTACACTTCCTAGAGCTGTTTCTTCCCTGCATCCATCAGCAGAGGCTGCCGGCCTAGTGCCAAAGCACAAGTTCCAGGAAAATATTCCGGGGGGGGGGGGGGGGGGGGGGGGGGGGAAAGGGAACAAAATAGGTAGGCTGCTACAAAGATGTCTTTATCTTTCAGGGTTTGCACCTTTGGGGGGTGGGGGGTGCTGAGGGTGCTGAGGAGCAGGGAACACCGCATGTGGCCTGAGTCGGACCCCTTGGTGCTCCGGCACGGCCCGCTTTGAAATCTGCACGCCTAGAAGTGGCATCATAGCCAGGGGGGTCCAGGCCTGCAGGGGGCCTGGAGGCAGGAGAGGCAGCCAGATGGAAGGGGCTGCTTCTAAATCCTGCCCCAGTGGGATTTAAACCCTTCTAGGTTCTGGCTTATTTTTGAATTGTCTGTAACAGATTGGTCCTCTCAGTGCCATATCTTTTTAAATATGCACAAAGCCATGGAGTCATTCCACTGCATTTATGACACTTTGTCTTGTGGTACTTTGGGGGTATGATTAGCATCTTAAGCTTCTACTGGAGTTTATGGTTTGAAATCCTGTCCCCCTTGCATTTAAATATTTTTGTTATCGGTCTCTGTGTGAGTATGCAAGATGGAGTTAGATAGATAGATGAATGGTTTTGAACAGGTAAATATAGTTAAGTCTAACGAGTACATATCGCTGCAGAGGTAATTGGTAGTATTTATTTGGAGAGTAAATCGTTGCTCCAAGTCATAATCCTCCATTTCCAACATTTAGAAACAAAAAACGACCTCCTCGCAGGAGAAGATAGCTAAATTGAATAGCAAGAAAGGACAGGCTTGAAATACTGGTTAACCAATGAACCGAGACCCATTAGAGTAAATTACCGCGATGGAAACATCACCCCACTGCTTGCTGGCTGGGACACGTCGACACCCTGAGCGTCCATTTGTTTAAAAGGAAACACACAGCCTCATTTGTAGCATCAGCATGTGCCGAGTAGTCGTGGGAGGAAAGGTGGCCGGAGAAGAAACGGTGTGGGGGCTCTGCCGGCCAGGAACGGCAGGGAAGCTAGAATAACTTGGTGGGTGTGCCTGCTTTCCGACGGGTGAGTTTATTTTCTGGTGGCGTTTAGTCCTGGCCGTGTAGAGACAGCCTGTATCATGTTCCTAAGGAGACGTCCCTGAATAACTTCTACAGAAGCCCAAAATAAATAAATAAACAGATCACAAAGCCACAAGTTCTTTACCACTGGCACTTATGCAGACAGCTCATGAGAGCATTTTATAAATCCAGAAAGAGACAAGGAGCAGCAGATCCCTCCAGCAAGTAATTGACAGAGAAAGAATAGCCTGTCACCCAGGAGGGCTGGGAGCTCTGCAGTTCAGTTATGGTTTATTTAGCTCTACTGGGCCTCCATTGGTTGGCGGTTTTCTAGAGCTTCTTTAGAGCAGACGTTGTCTAGACCGAGGGTACCCCCTGTAATGTTCGTGTCTGCAGCAGAGGGCTTTCTTTGGAGTTTTGCCACATTTAGAGGCGGTAAGAGGCTATGACCGTTGTTCGTGCTGGAGGACCACCGTGCGCTGCTGGGGCTGGAAGGGGCCCTAGAACCCATCTTAACAGAAGCCCCTGGCCCAGGCCCTCCTCGAGGCCTTCCCCGGCTCCACCCCACCTGGGGCGCCTAGTGCGGCTCTCTCCACAGTACTCCATGGGCCTCTGTGATTAGTCCCTTCTCCCTACCACATCGGGAGCCCCGAGGCCAGAAACTTTGCCCATCCATCTTTGTATCCCAAGCACCAACTCCAGTGCCTGCACTGGAGCAGGTGCTGGGAGACATTTGGCTAGCCTCAAGGAGATGGGCCCCAGCCCTGCTGACCGGATTCTGATAGCACATTTCCTATATCCCCAGGCCACCTCTCCCCCTGCTTTGTCACTGGGAGCAGTCTGCTATTGATCATAAAGGAATGCGCCGCTTCTGTTGGCTTGGTGTCTGGAGTTTATTAGGTACTTGCTGATGCCCGTCAATTGTAGATAGGGCTGGAGTGTGGGGAAATGGCTGCCTGCATGAAGCGAAATTCAATAAAACCGCATTTTAAGTGAAAAATCAGTATAAACACCAGGCTTCTTTGCCATGGAAACAGAGGTTGCTTAGAAACTGCCTAACGGCAAGTTCTAAATTTTTTAAAGTCAAGTTATCATTTAAGCTACACGGCCCTACAGGTTATTGAGAGATAATCACTCGCCTCAGGACACTCGGAGGCATGAGGCACAGCTGAGTGCCTCCTGAAACTCTGGGGACCAGATAATCTCTTGATAACTGTGCTCCCTGGAGCCACTGATTTGGGCCTAGGGGAAGGAGAAGGAAATTCTTGTTCAGGACTTAAATGGTGTACATATATTTTTTCTAAGTGTTTCTCTTTGGGTTTGAAAAAACACGGAGCTGGCCATTTGGCATGTTCAACAGCCATCTCTGCCATGTCTCACGATGTATTGGGGACATTTTCCAGGCACTTACCCCAATCGCGTCAAAGCAGAGGTCCTGGCTTTGTCTCCTGGCTTCGGATTACGCAGAAGAGCTTTTAAGGCCTTCAGCTTTTGGCTCTTCACTTCCCAGAAGCCCCTCTTCCCAGCTCAGAAAGGGCGAGAACCAGTCCCAGGACAAGGCAGTACCAGAGTTTGGAGCAAAGCTGGGCCACTGAGCTCCCAGACGAGGCCTGCTGGATCTCTGCTCGACTCGCAGGGCCTCAACATGAACAAGGTTCAGGCGAAGAACGTGTCAGTGTTTAGAGTTCAGCAAGACTGCATGCCTTTGGCCAAGCAAGTGCATGTCTACCCCTGCCAGCACCTGGCTGCCTAGCATGGCACTCACTCCCCACCCCAGGCACGCAGAGGGCAAAGACTACTGCGTTCGCTTCTTCCTGAAAATAACAGGCAAAATTAGAAAAGCCTCGGCTGAGAACCAGGACCCCCCCAGTCAGCAGGAAGGAAATTATGAGTGAAACAAAAGACAAATGTTTTGCCCTTTTCAGAGTGTCTGAGAAGTTTCTGTGGTGTGGCGGTGGTATGGTAGTGATAATTATTCCTTAGACACACACATGCTCTCTGGAAGGAACAGTGTTTTCATTATACACTTAAAAGTGTTTTCCTGCACCTCATCTCTTTAGAGCCTCGCCACCGACCTGTGAGGTGGGGAGTGGGGGCTGTGATCATTTTCCTTTGGAGAAAGAGGAAACAGGTTCGCGGAGGCAAAATAACTTGCTCTGAGCCACAGAGGCAGGAGGGGGAACCTGCATTGCTGCCTGCCATTCAGGGGAGTCTACCCACACAAGAGCTAAAGAAGGAGACCCAAAATAATTCTTCCAAGAATTTGGCTTTTACTTAGTGAAAGAAAGTGAACTTCGCACACACATTTCCTTTGCCTGCCTATTAGCATTTTATTTACAAGTTCTCGTAGGATTGGGTTAAGCATCTGACTTTGGCTCAGGTCATGATCTTGTGGTTTGTGAGTTTGAGCCCCACGTCAGGCTCTCTGTTGTCAGTGCAGAACCCACTTCAGACCCTCTGTCCCCATCTCTTTCTCCCTCTCAAAATAAATAAATAAACTTCAAAAAAAGAAAAGGGTCCTCACAAGGGCAAAAAGAGTGGCTTCTTTCTTTTACCTCTTCTACCAGAGAGTACAACACCCCCATTTAGCATGTTAAAAAGGACTCCGAATGAACATTGCAACGCCTCCCTGCCGTGTAAGCCAGCCCAGCTCTGACTTTAGTGGGCCGGGCTAGGGCGCCACTTTGGGGGTGCTGCCTGATCAAAATACTCCTTAGTGCGCCTCGCTGTAGCTTGAGAAATTGTTCCGGTCCTGGAAGGGGAAAAAATCACATGAGACCATTTGCATTCTGACAGTCTTTGACACCAGGGAAAACCGACAACAATGTCACATGTAAATAGAAATCAGCTTCCCATTTTTGGTGTGTTTTTGTCAAAATTTCCCTTGCCACTCTAATTATCAAAGATATTTTTGTTTTTAAACAAAAATTGTCTCCCACGCAGGCCCCATCTCCTCTCTGCGGTGAAGTGGAAACAATGAATTAGAATGTTCTAATCACTTCTGCAGCAACTACTGCTGAGATTATAAACACAAGATTATCCTAAGTAAAGAAAACTTAAATTGTTTAGGCACAAACCAGGCCCCAAAAAAAAAAAAGTTCAAAGGGCCCCCTCCCTCCTGCCTACCTTGCCTCCTTAGCAGATGTCTGTTAAACCTGAGGAAGAAATCAAAACCGGCTTCCCCAAGGTAAAACCCAAATTCCCTGAGGGCACAGGTTTTTCAGATTAACAAAATTAAAAACACAATTTAGCGCCATTCGACAAGCATTTAAGTTCCTATTTGATGCCCAGCAGTCTGGGAGAGGCTCCTAGGGATGGTCATCAAGAATAAAATGTGATTCATCAAATAGATTCTATCTATCCTACTGCTGGCTTGGTAGATAGGGGTCGTGTGGGCTAGACGCCGTGCAGGGCTAGATCTGTGTTTTCTCATTTAAACCTCAGCAAAACCCTGAATGAAGTACATCCTCATTTTTCGAGACTGAGAGCAAGACAAGTTGAAAAAGCTCCCACGGCCACGTAGCAGTGCTGTCTGCGACAGCGCGAATCCTGTGGGTATGTTCCCTCGTGCTTCCTCGGTGGTGAGCAGCTGACCCTTCCTCGGAATGAAATGTTCAGAGAGATATGTCCTCTTAAGTCATTAGTGTGTGGTGTAATGAGCCACTTACTAAATACAAGAACCTGTTGGCTGAAGTGTCTGTTGAGAGCTTGCCGTGTGCCATCGCAGGTGCCCAGGGTATAGCGGTGAACCCAGCTAGCATGGTGGCTGCCCTCAGGGGCTGTTGTGAGGAAGCGGGATGGTCAGTGGACAGTAAGTGCTGGGAAGGGTGTCCAGAAAGAGAAAAGTAGGGCAGCCACCTAAACACCCAGAAGGCCCAGAAAGGTCAGCGTCTCTGAGCACGTGGAATGTGGACTAAGATGGGGGGTTGGGCTAACAGGGCGCTGCCCAACTCAGGAGGACCTCCTTCCTGGGATTGAAAAGCCAGACTCTGAATCACTGCGTCGGCCAGGTGGGTGAAATTGATACTTGGACTGCCCAGTGCAGTGGCCCTGGGCACATGGTTGATCATTCAGAAATGGGATATGAGGAGATAAGAGGCAACGGTTGTGACCCCAAAGTTCAGCCCAAGTTGAAGAGCCTCACCCTTAGTGGGCATATGGTGTTAGGTGGCCCTGGACCTTCCAGCTCTGTCCCTGTCATGTGTAGGACACCAGTGCTCAGCCTCTGCCAAAGGTCACAGGGCCTAGCTCAGTCAGTTCCTGCCTCAGGAAAAGAACTGGGTCAGATCCTTTGTGAGTGAGTGTGTCCAGACCACCAAGAATCCTTGGCTCTTGGTGGCCAGAAGAGGTCAGCCACCTAGGTTGGCAGCAAGCGGGGGGCCAAGGACGAGCACCTGGAGACGCAGGAGTGGGGGCTGGCCCTGTGAGCCTGACCAGAGGGGTGGGCCCTGCCAGTGTTCTTGAAGGCATCTGCTTGACACCCAGAACTTAACTGGATTCTTTGCCAAGAGCTTGTTTGATGTCAATATTGTTCTGTTCAGACTAATCACTTTTCTTTTCTGTCAATGGATATGAAACTATACACTCTGGGACTATCCTAAAGGCCCTGTCTCATGAACTAAAGTGGGTTTGCTGTGCTCTTCGAAGGGATTCCATGCGATTTTCAGTTTCGTATCAAATAGCCCAATAAGCAGCCTCTCCGGGAGAACACCAGCCTCTCTCCCTTCTCTCCCCTCCCTCATGACCTCAGCCCACCATCCCTTCTGTCTCTCCACAGCGTTTTCATCCGCTTGATGAGGGTGGACCCGGACTCCACCTGGTTTCTCCTGAACGAACTTTACTGCCCGGAGCAGTTCACACCTCCCCACCCCAGGCTCCACCCCGTGCAGCTGCGGGGGACCACGGGGCAGGGCAGCCCCTATGCGGCCAACGTGCTCCGCCTGCTCCAGGAGCTTCAGTGACCCCCCTCACACACAGACACACCCCGGTACAGCAGCAGCCCCGGACCCCACCCTGGCCCGAGGCGGTGGCACGGCAGCAGAGAAGACTACCAAGGTGGATTAGACAGCCGATCGATTTATAAATTGATCGATCACACAACTGCTTAGAAATTGGATTGAAGGAGAGTTAGCTGTTATTTATTTATATTTCATATCTGGTGTTTTCAAATGACATTGTCTGGCAGCTCGAAGGGCTTAACTCCTTCGCTTACCATCTCCGAGGCCCCGGCTGCCTCCTAGGCTGTCCCCGCCCCCACCCGTCCCACCGTTCCACATCGGAGAGCCTCAGGACACATGGAGGGAGGCCTCTGCTACGCACCGCACCGGGGTGTCCCCCGGGCACCTGACAACCATGTAGGAGTGCCACGCGTCCGAGCCTTCAGAGCACAGCCCTGCATCACAGACTCATGCGCGCCCTCTCCTCCAATGATGAGCTAGAGCCGACTCACTGTACCTAACTTGTTATTTGGAAGAAAATGAAATAAAGGAAATTCTCAGATGAAAAGTATGATCAAGAGCTCACTGTTTTTAAATATTTTTTAATGTTTATTTATTTTTGAGAGAGAGAGACTGCACGAATGGGGGAGGAGCAGAGAGAGAGAGGGAGACACAGAATCCGAAGCAGACTCCAGGCTTTGAGCTGTCAGCACAAAGCCTGACATGGGGCTCAAACTCATGAACTGCCAGATCATGACCTGAGCTGAAGTCATCTGCTTAACCGACTGAGCCACCAAAGCACCCCGTGTTCTTGATAATACAGAGCCATGGTATAAAATCCAAGCAGCACAAAACAGAAACTGAAATGTCGGTCTCCCCTGTTCCCCAGACATCTGGTTTTCCTCTCCAAAGACAAACTGGATTCCTTGCCAAGAGCTTGACAGTTTTTTGGTTACTCGTTCAATAAGAGATTGGTTATTTTTTGCTGTTTATTATGGATAATAGTATACAGCAAGCCCCATGTACCCATAACCCTGTTGCACTAGTCACCAGCCTATGGCCAGCATTCTTTCATTGCTACCCTCTCCCATTTACCTCCCCAGCCTACCCAGTCTCTGGAGTATTTTGAAGCACATCCCAGATGTCCTATCGAAACCTTTTTTTTTTAAGTTATTTTTGAGAGAGAGACCGAGTGCACGTGGGGGAGGGGCAGTGAGAGGGAAAGAAAGAAACGGTCCTAAGCAGGGTCCTCACTATGGTGCAGACAGAGCCTGACGAGGGGCTCAAACTCACCATCCCTGAGATCATGACCTGAGCTGAAATCAAGAGGCGGATGCTTAACCATCTGAGCCAGTTAGGCACCCCCAACCTTTATTAAAAACATACAACCCAATAGCCTCCTCACACCTAAACAAATCAGCAGTGGTCTTTTCATGTTGTTTGCAATTCAGCGTTTACATTTCCCCAGCACGTTGAATCAGGATCCAAATAAGATACATACATTACTGTTCTCTGTATGTCCCTTCATAAATCCCTCTTAATTTGTAGATTCCCTCTCCACCTCTCTCTTCTTCTCCTGGTAAGTTTCTGTTGAGGAAGCAAGGTCATTTATTCTACAGCATTTCTCACAGTCTGGATTTACTGATTACATCCCCCGTGGGGGTCATTTCACAGTCTTCTCCTGTCACCTGTATTTCTTGTATATAGGAAGGCAGAACAGGAGGTGTGATCTGGTGTAATTGTTTTCGTTTTTGTTTTTGGCAACACTCCTCCATAAGTGGGATTATTTATTTCCATGGGGACATGTGTCATATCTGATCCTTTATGAGACTGGCAGTCATTGGTGGTCCTCGCCCCAATCCTGTTGCTCGTTCGGGAGCGCACAGGAGTGCTGTTTGGTCCCACCATGCTGACTTGCTTTTAACTAGAGTACTTGTGTGAAGGGAACCTTCCCTTCATCAACCATGCAGTAACCTTGAGGGAGTTCATGTAGCAAAGGCAGGATAAATGCTTGATTTTTTTTTAGCTGAGGGATTTAAAACACAGATTATGTAAATTTAGGTACACAGCCACAGACACCACACACACACACACACACACACACACACACACACACACACACAAATGTGCCAAAGGATCCTTTGAATGATGAGTGCTTCCTCACCAGATGCCTGGTGAGACTCCACCTAGATAACTCCTCCAGTGATGCAGATAATCCCCAAGCTCTGTAGAACCCAGAAGGCAGTTGGCATGGAGACATACTGGAGCAAGGGCTCCCAGCCAGTTCTAGAGAGGCCCCCTCATTTCCTTTTAGGGTCTTCTCTGCAAGGGCAAAGGATGTCCAGCTTGGGTCTAGGTGACAGCAGCCTGGCTTCTGGTCTGGGTCATAAGGGGCCCTCCTGCTCTTTGGTCCTCAGCAAACGCGCCTGCAAAGTGGAGAGAATGGGCCAGAGAGAGCATTTAATTTGCAGGATTCTGGGGCCCTCCAGGGGGAATCCGATGGCAGGATCCACTCTTCCCCCATCACTCGGTCCTCCAAGACCAATCAGGCACCATCTCATCGCCTGCAGGGTCTGCTTTGCCGACCTCACAAATTCTAGATATAATTCTAGAAACTTCACCTATGACCCCACAGGGATCCCAAGTTAAGAACCCCTGAAAGAGAGAGATAATCACTTAACTCTCTTCCAGTTTAAAATTCTGGGATGATTTCCTTTGGGAAAGAGGGGAATGACCTCTAATTGAGAGTACTGTAAGAAGATTCACAGCACTGTCCCTCATTCCACTGGGGACGCCAAGTGATAGGCTAATTCAATCTCTAGGTCCCGACAAATGAGAAAACAGGTCAGAGGTGGTATGACTTGTTGCATATTTCCTGGCTTCCGGTGGATTAAAGTAGCCTGCCTTCCCAGGGTGCCTGGGCATGGCAGCCGTGGTGGTGTGCCAAGAGGGGCTGGGGGAACATGCACACACATCCTGTGGTGTGATAAAACGTGGGCTCTCGGGAGGCTGTCCAGGAGATAATCCGTGTGGGAGGACTTGCCATGGTGTTCCAAAAACCCACCTCCTCCTCAAACAGTAAAGACATCCTGAGTCGCTATCAGATTCCTGCAGGCAGATTGTTGTACTTGATTAAAAAAAGACAAAACAAAACCTTATTAGAGTGCCTCTCCAGTTATTATTATACCCAGGCAACTTTAATTTGAACCCATCGGGCTGACTCATTCCAGTCCTTGTCCACGTGGGCTCCTCAAAGTGATCATTGCCCCCTGTTAAACCTAGCTGGTGGGGTGAGGGGTTTTCTCTCATTCAGGGTTTCCCAGGGTTGGTTTGGCTGGAGTAAAGGGCAGGTGCTGAAAGGCCTGGAGTGTCGGGGGAGACATGGAGCTCTGAGACATTAAGATCAGACCAGTGGCAGTGGACACTTCCTGGGAGATTCAGGAAAGCACAGACGTGGATCTGGGGACCCTGCCAGTGGGTTGAGTGTGGTCCTCAGGAGCCTGGTGTTGGAGAAAGAGCATGGGTGATCTGGAGCTCCTCAGCGCTGGGATTGGTTTCAGACTACCTCTTCGTGCCTGTGTGACCTTGGGTGAGTCACTTCCCTTTATTCTCCCAACTCTAAAATGGGGTTACTGCTTCTGCCTCTTTGAGTGGCCGCAGCAGGAAGAGTGAGTGCTGTCAAGTTTCCAGATGTTCAGCATAGTGCCTGGGGCATCCACACTCCCTCCACCGGAGCTTTCGGCCCACAGCTTTGTTAGGATGTAATGCCAACTCCCCTGCACAGTTATGGAAGTAGATGGTTAAATCTCAGAATAAACCACCCAGGAACTAAGGAGAACCCCAGCGGAGGAGGGTAAGATCCTCGTAGGACAAGCAGACATTTGGCAGGAAGAGAGAATAAAGGGCATTCCAGACATGGAAAATGACATGGCGGAAGGCGGGCGGGCACACCTGCCAATATCTGTGCTCATCATAACTCCCTCCATTGCCACTGACAGGAAGACCCAACTCACACTGGCTTGAGCAGAAAGAAGCATCTTGTCGCGAGTAACCAGCAGGCCCTCCTGGTCCCAGATCTCAAAGCCAGGCTCTGTATTTTGATTCCGTTCCCCCCCACCCACCCCCCACCCCCCGGCAGCTTCCATCAAGTGTCCAGACTGGCCAGTAGTTCCAGGCTTATGTTCTGTGAGTTCCTAGGAGCCTAGGAGCATGTGCACCTCCTTCTGGCGGTTTCAAACTCAAGTCCTAGGCTTAGTTCCTCACCTCAGCCAGTCCAGTGCCCCACCCCAAACCAAGCATTGTGCATCCAAGCAGGTTTTGGCAAACTTTCTCTGCACAGAGCCAGATGGTGAATATTTTAGGCTTTGCAGGCCATAGGATCTCTGTGGCACCTTCTTTGGTTTTTTTACAACCTTTTAAATGTGGAAAATTCTTACAAAATAAGCCGTGAGCCATTATTTTGCCAGCGGACCTTAGTTCGCTGCCTCCTGATCTGTAGCATTCTCAGGCCACGCCTGGAGGCCGACGTTCAGGTCAGCTCACCCAAACCGTAGGCAAACCAAGGCAGAGCTGGGGTGAAGTGCTTCCCCCTAAAGGGAAGTACCACATTTGGTTACTAGGAGGAGATGCGGAGCGGGCAGTGGGCAAGAGTGACAGTCCCCACCCCGTGTCTGTGGCAGATGACCAGTGTGGCCTGGCAGTCTGGGAGGGTATGTGTTCGCAGGTTGTGGTTGCTGAGGCCACGTTTATGAAGGGCCTTGAATGCCAACCTAAGGATTCCAGGCGTAAGAGATCAAGAAGTGGCCTTGGAAGGTTCTTGAACAGGTGAGTAATGTATGGAAAGCAACCTTTTAGGAATATTCATCTTGTGGCAGCATCCAGGAGCAATTGGAAGGGAGAGAGACTGGCAATGAAATTGTGTTTCCGAAAGTCCCAGGACGAGAAAATGCACCTCTTCCATCAACCCCAAACTGTTTGACATGCCGTGGTTCATGGGCAACTTGAGGCACATAAATATGTGCTTTAAAGTTTAAAAGTAAGAAGTGAGATGAATGGAGCCTCTGATGAGACTTCCTCCAGCTCGTGCCAGAGAGTTGAGAAGCCCTAGAAATGATTTTCCGCAGCTCCAGCCGTGATGAACAGTGCGGGGCCCCCTCTCCCTTTGTGTGACTTGCCCCAGCCTCTGTGTCGGGCTTGATTGGAAGCAAAGTGCCCATGCTGCCTTTCCTCCAGAGTACGGAACAGAGGCCAAATTTCGGAAAATAATTCTGAGTGATGGCTGACTCTGTCGAAGCGTTGATTGCTTTATAAATGGCATTCTCCTCTCTGCGCCCCCCCCCCACCCCCCGCCACCACTGAAGTTTGGAGGCAGCGGCTTTTCAAATTACGCTTGAAAAGCAGCCTGATTTCCCCCAGGAATCATCTCCTAGATTAGGAGCTTTTCTACCTTTTCCGACAGTTTTACCCAGAGTACAAAGCCTGTCTGCAGAGGGCGAGGAGGGAGTGGTGCTGTCCTCCCTTCAAAGCCGTCAGCACATTTATGAAAATGTCTCTCACTGCATCCATCCTCCCAGCGTCCGGGGCTGCTGCCTTTGTGACAGGAAAGAGTTAAAAAGCACTGATGAATGGCTGCCTCCAGCCCCCACCCTCCCGCTTTCCCTCCTTATATAATTTGCCATTCTTTTTGCACAACAGCTCCTGGGTCTCAACCTGCTCTCTCAATCAGTACCCTCACGTCCTCAGCTTCCTCCCACACAGGCGGGCTTAGAAGTAAGGAAAGCACCTTTCAGAATCTCTGAGGCCGTTTCCAAGGGAGAAGATGTTGGTGGGGGGAGAGGTGGAGAGAAGTAGTGGAGAAGAGTCAGAAGTTTCTTCATGAAATAAAAATGTTGCATTCCCTAAGGCAGAGGTGGGGGGAGTAGACGCAGACCTCGGTGCACCCACCTCCCCTTCACCCCATGTGCGTGTCCTCTCTCACCTCATGGAGCCTATCCAGTGGTCTCACACATTCCACCCAGGACACTGTCTGGTTCCCTAGGAGAGGTGAGAGATTCTAATTGAACTGGGCTACACCTCACAGATGACCTTGGGCTCTCCCTCCCCTTCCCTCAGTGTCCCTGTCTGCTCCATAAAGGGTTTGAACCAACCAGCCTCCAAGCATTGTTCTACCCCCTAAAACATCTGTGACTTGATAATAAAGTGTTGGCAAGTATGTGGGGAAACGGGTGTGTAAGGTGACACAGGCTCTTTGGAGGTCAATTTGGCAGTATTACCTAATTTGAATGCGTGCACCTTTCAACCGGCAATTCTGCTTCTAAGAATTTAATGCCCACACATGTGAACAAAGATGTATGTGCCTAGACAATTCACTGCAACATTGTGATTTACAGGAACTCACAAATACTGAATGTCCAGTATGTGCCAGGCATTATGCCTAATGCTTTATGTTAATATCTCAAGAGACTTGGTGCAAAAGACAGGAAATACCCTAATCATAGGACATAAACATCCATCCAAAAGAGGCCAAAACATCCTCTGTACCTCCCCTTTCACACCATAGAAATTCTAGTGAATTATACATACTGAAGAATCGTATATGAAAAGTGAAATGTTACTGTTAGCTATTTGTAAAAGCAAATATTGAAGTTGAAAAGAAAGCAGCAGAAGAGCTTGGGGAGGGACTGGTTAAAATAAACTAGGGTACATCCCTGTAACAAAAGGAATAAAACAGCAATCGCTATCAGAATTTAAAATGCACACACCCTTTGACTCAGCAATGCTGCTATTAGGAATTTCCTTGTCCATGTGCAAAAAGGATGAACAAAGTGTTCGTTGAAGCATTGTTTGCATTAATAAAAGGTTGGAAACAACCTAAACATCCATCCAGAGAGGACCGGTTAAATAAGTTCCTTACCCACATGTAGTTTGCTATGTGGACTTTAAAAAGGAAGAGCTAGTTCTCTGTGTGTATCTCTAAGATGCATTATTAAAGAAAACAGCAAGCAGAACAAGGAAACTATTTGTGGGGGATGGGGGCACTTTATGTGTAGAATTTCTCTTAAAGAACACCCAAATGGCAGCCTCTAGGAAGGGTAACAGGATCAGTGATAAAGAAGTCTTTTCACATTATACCCTTTATACTCTTCACATTTTAAAATCATATACCTGTGTAACTTATTCACTCACAAAACATTTTATTATTAAAGGTAAGACATTTGTGAGTCTACAGTTCTTTGGTAAACTCACATTTTGGTGATAGGAGCCTAATGTCATCTGGGTTTCCTCTTCTGTGCTTTGGATTTTTCCAGTGGAACCAGGGCTGCAGTTGGGAGGGGCATGACTTAATCCATAAATGCAAAGAGATCTTGGAGAGGATCTCTTCAGGGGATGGCTGTGCACTGTGCAGGCAGCGCCCCCCTGCCCCACCGCGGCTCCTGTGGGAATACAGGAAAACCATTTCCGTCTATGCCCTAGCTCATCTGAGTCCCTTAGAGCTCCAAGAGAAGTAGATCAAGCATCAGAGCTTTTCGTGATTTCCCAGACAGAATTTAGGGCTCATGCTCAGTGCTCTCAAGGCATTGCTGCATGCTCTGTGCCCTGCCACAGCTCTGTCCAGGGCTTGCAGCCTTTCCCCCGTGGAGGGGTGGCGCATCTTCAGCACCTCGGACAGCGCTGCGGTTTGCGTCATTCTCTCAAACGTTAGGATGACTGAATTCTCCAACGCTGGGCCCAGAAACACCAACTTAAGCACAAAGATAGGATTCAAACATGAGACTACTAACATCACATGATCAGTTATATCAAGCTTATGCAACAGGATCCAAAATCTACAGGATGGAAACCAACTCAATTCAACAAGCATTTTTCAAGGCTTTCTATGTGCCAGGCCCAGAGACAAAAACAAACAAACAAACAAACAAACATAAATACTGCCTCCTAGGGGCTAGGCTCAAAGGAGAGCTAAACAAAGCATGTCATGAGGAGGCAGGTATGGTCTGTATTAGGAGGAGGTCAGAAGCAGCAGTTAAGAGCCATGGTCTCTGGAGATGGACAGCCTGGCATTAAATTCTCACCCTGCTGCTTTGGGCAAGTCTCTTTATAACTCCAAACATTGATTAAATGGGCATAAAAATATACCTCCATGAGAGCATGGTGAGAAATTGATACAGTGCAAAACTCAAGGCCTGGCCCCTGGACAGTGCTCTGTAGGAGAGCTGGTCATCAGTATGAAGATATGATGCCTTAGTGGTAGAAATGGCAGCACAGAGGTTGAACTGAAAGGAAACTGGGAGGCTTCCTGGAGGAGGGGCCATCCGAGCTAGCTTTGCAGTATTTGCCTGTCAGACACAAAGGGAAAGACCCCTCTGGTAAAGGAAACAGCATGTACGGAGGCTCACACAGCACATTCAGGGTGCTGCTCATGCCAGTGAGAGGTAGGAACAGTAAAGGGTGAGGCTGAAGAAAAGGATGAAGCTTTGGGAAGGGAGGCTGCTCTGTGCAATAGCCCTGCGAGAATTAGTTAATGGCAAACATCACTAAAAATGAAGGTTTCAGCAGGGGGAGCTATCACGCCCCTGCCACTCTGTCAATTGCAGACCCAGAAAGAAGAGACAGATTTGACCTCATGTAGACTTGACCTTGCACGTGGATACTACTCATGCTTTCCTTATCCCCCCAGCAACAGCTCCACCAATGAGAAGCCACCACACTTCAAAGTCTCAGTTTACTCCAATGGATTTTTAGTTCACAACAGCCTTTCCAGCTTGCCCCTTTTCTCCTTAAAAAAGTGTGCCTCTCCTTTGTTCCCAGCTTACCTATGGTTTTGCCACAGCTTGTTTGTCCCAGATTGCAATTCTCTTTTATTCCTGAATAGACCCATCTGTTGCTGGTAAAATAACTGGTAGTTTTAAGGTTAACACCCCGAAAGCGGGCCTGGGCTCTACTACCAGGAGGCACCAAAAAGATGCCTGACGAATGGGTTGGTAGCATTCCCCTGGGAAGTTGTTCTCTGGGACTTTTCTGCAGGGCTCTGGCTGGGTGGAGGGCAGAGCTCACCCTTGCCATGCCACCCCCAACCCCTCATGCCCTATTCCTGAAGGCTGTGGTTGGGGCAAAACAGTCCCGCCAGAAATGAATTGCATGGGCTCTGAAAGCGGACTGCCTTTGTCACTTACACACAGTGTGGGGTTCATGGAAGGCCACCCCAAAATGGTCCACTTTACCATGAACATTATTTTGAGTTAAAAGCAATCAAATCCCCACAGATTCAGGAAAAGATTTTTACCTTCTCCTCAACTGCCTGCTTATACTGAGAAGACAGTTATTCACAAAGATGCCTTTTTACCTAAGAAATTTACTTCTATAACAGGACAACCTTTGTTTTCCAAACATCTCCTCTCATCTTCCTGCTAATGGTCTTTCTCTCCTTGTATCCTCAGAACCCCTGCTGCTCTCCTCAGCTTATATAAGCACCATGTTGCTTCACTGTCTTCAGAATCTCCATGTCTCTGTGGACTCCTCATACGTACACTATTAAATTTTATTTTTGCCTGTTAATTTGGCTCCCGTCAATCTGAGTCTCAGTCCAGCTAGAAGAATCTTGAAGGTCAAAGGAAATTCTTCCCCCCAACACCAGCCATGTGATCTTTGGCAAGTCCATTTCTTCATCTCTAAGTTGGAGATAATAATAGCAGCTCTCCCCAGTAGAATTTTTTGAGGACTCGGTGATTTAATGCATGATGAACAGTGAGCACTGAAGCTAGCTGGCACTCGGACGAACATAACTGACATAACTGTTTCTTTTCTGCAGAGTTACCAGGCCCCTGGGAGCATTAAGATGAGTAAGACCCAGGAATGGCAGGTCCACCTGATGAAGCCCAAGACTGAGCAGAACAACCATTTCTTTCTCGAGGGTCATAGATGGCTTCCTGAGGATACGGCTCAGCGTGGGCCAAGTCTCTGGGCAAGAGCTCCTCCCCTCCAAGCCTCAGTTTCCACACTTGCAAATGCAGGTAATAGTGGCTACCTGGTTGGTTTGGCTGTGAGGATTAAATGAGCTAATGCAAAGCAAGGGTGGGCCTGTGAGCCCCTTCTAAGCATGGGCTGCTTGCTTATGAGGAAAGAGGAGCCTGTTAATAAGACCCTAAGAGTTCAGACTGGTGGGGCTGCCGGGTAGCAACTTCCTCAAAATAGACTCGTCTCCCCATAGTCTTTCAGGGAGGATAATCACAAGGTGTGAGCTGACATTCTGACTACACAGCTCCCTCTAATCTTCACTACTAGCCATGAGATTGAACATTGTGCCCATTGTTCAGGGCTCCAGAAAGCTGGAGAAACAGACTCCCACCTTGAGAAAGGACTAGGGTCTTAGCCTAGGGTATAAACAACCTGTGAGCACCTGCTGTGCTGACATCTGGGAGGGTCTGCACAAAAGAGGGGGTGCGGCCCTTGAATTTACACTCCAGTGTGGGAGGCCAGACTTCCCTGAGAAACATTTTCATTTACTAATGGATTTAATGAGTGCAGAACTTCCTGTTTTAAACAAACAAGTGATTAGCATTGACTACGAAGTGAAAATGGATCCTAATGAATTGCTAATTAGCCTCCTCCTCTTCCTGGGGTCTTTAGCTGGTAAATTCCTTCTCTTGGCTACTGGAAGTCTTCTTCAGTCTGACAGGAATTCATTCATTTGTTGTTTTGTTGTTTTATTCTTTCATTCGTTTTTTTTCATTCATCATACATTTCTTGAGGATCTGCTGTGTGTTGCTATGAGCACGACAAGCAAGAGGTCCTTCCTTACAGTCCGATGGGGAAGGCAGTATTAACTAACCTCACAAACGTGTAATGACACACTTACAGGACAGGGAGCTGGGGCAAAGTGCAGCCGAAGGACTTGTTTGTGCCTTGGGGTAGGGGTGGGGTGTCCTTCGGGGGAGGCTACATAGAGGACAGGCCTTTTCGGCAAAGATCTGATAAGTAGAGGGGTGCTTGGGTGGCTCAGTCAGATAAGCCTCCAACTTGATTTTGACACATGCCATGGTCGAGTGAGTTCGAGCCCCATATCAGGCTGACAGCGCAGAGCCTGCTTGGGATTCTCTCTTGCACCCCCTCTCTAGCCCCTTCCCTGCTCTTGCTTGCTGTCTCTCAAAATAATTAAACTTTAAAAATTAAAAAAAAAAAAAAGAGTAAGCAGGACTTAACTAAATGAAAGGGGATAAGAAAGAGTCAAAGTGTGTCTCAGGCATCCAGAACAGTATATACAAAGGTCCTGTGGTGGGAGAAAGCAGGATAAGTCTGAGTAAAAGGAAGAAGGCTGTGTGAGAAGTGTGCAGAAAACATATGCGGTGTGTGTGTGTGTGTGTGTGTGTGTGTGTGTGTGTGTGTGTGTGAGATGAGGCTAGGGTTAAGGATGTTGGTTCCCTCCTTTGTAACAGCAGGGCTGAGAGCCCCGCCCATATTCCTCTAGTCTTCCCCACTTCAGTGTGCTCCAGCTGACTTCCAGCTGCCCCACGTTTGCATCTCTTTGCCTGAGGACTTCACAGTTCAGGAAGCCCTTCTGTCTTAATACTTTGAGGCCAGAAGTCCTGGGGAATTAACACCCTGGAAGCAGCCCTCAGCCAATGACTGAGCGAGGGGAGGTATGAAAACCACCACTCTTCAGCCTTTGGGCAGGATGGTTTTGAGGTGTGTCCTCTGTATTGGGTCCCAGAGCTTCCCAGCAGGATGGGGCCCCATTTGCTCACGACAGTCACTTGTCTGACAGTGCTTGCTCTCCCTGTCCCATTCCCCTTACTGGTGCTTCCTGGGATCACCCCGAGGTAAACTTGCCCCGAATTTTTTGGCCTAGCATTTGCTTTTGGAGGAAAGCATGCTAAAACTCCTGTAAATAAGACGCAGATACATTTCCTACACTTCTCTGTACCCTGGTTACCTACCCTTGCCTAGATGTCTTGCTCTCATTTGCTTCCCTCACAGAATCTGGTGCCCATGGACCACAGTGGCCCAGCTGGGGCCTGCCTGGCATGACATAGATCAGCCCCCTCCTCTGTCTCTTTCTTGGTACTCTGCCTCTGTTAATATGACCTGAGATGTCTTTCCTCTGGAACAGTGCTATTCTATAGAACCTTCTTCAGGGATGGAAATATTTTATAGCTGTGCTAGCCAATATAGGAGCCATTGGTTATATGTGTCTATTGAACATTTGAAATGTGACTGGTATAACTGAGGAGCTGAATATTTTGTTTAATTTATTTTATTAATTTTAAATAGATATGTGTGGCTGGTGGTTACTGTATTAGACACTCAGCTCTGAGACATGCCTTACCCCCTGTAGGCTGCTAAGTTTCCTGGAGCCCAAGCCTCATAGACTGTGAGAAGGGCCGCAAGAGGGACCCAGCTCTCTGCACCCAGTTCAGTGATAGCGTCTGCCCGCGCTTCCACAGGAGGGTCACAGGGCCCCAGGGAGGTTAGCAGTCTGGGCCCCAGCGAGGCCCACCGTTAACTCCTCCTTCTGCAAATGCACCATTCATCACCCACTCCCTACCCCCTGTACCCGGAGCAGACCACGCTGAGGGAGGGGAACTGGGTGGCTGGCCTGGGGGCAGGGACTTGGGCCTGGTGGTGTGGAATGAGAGACATCTGCTCTACCCACCAGCCTGGCTTTCTTTTATATAGTGAATTGAAAATGCTCCCCCTAGAGTTGAGGAATAAACATGTTTTTCAAAGGATACAGTGTACTGAGCCTAAAGTACCTAGAATTCAGGACAAAGTCAGGCTCGTGTGGGGCCTGCTGGAAGTGATCCTGTGCCTATCTTCCCTTTCCTCAGAGTCCAGGAACCCTGCTATTTATTTATCGAGGCACACAGCTGTCAGAACAAAGGCCATGTTTTCTGATGTCCCTTGCAGCTAGATGCAGCCATGTGACTAAGTTCTGTCCTGTGACAGGTAAACAGAAATGATCTTCATCATCAAACAAGTGTCTTTAAAGAGAGTGTGGACCCTTCTCACCCTTTTCCTCGTTCCTGCTGGCTGAAAGCATGCCCAGGGAGGAGGGTGGCCCTCTTGAACTGTGAGGAGAAGCCTGGCTGTAAGGATGGTAGAGCTCAGGGTAGAAATGCCAACTAGTTCAAAACAAGGGTTTTTGTGAAATTTAGGGAAGGAGCAAACAGAGTTCCAAAATATTCCTTTGGTTAAATAAGATGCAGTGGGTCAAACATTGACCCAACTCTTACGAGCTGTTCATGTGTGTCAGAGGCAAATCTTTATCATTTCCAGACTGTGTGCCATAGACCAAGACTTGTGCGAGGCACTGGGGATGTGGCAGGAAACAGGACACTTAAGAGTCTGTGCCCTCACAGGGCTTCATTACCAGTCCCGACATTTCCTAGCTCAGGATACATTCTAAAGTGTTTTTACGGTCACCTCCAGTCAAGATGGCATTGAGTCCGTGCTTTACAAATAACCTGCTCTCCAGCCAGAGCCATCACACATTGTAGACAGAAATGCAAAATGGTGTAGCCACTTGAAAACCAGTTTGGAAGTTCCTTATCAAGTAAAACACACACTTAGCTTAGTGCCCAGAAATCCCAGTCCTAGATATTAACCCAAGAGAAATGAGAGCATGTCCACACAAAGACTTGCGTATGGATGTACAAGCAGATCTGTATATATTAGCCTCAAACTAGAAACAACCCAAATGTCCATCAATAGAAGGATGGATAAATTGTGAGAAAGCCACACAACAAAATACTACTCAGAAGCACAAAGGAATGAAGTATCAGTATACAGGATATGGATACATCTCAAAACCACGCCTGCCTGACTCAATTTATATGAAGTTGTAGAAAAGGAAAAACTGATCTATAGATATAAAGCGGATCACTGATAACCTGGGGCTGGGGTTTGGGGAAGAGGATTGATAGCAAAGGGGTACAAGGGAAGTTTACGGGGGGTGGTGATAAAAGTATTCTTTTCCTGAGTGTAAATGTGGTTACATGACTATATATTTAATTTTTACACTTTACATTGGTGCTTTTACTGGATATAAGTCATACTTCAATAATAATATAGGAAAAATTAACCACACTGTCCATGAATTGTGGGAAAAATTAACTTCTGTTTCTACAATGCAATAATATAAAATTCCATATTTTTTAAATAAATGAAACTCACAAATATAGTAAACTATTTGGAATGGAAAGGGATGAGAAATACAACCTAAGTGAAGGTTGAAGCCTCAGTCCTGCCAGGCTCAGGGTTCAGAAGTGACAAGGAATTCAAGTCCTGCAGAGTAAATGGAGACCAAAAGGATTCTTTGAGAACTGGAGGTCTAATATTAGATTTAGCACTTAAAACTGTATCTTAGGGAACAAGGGGAACAGATGCAGATCTAGCAAGTGGGACCTGAGCTAAGCCACCCTGACTCATGAACTTCATCGGTGACGTCTCTGATATCCCCCAAAACTGAGAATCCTGAGCCACCTTCAGGAAGCCTGGTTTGGGACAAGGGTCCCAAGAGTCTACGTTTAGACAAACACAGAAAAAGAAAACAGAAAGATTCCCTTAAAAATAAGCCTGCGAAGAAAACTGACACTGAGGCAGCCAGTAAGCTCACCTCTTAACAGATGAATTCACTTGTGATAAGTGCAAATAACAGAGTGAGCTGGAAGTGACTTTTAAAAAGTTTAGGACTTTAAAAAAGGTCAAGGAAGAAATCACTCCCTTTCCTGCAAAAAGGAGAAAGGTATGAAGTAAAACAATTATTGGTCTGAAAAAGAAACGATGAGAAATACTAAAAATTAAAAAGCATCATTATTGAAGTGAATTCAAATGGAATAAACTCTAAATCAAACACATTTGAAGAGAAAGCTAGTGAATTGATAGATATTCCTGAGTAATTCATCTAGATAGAGATAAAGAAATGGAAACTATGAAAGAGCTTGTTAAGACATAGTAAACAGGGAGTGCCTGGTTGGCTCAGTCAGTTAAGTGTCTGACTTCAGCTCAGGTCATGATCTCACAGTTTGTGAGTTCAAGACCTGCATCAGGCTCTGTACTGACAGCTCAGAACCTGGAGCCTGCTTCAGATTCTGTGTCTCCCTCTCTCTCTCTGCCCCTCCCCTGCTTGTGTGTGTTCTCTCTCTTGCTCTCAAAAATAAACATTAAAACATCTTTAAAGAAAAAGAAAGACATGGTAAGCAGATTGAAAGATTCCAACATATGTGTAATAGAAATTCCAGAAGGATAGAATACGGGCTGTAATAGAGTTACAATATTTAAGATATAGGAGCTGAGAATATTTCAGAATCAAAAAGAAAGTCCTCAGGCAAAAAACACATACCAACAGTTAAAACAAGTTGGTAAAAAATATATCTCAACCAGAAAAATTGTAATGATAGAGCAGAATGTTGAAGATAAAGAGAAAAATCTTGAGTTACAAAAGAAATTGCCTATGAAAGAATGCCAATTGAGCTGACAGAAAATTTCTCATCAATAGCAACAGAGGACAGACACAGAGAGTAATATCCTAAGCATGCAAAGGGAAAAGCATAATCAACCTACCTCAATACACAGCTAGATGCACACTGAGAAAGGAGAGCAAATGACAGATATTTTCAGTCTTTCATAGATTAAGAGAGTTTACCATCCATATCCTCATTGAAAAGAGTAATAAAGCATGTATTTCAGCAAAACAGAAAGTGAAAGAAGAAAAACACTAAGTCAGAAATTGGTCAAATATATTGGCAAATCTAGTTAATTTATGATCATATAAATATTAATTTTTATGAAAAATAGTGTAATTAAAATTCTAGACTATTATAAGGAAAATGGGTGGGGGCAGTTCAATTAGTAGTTACATTATGTTAAAGAGATTGTCTTGTCAAGAGGAAAATAGAGATACTGAAACTTTAAACTGTTAGGAAAATACATAGTTAAGTAAGTATGTTAAAAAGTAAAATAAAATCACTAAAAGAAATGTGACTTAGAGCCTTCAAGTAAGTGGGGATGAAAAGGGATGGGCTGCTAAAGAACACTATTTATCAAAAGTCAAGAAAAAAATTAAACTAACCACACATGCTCTTCACCCCACCTCACCCACCAAAATCTCATGGTAATAGGAAACACACACAACACACACCCACAAAATAAAATGGCAGAAAAGAAATCCAAATTAATCAGTAATCACAATAAATGTAAGTGGACTAAACTTACCTATTAAAAACAGAGACTATCAGATGAATTTTTTTTCTTTTAAGAGTCAAAGTCCAGCTAGAAGCCATGTATAAGAGATACTATATCTAAGACAATGACACAGAAATGTTCAAAATAGACAAAAAAAAGATATCCCAGGAAAATACTAACCAAAGAAAACTGGTCTAACAATGTTAATATCAGGCAAATTAGAATATAATGCAAAAAAGCACTACTACAGATAAAGTGAGTCATTATATTTATGATGAAACCAAGAATCCCATCAAGAGGGTGAAAACTCATGAACATAACTCCTTCCCTAGAATTTGAATGGAATCCTTTTGCAGCTACACTTATTCAAGGATTGATGGTTCATTAAACTGAATCTTCGTGCAGGCTTACGTCCCTTAATGTGGAAAAAGATGAGGCATGAGGACAAAGGGAAATTAAGAAAGAAGGTTGCTTACTAAATTATTAACCATAAAGCTATAGGCTAAATCAACATAACTGCAACGAGAACAATAAAGGCCTAGCACACCCTAAATCACTTGTGGTACATTTGCATATTAAATTAGAACACTTATGTAACTGTAGCCTAGAAAATGGTCTTTATTAAAATGTGTCCACAGTTAACACTTTAAGAAACCAAACTCATGTGGCTCCAAATGCAACTCAGCCAGCCTAACCTCCTTCTCTATGGGAGTAGAGATGGTAAAAGGGCTGAGTTGTAGTTGAAGGAGATCTTGGAGGCTCAAGAAACCTAGGGCATTTGACAAAAATCACATTTGATGACCTTGTAGACAAGAAAGATGAATGAGTTGGATGAGGCACAATTAGGTGAATTTGTCTTGAGCCCCAAAAGGCAGCTGATTAATAGATGCTGTTAAGCAGGAGGAAAGTTCTTAATTGTTGAGTTCTATAAGCCAGGCTCAAACCCTGGGTCTCTCATTCATTTATCAGGTAGGTGACCTTGGGAAGTGTTTTTTATTTCTCTGGGTATCAGTCTCCACAGAGAAAGCTGGCCATCTCAAGGATCATTGTGGAAATTAAATGAGATAACTCATTAAAACACTCGGCACATGACAAGGACTCAACAAATGATACTTCCCATTCTCTAGAATAGGAGCCACATATATGATACAAGTTTCAGAGTCTTGGTGACATAGAGTTCAACAGTATAAAACAACAGTTTGTAATCTGGGCTGCAATAATAGGAGTATGCTTTTGTTATTGATGGAGGTGATAGTTCTGCTCTGCTTAACACTGGTCAGACCCCATCTTGAGTAGTGGTTTCATCTGAGGAAGCCATGCTTTTAAAGGGACCTAGACCAGTCCCTTTTGAGACACAGTTTGAGAACTGTGGTCCCCAAGACCAGCAGCATCAGCATGGTGAGGGAAGTTGTTAGACATGCAAATTATTGGGACTCACTCCAGCCCTTACTGAATCTGAAACTCTCAGAGTGGGACCTAGAAATGTATGTTTAAACAAGCTAATGTTAACAAATATTAACATGATTCTGATGCATGCTAACGTCTGGGCACCACTGACCTAGACAGACATACATATTAAAAACATGTCTCTTGAGTCCAGCTGAAGGACCTTAAGATCTTCAGCCTCCGGGAGGAAAGATGTGATCAACCTAAATAGGGGTCAGATGGAAGAAGGAGCTGGCTTGTTTCTCCATGTCACTCCAACGATGGCTAAAATCAAGCATGGGAAACACGGGGGAACAAAAATAACATGGTGGGTTAAAGACAGTGCTCTTGTCTGCAAGTAATTGACAACTGACCCAACTGGCCTGAATCGGCAGGGATTTATTGATTGATAATAGGAATCCAGAGGTAGGGAGGTTCTTACCTGACGAATTCACCCAATCAATAGCACCATGAAAGACCTACGCTTCTACATATCAAGTGGATCAGCTGCTCTCCACATGGTTGCCCAATGGTAGAAGAAATTCCCAGCTCATATGCTTAGACACTAAGAAGCAGAGGAAGAAAGTATGACTTCCTTGTGTCTCCTTTTAAGAAACCTTTCCCAAGAGGAGTTCCACTCTGCCTCCAGATGTTCCCTCAAATTTCATGGTGAATGTAACACAGGAGGTCATATGACCCTTCTTCAGTGAGTCCCCAGCCAAGATAATGGAATTGCTAGCATTGGCTCAGACCACGGTTTATCTACCTCTTCTGTGCCATGGACCTCTTTGGCAGTCTGGCAAAACCTATGAACCCCTTCTCAGAAGACTGTTTCTAACTGCATAAAATAAACTGATAGTATTACAAAGGAAACCAATTACATTGAAATACAGCTTCCAAAATATATTTTTGAAAATGTGTGATATAGGAATAAACTTGCTTCTTTATTAGTGCATTAAATAACAAATTCTAGCAGCAGATCTAATAACAACCATAATTTTGAAGTAGTGATGAGTGTGAACAGTGTTCTGAGACAC
Source organism: Suricata suricatta (assembly GCF_006229205.1). NCBI lineage: Eukaryota > Metazoa > Chordata > Mammalia > Carnivora > Herpestidae > Suricata > Suricata suricatta. The sequence goes on along the minus strand of NC_043711.1, from coordinate 85,685,842 downwards.
TGTAATAACTTTTGTGATACGAAAATATTTGTGATTTCTATTGGTGACAAAGTCACAAAGTTGCTGCCAACACTAATATGGTTTGTTGCTTACATTCATAATAGAAGGAAATGCTAAATTTCAGTTGGAGCTTAATGAAAACAGAGGTGTAGGGGTTGTTTTCCCCATGCAAGTTGGTGAGTCCCATGCGTATCATCCACGTACCCTGGATTGGGGTGATCTGTGGACTCCACACCAAGGGCCCCTAGCTTAGATTAATCAAGATTCACACGCTGGGGCTAGGAGTGGGCAAGTCTTCACTGAGACGTACAGCCTCAAACAAGTGTGGGCACCTAAGCTACATCAAGACTAAATCAAGCAACACAGGAAGTGGGAGAGGGGAGGGGGTGGGAGCTCAGGCTGGAGGAAGAGTTGGGGGGAAATGGCTCCGGGGCCTGCTCCCTGTCCCATCAAGGACTCCTGCAGAAGGAGAACCCTCCTCACCACCGGAGGGAGGGACAGCTCAGTCACAGCATGGGGCACATAGCAGGATTCCCTCCATATTATCTACTTTTGGCTCCTGGTTAGTTTTTGAAAAATATTTATATGCATACCAAGTTAGAGATGCAACACTTGCCCTTTACAAATGATCGGCCCACTGGGGTATATTTCGTCTATTCTCCTCCTTAGAAGGGACCACAGCTCTCAGCTTGGTGGGTGTCTTTTCAGACAACTCGTTGTGCACACAAGGCATCCCAACAGTTCACGAGCTAGCACACAGGGAAACTTGTGAGCAATGCAGATTCATGGGCCCTGCCCTCCTCCGCATTGGCAAATGAGGGCAGCTTCAGTGTGCGAAATGCTAAGTTCACAGTGTCCCCTTAAATTCTACCCCCTCCTCAATGTTTTAAGATTGCCAAGGCTGTTGGGGGAACAGTTGGATAGACTATCTCAGATTGAAAGTGTATAGTCGTCTATCTGGTGCTAGTATTTATTTCCATGTCTTAAGGATTTCCCACACACCCTGAAACACCTCGAGTGTGCAAAGCAGCTCATGGAACCATATTTGGAGAGTCACTACCCGCAACAGCAAATTACTGGAAATAACTTAGCTGTCCATCAGTAGGTGAGTCCTTACGGTAATTGTGGAGCCTCAGTTAGCAAAACAGAGGGCTGGGCGTGTGGCATGTGGTTAAGTGAAACCAACAGCCACTTTTAAAAAATGTATTTTTTTTTTTAGTTATGTGTATCTCTTTTTTTAAATTTTATTTATTTTTTTAAATTTATTTTTGAGAGACAGAGAGAGACAGTGAGAGCAGGGAAAGGTCAGAGAGAGAGGGAGATACAGAATCTGAAGCAGGCTCCAGGCTCTGAGCTAGCTGTCAGCACAGAGCCTGACGCGGGGCCCAAACCCACAAACTGTGAGATCATGACCTGAGCCGAAGCTGGACGCTTAACCGACTGAGCCACCCAGGCGCCCCTGTGTCTGTTTCTTTAAAGGATCATATGGTGCAGTATTTCTCAAATTATCCATTGGCCACCTGCATCAGAACCCTGTTGGACAGAGATTCCTGGGCTCCACTCTAGAACTCCTGGGTCAGAATCTCCAGGGTTATAGCCCCCAAACCTGGGTTGCTCACAAGCTCCCCTGATTCAGAGGCCCCGGTTTGGCCAAAGTGTGGGCCTGGGTGGGCCGCAGACCCCACTCATTCTCAGGGTTCCTGGTGGGGCTCTTGAGCCGCTCTCCCTTTTCCCGGGACCAGGCCTCCATCATCCTCTGCCCCAACCTGCTTCCTCATTCAGGTGCTGGGTGATTTTGGAGCTACGCCTGGGCCTGTAGGCTGCTCATCACATAGCCAGGACTTGTCAGGACTAAGAGCACAGCCAGTTCTGCCCTGAACCCGGAGGGCCAGGCCCTGGGCTGAAACTTCAACACGCTCTCACCTCCTAAAACAGGGCATCCCTGCCTCACACCCTGAATCCTGGGGTGAAGGACCAAGAATGGAGAGCAGAAGCCTTGTCCTTGCTTTCAGTTACCCCATCCCCACCGCGCAGGAGACAGAAAGGGACGCACTGGACAGGATCAACAGGGGAGCCCCCAGAGGGGCATACACTGGGGCAGCCGGCAGCCAGGGTAGGTGGGGTTTGGGCCAGAAGCCAGGGCCTTGGAGACCAAAGGAACTGGGGGCTGGAGATGCGAGAGTAAGAGGGCTGAGCAAGAGTATGGGAAGAGGTCCCTGGCCAGGGACCGGCTCTCTCTCCCCATCATGAGAACCACCTGGGGGCATGAGCTATTGATGCAGGTGGGGATCTGAAGGCCAAGAGGGGGCCTGAACATCTGAATTTATAAGAAGCCCACCAGCCCCCTGTTATTCTTCTGGTGCTGCACAAAGGGAAATGTGGCCTGCAGCTAAGCTGGGGGTGTCCAGAGGCTTATCTGAGACTTGAGGACAGAACTAGGTACGCTTTTAGGAACTTCTGTCCACCAGTAATGCCGGAGGTCAGCACAAGTGGGCTCTGGCTTTCACATATGAATCACAGCAATATTGGGGAAGTTCAGTGTCTGACTTTGGCTCAGGTCATGAACCCAGTTTGTGGGTTCGAGCCCCACGTCAGGTTCTGCACTGACAGCTCAGAGCCTGGAGCCTGCTTTGGATTCTGTATCTTCCTCTCCCTCTCTCTGCCCTCCTCTGCTCATGCTCTGTCTGTCACTCTCTCAAACATAATTTTTTTAAAGAATCACAGCAATATTAATAGGGAGTCAGAATTTCCTAGATGCCCCCCATGGGCACCGTGCCACAGTTAGGAGCAGCCCCTTTCTTTCAACAGATTTGTTGACATATAATTCACATACCATTCAGTTCAGCCTCGTAAAGTATACATTTCAGTGGTTTTCAGTATCTTCCCAGAGCTGTGCATCCATTGCCACAATCCATTTTAGAATATTTCAATCACCCCAAAAAGAACCCCCCACCCATTATCAGTCACTTCTCGCTCTCCTTTCCGCCTGGCCCTGGCAACTGCCAGCCTGCTTTCTGTCCCTACGGATAGTCCTTTTCTGGACATCTCATATAAATGGAATCATACAGTGTGTGACCTTTTGCGTCTGGCAGCTTTCACTTAGAATAATATTTCCAGGGTTCATCTATTGTGTGGCATGTAGCCTTCCTATTTATTGCCAAATAATATTCCATGGTCCAGATACGCCACATTCTATGCATCTATTCATCACTTGGTGGTTACGTGGATTGTTTCCACTTTTTGGCTGTTACACCTAATGCTGCTATAGTATTCCTGCATACGTTTTTGTGTGGCTATATGTTTTCAGTTCTCTGCACAGGAGTGGAACTGCTGGGTCATAGAGTAACTTTATGTTTAACATCCTGAGAAACTGCCTGCCTATTTTCCCAAGCTGCCGCATGACTTTATAATCCCACCCGCCAAATATGAGTGTTCGCCAACACTTGTTATTACCTTTCTTTTTGATTCTCACCCGCCTAGTGTGTGCGAAATGGTATCTCATGACTTCTTTTTTTTTTTTTTAATTTTTTTTAATGTTTTATTTATTTTGGGTACAGAGAGAGAGATAGAGCATGAGAGGGGGAGGGGCAGAGAGAGGGAGACACAGAATCTGAAGCAGGCTCCAGGCTCTGAGCTTGCTGTCTGCACAGAGCCCGACGCGGGGCTCGAACCCACAAACGTGAGATCTGACCTGAGCCGAAGCCGGCCACTCAACCGACTGAGCCACCCAGGCACCCGGTATCTCATGACTTCTATCTGTACCTCCCTGGGAGCCTCCCCATTTCAAAGAAGAGGAGACTGAGGTTCAGAGAGGTGAAGAGCCTTGCCTGAGATCCTGAGGCTATCCATCAAGGATGCACAGAGGCAGGATTCTAACCCAGTCACTCCTCTCCCCTGGACTGTGTTCCCAAGGGAGCTAGAAGACACCCCCCCCCTAAGGAGGTGGGGGCCTCTCTGAAGGTGAAGGAGACTGGAGATGGGACACACGCCTTGGGGGGATATAAAATGAGATCCTGTAGAATAGAAGGATTTCCCATGGAAAGCCCTTCACCAGTGTCTGATGCAGAGTAGGTACTCAGAGTATCATTATTCTAGCACAAGTCTGCACCGCCCCCCCATACCTTTCCAGAGGAACCTGGGCTTGTCAGGGCCTGCCTCGCACTTTGGCATTTCTGGAACGGACCATATGTGTTGAAAAAGGCCGGCCGCTGCTTGGATAGGATCATAGGCCGTATAGACCATCCCGCGCGGGGACACCTGGATTCTGCAGCAGGTCCCCAGCCCTGCCTCGTAGCCTGGCTTATTCATGTCATTACCCAGGAGCCAGCCAGCCCGCCTCCAGCCCACCCTTCCCCACACTTGATTCTCCTCATCTGAAAACTGGGGATACACCCTTCCTTTGGGGCTGCTGTGGTGATTAGCACAGGGCCTGGGGCGCAGTCAGTGCTCAACCAAGCACTCCTAAGTCCCAGTCCCTGCCCTTGAGTGAGGCTCACTCTGTCTGGCTGCAGGGGAGCTCAGGGACAGGCTAATGCCCCAGGCTCGGTGTGGGTGGTGCCAGTGGCGCCTGTGGGTGCAGAGGAGGGGCCAGCTGGCTGTGAGGGTTTCACCTGAAGGCCCCAGAAGGCCACGCCCTCAGGCGGATTCTCAGCAGGTGGGACTCTCCTCTGGCTGAGCCAAGGGGAATCCAAGCCCAGGACATGATGGGAGAGGTGGTGATGTTCGGCAGGGTTCTAGGTCTGGCAGAGCAAGAGTTCAAGGACTGGGCGACCTTGGGCAAACTACTTCACCTTCTGATGCTGTTTCCTCAGCTGTAGTAAGGTGACAGTGATAACTCATGGGAGCAAACGAGATCCCTAAACCTCTGACCCTGCAAATCCCCCTGAGAATCCCGTGCTCACGTGCGCCAGACGACTCGGGCGAGAATGCCCATGGCAGTGGGGTTGACAATAGCACCCAGAGGGGAACACAAATTTTCGTCAGGAGTCAAATGGATAAATAAGTGGTGGGATACCCACGCAGTAATAAGAATGGACCAATCACAGACGCACACAACACGTGGATGATTCTCACAGAGCGGTACATGCGAGGATGGAAATGATCTGATTCCATGCGTATGAAGTTCTAAATGAGAGACCAAACCCCACTGTGCTGCTTATGCATCTGGGCAGTAAAGCTGTAAAAACAACATGAGAAAAGTGCTCACCCTAAAAGTCAGGGTGGTGGTTGCTCTCTAAGAGGGAGGCCAGTGGGTGTGGTGGGGAGCAGCGGGCTGGGGGCCTCTGTTCTGGGCTGCTGAGGTCTGGGGGGTGGCAGCCCACCCGCCCTTGCTCTATAATGTATGTACTGACAAAACAGTGTACACATGTCTTACGCAGTCTTCTGTACATGTGATTGTCTCAGAATCTAAGAATTCAAGTGCCTGGAGGCTGGACAGAGGTTGGCTTCCCAGAGCCCTCGCCCTTGTGCCCCAGCCAGCCCGTGTTCCGCACTTGGGGGACAGAGAGCACGAGCGAGAAGCTACTGGCCATGCCCTCCCCACCTGTCTCTCCCCTGCTGCACTCTCAAGACACAAATGCCCCCAGAAAGACACTGCTCAGAGGTTTTGGGTTTTTTTTTTTAAACTGCTTTATTCAGGTTGGCTGGTAGTCACGGATTGGATCATGTGTACGGGGCTACTACCCACACACACCCCTGGGCAGAGCCCTCGGCCCCTCCCATGTCCCAACTCCATCACTGAGGGGCAGCCAGAGGTTTGAGCCAGTTCCCAGGGGGTGTTGGGCCCAATAGAAATATTTACAAATCACCAGGGGGTGGGTGTCCCCCCCGATCAGGAATTGTGAGGGGGTTGGTACTGGGGGGCCTCTGCCTCCCAACAGCCCCAGGCCCTTGGGCAGGTGTGGCATGGGCCCCAGGAGGGGGCTGGGACATTGGGAGCTGGTAGAGGGGGGGCTCCGGGGAGAGCCTCGAACACCCTCAAAGGGGTCCTGCTGGTGCAAAGCTCTGCATGGGGCCACTGGGTCAGGGAGGAAAGGCCCTCCTTCAGACTCACCACGTGAGCGGGCAGATTCCTGGTCCCCCCACCTCTGTATAAGGTAGGACAGGGAGCTATTTCTTAGGTATAAGGAAGCTGGACAGGAAGGAGCCACCAGGAGGCAGTGAGGTGTCTCCCTCTCCCCCCAGGGCCCCTGTGAGTGACCCTGTTCACAGGCCACGGACACAGAGCAAGGCTCTCCTGGGGGCTCTGTCCCCAGTTCTTCGCCAGGGGAGAGGCCCTAGTTCTGCTCAGAAGATTCAAGTCCAAATTCAGGGAGGGGTCACTGTCCACACCCCCAGGTTCAGGCGGGGGATGATGGGGAAGGAGGGCGGGTAAGGCTGGGAGTCCCCGGCTCGGGACAGGGTGGGGGACAAGCAAGCAAAGCAAAACACTGGACTCCACTACCGAAGCCGGGGACAGAGCGGCAGCCTGGCCCTGGCACGGTGCCCACCCGGCGTTCAGGGCGGTCATCCCCTTGGCACCTGGGGCCACCTTCTCAGAGCCAGGTCACCGCAGGGGTCTGAAAAGGGAGGGTTGGGCAGGGCTTACATGCTGAGCAAGGGAGTGGTGGGCAGAGGGCCGACGTGGTGGCCACAGGCAGTCTTGGGGATGGGGAGGCGGCTGGACCCAAGCAGTCCCGTCCCCGGGGGTCCAGCGGCTCCTCATGCACTCTGTACAGCGGTAGGGGCGCGGGGTGGATGGGTGGCCGGGTGGGCGTCAGTCTAGAGGCTGCAGGCCTCCTCATCCAAAGAACGCTTCCGCAGCTCCTTGCCGGGCTTTGGGGGGGGCGGGGCGGGCGCGGCGGGCGGGGCCTCGGGCAGGTGCAGGACCGAGTTCTCTCCAGGCTGCACCCGAAGGTAGGCCTTGACCTTGTGGTGCCGGGCCTTGCCGTCGCTGAAGTCGATGACACGGCACTCGTACGTGCCTTCGTCCGTGGGCTTCACCCTTGACAGACGCAGTTTGTGGGAGATGTTGCTGCCTACCACCTTGACCACCTGGGGAGGGGGACAGAGAGACGGTGAGCTGGCCATCAGGTGGCAGCTGGGAAGGCGGGGAGCGCTGGAATCAGGAACACACCCGCAGCATGGGACCCCAGAGACACGCCCACAGGGCACTGGGAGGCTTGCAGGAGAGTGAGTTAAATAGCAAAAAAGTAGAAATGAGTTCAGTGTCCATCAACAGAACGAATACGTAGGCGGCAGTCCATCTGATGGAATACTGCAGAGCAGTTAAAAAGCCTGAGCTAGAGTTGGGCTCAGGGACCTGCAGGGAGAGAGATCTCATTGCAGAGCCCCTGCAGGGCCATGTCCCTTCTGTAAATAAACGCATAAAAACACTCTGTCTGGCTTTGGAGACACGTGTGTGTGAGTGTGAAAACAGGAGGAAATGCAGTGATCATGTCTCGGCTGGAGCCCAGGGGAGGTCCGTGAACCTGGGATCAACTGCAAAGTGAAGTCTTCGCTTAGTGCGAAATGTTCTACCTCTTTAAAGAAAAGGGAGGGTTGTCTGGGTGGCTCAGTCAGTTAAGTGTCTGACTTTGGCTCAGGTCGTGATCTCACAGTTCATGAGTTCGAGCCCTGCGTCAGGCTCTGTGCTGACAGCCCAGAGCTCAGAGCCTGCTTCGGATTCTGTGTCTCTCTCTCCGCCCCGCTCCCACTAGTGCTCTCTCTTTCTCTCTCAAAAAATAAATAAAACATTAAAATAAAAGGTTGCTGATCACAAATATAGCAGGATGCTAATAACTTCACTACAGTTGTGGGGAGCAAGAGTGTCTATAATATTTGTCTTTGTACTTTGGCTCTTTGCTTATTTATTTGATTGGATTTTAAATTTTTATTTTAAAATTGAAATATGGGGCACTTGGGTGGCTCAGTCAGCTAAGCGTCAGACTTCAGCTCAGGTCATGATCTTGCAATCCGAGAGTTCGAGCCCCATGTCGGGCTCTGTGCTGACAGTCCAGAGCCTGAAGCTGCTGTGTCTCCTTCTCTCTGTGCCCTTCCCCCATTCGTGCTCTGTCTCTTTCTGTTTCTCAAAACTGAATAAATGTTAAATAAAATAAAGTAAAATAAAATTGAAATATAACTTGTATGTGGTAAAGTGCATACAGTTTGATGAAATTGCATTCATAAACACCTGCGTGGCCACCACCCAGAGCAAGACTTGGGACACTTGTGGTCCTTCCTCATCAATACTCACTCCCACCTACTCTGACTTTTGTCACTATTGATTAGTTTTGTCTGTTCGTGAACTCTCTTCGTGTGTGGCTTCTTCCACACAAGAGAATGTTGTGAGACTGCTCCATGTTGTTGCAAGGCCCAGTGTGTCCCTTTTCATCGCTGAGTAGTATTCCATCATAGAAATATACTACAATTATCTGGCCACCGGTTGATGGACATGTGGGTAGTTCCCAGATTAGAGCTCTTATAAATAAACCTGCAGAGAACATAGAGCTGCTAAGAATTTTTTCCAATGAGAAGAGAAAAGTTATCCCCAGGGAAGCTGGGTGAAGGACACAGAGGACTCTATGATCTATTGTTACAACTTTCTGTGAGTTAGAAAGGATTGGGGGAGTTGGGCCTGGAGAGGACAGGCGAGAGGGGGCTTCCACCCTTCCTGGGCCCCTTCTTCCGTGCACACAGAAGGAACCCTGTCTTGCGCCATGAAGCCCCCACCCTGCCCCTTCTCACTGATCTCACCACCTGCTGGCGTCACTGCAGGCTCACCAGGCTCAGGCGAGAGCTGCGCAGGCTTCAGACCTGCAGCCCCAGCCCTGAGCCCTCCTGGTCCTTCTCCCCTGGGTGGGGTGGAAAACCAGCTGCCATGTTCTTGCTGAGCCCCCAGCTCGTGGAGGGGGAGACCCCTGCTGGTCAGCCTTGCAGTGAGGAGGCCAGGATGCAAAAGAGGGCCGTCTTCACAGGGGTGCCTGGCACACTCACACATGTGACTTACACTCATCTCACTGACCTGCTAGGGCCTCTGGGCCCCTTTCATCTCCTCCAAATGCCAAGCTCTTTCTGGCCTCACGGCCTTTGCACATGCTGGTCTCTGCCTGGATGCTGTTCCCCATCTCTCTTCACCTGCTTGACTCCTGTTCGTTTTCAACATCACTTCCTCCAAGAAACCCTCAGTCACAACCCGCTGTTTATTTCCTTCATAACAGTTATTACAGTTTGAGAACCATTTATTCGCTGACTTGATTTTTGCTTCTTTCCCTGCCCAAACTATAAACACCATGAGGACAGGGACGATACCCATTTTGTTCATCTTAGTGACCATCCAGGGCCTCCTACTCTGTAAACAAACCACCACTATTTGTTGAATGAGTCGACTCACACCAGGTCCTTCTCTCTTCAAGTGAAGTGGTACCTAGCTATCATGCTTTCTAATTTGAAGTCACAGGCACACAACTATACCCACTTTACAGATGGTGAAGTGAAGGTTCAGAAAAGAAAAGTGTCTTCCCGTGGGCCCAGAGTCGGCGAAGGGCAGAGCTGGGAACTAAACCCAGGCCTAACTCCATGCAAGCTACCCCACCCAATGGTGTGGCAGGCCCACCAGTGGCCACCCAGTGCTGGCAGGGCCACGGGGGTGCTTCCCAGGCTCCCAAAGGGAAGAGGAGGGGTGGGTGGGCAGCAGCAAGGAGCCTGGCCCGTCTGCCCTTGTTCTGAGCCTTCAGCGGCCATGACCCGCACAAAGTAGGAAGACACAGGCCTCTGCAAGGGCAAAAGGCACAAGATGGGACCCAGGCAGGCTCCCACTATCAGCCGGGGAAGCTTTCCCAGCTGCCCCTCTTGCTGTGGGGCTGAGGACCAGCCTCCCCTACCCAGCTCCAGGCTGGGCCCAGCTGGAGGCCACTGGCCCTGCTGATTCCATCACCTCTGACCAAGGGCACAGGGAGGCCCTGTGGCCCGGCCATGCTCTTAGGCGAGTTAGGAGATGCTGTTGCAAATGCGCAGCGGGAAGCGAATTACCTCAACATCTGTTTCCCTCACGGATATTAATTATCCTTCATTTGTCAACCCTACAAGGCGCTAATGGAGTAATAATGCGAAGCGCTGCGAGCAGTCGCTCCTAGGGAGGGAGCACCAGCCGCAGCCCACCCCTCCCGCCCCCAGACAGCAGGCGAGGCCTGGACCAGCCCTCCCCAGGCAGTCCGCTCTCCCCCAACCTTGTTGTTGCCCCTTCTGCCAGCAGACACAGAGGCCTCTCAGAGAGGAGGAAGGAGTCAGGGAGCACCGCCAGGGTGCTGGGAGGCTGCATCTGACCCCGACAAGTTACTAGCACCCAGGCTCTTGGGATGATGGATTCATCACGCATTTGGTGGACGTTTAGCAAGAGCCCACTCTGAGCCGGGTGCTGGGGTCACAGCTGTGAAGCAGCCAGACCCCGGCAGTGCTGCGCCAAGAACCCAGACCTCACACCGAACCCCCACCTCAGGGACAGTTCCGCCTGAGACACAGCTCTCTCCCGCCCTGGTGTGCACCCCTTTAAGCACAATCTGGAGAAGGCAACTAATAAACACCGTAACAGCAGTAAGAGTAGGGCCAGCGGCCAGTGTTTACAGAGCACTTGATCACTGGGAGGTGATGAGCTAACAGCTTCATGCGTCATTTTTAAGCCTCGCAATAACCCCGGATGTAGGCCCTGCTAGGCTACCCATTGTACGGGACAGGAAACTGAGGCTCAGAGAGGTAAAGTGATTTGCCCAAGGTCATCCAGCTGGTGACAGAGACCAGGCCTTAACCATGTCTCTGGTGAGCCTCCCGTGACCCATGAACCACCAGTCTACCTTTTCTCCCCCTTCCTACCTCCTTCCCTAGGTCCCCAGCCTTTCTTGTCTTGAGGGAGCCTGGCCCATCTTCGGAGTCATATCCTATGGTAGGGGGTCCACCATCTTGCTCTAGTTTCTTGGGGGTGGAGGAAGGACCTGTTGGATTTCCTCATTCACAAACTGGGCAGAAAGCCCTAGTGCCCAGCCCTCCAGGGAGGCTGGAGAGGCCAGCCAGAGAGGAGACCCCCATACTGCAGCCTGGCTGTAAACCATAATCACCTCAGCACTAGCATCGACAAGCCTGCGCAGTGAAATTAAGCACCTAATTATGCTGAAAGAGACCAGGCGAGTCTGTACCATGACCAGGCTCAGCCTCCTCCCTGCTCACCCATGGCCCAGGCCTTGCTGGACAGGGCAGGGGCACCCCTGGGCCCTCAGGGCTGGGGTCTCTCTCCAGAGCCACACGGGAAGAATGAACAGTGCTAATCTATGTCCATGGTGCCAGGCCTTTCCTACGTGCTGCCTCATGGCTGAGCCTGAGAGTGACAGGGTGGCCCCGAGAGGGTGCTGGCGTGGGGCTTGGGGTCGGATGGTCCCTGCCCCAGGCGAGGGCCTGCTCTGAGCCCTGCCACTCCCCCTGCCTCTCTCAGCAGCACCCAACCGCTTTCATCAGCCCCTCTGCTTGTTCAGAATCCGACTCGGGGTCTCCCTGAATCTGGACCCCCGAAGGCCTCACCTGCCCCAGCCAGACCCTCGCATGTCCTCCCTGCCTTTGCTCCTTCTGCACTCTGGCATAATCAGCCCCAGGATCCCACCGATCTTCGCTCTGAACAGCACTGGGCTCCTCCCCTCCTCTCCAAAGTCCAGCCCCCTTGCGCTGGCCAGGGTCTTAGCTTTTCTCATCTGGTCATTATCCCAGCCTCCTCCCAGGTCTCCCCAAAGCCACTGCGCCTCCACACCCCCAATGTGTTCTCCAGGACAGCCAGACAGATCTTTACACAATGTCCCCAACTTAGGGCCCTTCCATCGGTGGCTCCCGGCAGTGGCTGGCCAGGCCCCTCGGCGTCTCATCCCCACCTGCGCCTTGGACACACAGCCTCCTGCTCTCCTCCAACATACACACCCAGCCAAGATCCCCCTCTCCTACTCATCGACACCTCTATACTTCAGTGCTTACTTCAAATGGCACCTCCTCCAGGAAGCCCTCTAGAACCTCCAGACTAGGCCAAGTCCTATGTTACGGGCTCAGACCTCCAGGCAGCTCTCCTCATTTTGATGGCCACGGTTGTAATTTTACTTTTTATTATGTGTGATGATCGGATTAACACCCATCTCCCACAGTGGCCTGGGAGCACCTGATGACAGCGACTGGGTGTGTGTGACCGTGCATCTCCGAGGCCCCACCGCGCTACGGATGTTTCAGGCACTCCTGAGATGGATGGAGTGATTTGGGCTCCACGTGAATCTGGCCTCCCTGGAGGGCATCAGGACTTAATGCTCTGTGTATATCATAGATCACTGCAGGAATTTAAGATAGAAACATCCACAGCAGAAAATAAAAATCGTAGTCAACCATGAGCCACCACTTGGCTCGTTAATCCTTTGTGAAGGAGACAGACGTCGGGCACTCCTCCGGCCGTTCCAGCCCTCCACTGGAAACTCTAGTGTCCACATGCGCGCTCACGTGCGCGCTCACCTGCGGATCAGCGGCGGCGTTCTCGGGGCTGGGCCCGCTCGGCCACTTGATCTGACAAAGGCCCCTGTCTTTTAACCATTCGTGGAGATTTCATAGAGGTTCCAGAGGGAGGCTGCAGCGTCTTCCTGAGGCCTCTTCCGGGCTGCACCTGGCTTTTAGGGCTTGGCTGGAGGAGATGCAGGCTTTAGGATGAGTGGGCCCAGGCCATGTGCACATGGGGACCCAGGCGGTGGGAGCTCTTTCCCACTAAGGCAGTTAACAAAATGAAGGCAGGAAAGACCCCAAGCAAAGAAGGTAGTGTGTGTGGGTGGGTGGGGAGGAAGTGGGCTTCAGCTTGTCTTAAAATTAGGAGGTTGGGACCAACTCTGCTTGCAAAACTGGTTAAGGGGTAATCAGCCTAAACTCTGAAACAAAGAACTTTCAGTGAGGCCAAAAGAAAAACTTCCAGAACTTGAAAACGGCCAATAAGAAAGACAATTTGCCAGAGCCACAGAAATGAGGCCTTGAAGGTAAAATCCTCAGCATCTGCAAGCTACCAAGAGAGATGTTTTTAGGCCAGGGGTCCTTCCCCAGGCCCCAAGTTAAATGAGGTAATTGATGGGAAGCAAAGCGATCATCATGGTTTCCGGCATATGGCAGGCACTCCATAAATGTTAGCTGCTTTATTAATATTACTGTTTTCTCACAGATGCCTGGCCTCCTACATCACTATCTCCCTACACGATCCTGAGCGCTTTCATTCCCTCACCTGTCCCTGCACAGAAGCTGGGCCCCCTTTCATGCTCCAGCCCCCCGCTGCATGCTGGGAAGAGGAGTCTAATGATCACACATTCACGGAATGTTTTCAATCTAGTAAGCCACTCTCATTCACACGGCCAGTCCCTAGGACTTCACAGTTAGTACTGTTTTGGCTCAGGAATGCCAGGTGCGGGCCCCACTGTGTGCTCAGCATAGTTGATCCTGAACCTCCCAGGGCTACCAGGGCAGCTCCATCAAGTCACTGAGCCCTCCGGCACCAGGCCTGTGGAAGCTGATGGGCCTCCTCTCCCAGAGTTTGAGACCCCACGCTGCCCAGCCAGGACGTCCGCTGTTTGGCTCCTGAACAACTGGTTTTCAAGTTAGGTCCCAAAAGTTAAAAATCAGGAGCTGCCCCACGTGGTTGAGCATCTGACTCCAGCTCAGGGCATGATCTCACAGGTTGTGAGTTCAAGCCCCATGTCGGACTCTGTGCTGACAGCTCAGAGCCTGAAACCTACTTCGGATTCTGCATCTCCGTCTCAGTCTCTCGCTTTCTCTCTGCCCCTCCCCAGCTTGTGCTCTCTCTCTTTCTCTCAAAAATAAATAGACTTAAAAAAAATCAATTAACTTAAAAAAAAAATCAGGAGTTGCCCATGGCAATCAGGACTTTAGATGGCATGGGGCTACCAGGCCGAGTTCCTGCCCGGCCCAATTGGTTCCTCCAGACACAAGGCCTGGGTTCCAGGTCCCACGGCTGCACGGGAGCCACTTGGTGCCTTCGTGTCACCTGTACATGTCAGGTGCATCAAAATCTGTGTCTGGGTTTATACCACTGTTGGCCTGGGTGTGTGTTTGTATGTGTCATTCAGTTATTTATTGGGCACCTACCGTGTACCAGGCACTGTACTAGGCTCTGGAAATGTACTAGGCTCTGGAAACAAGCTCATCAGGCAGGCATACTCCCAGCCCCACTGCCTCTGGAGGTGTTGTGGGGACAGACATGCAACAAATACGCACATGGGTGATCGCATACGGAAATTCACAGGTGTTGGCTAACTGCGTGCCTGGGTATTTAAGAGTTGTGTGTGAGACACTGTACAAGGAGGTAGTTGGTGCCTCTCTGCGAGGTTCCTAACCAGACCCCCGGAGCCCCAGCTGGAGCAGGACGCACAGGGGCTGGGGGTGCGGAGTGATTGCGCAATCACGCTGAGCACATTTATTTTATTTAACTAATTAGCAGCTTCGCATTCCCCTCACGTGGGGCCTGGCAGCTATGCATTCTAATCCTCTAAGTCAATTAGATTATTCTTCCCTTTGCCTGAGACACTCCTTAAACCCCATACAAAATCATAGCAGGGAGAGTTGCAGGTATAATAATATATACACAGGTTTCCACCTGGCCAGGCTTACCGGGTGGGTGTTTGGGCAAGAAACGGGGCATTGCCTACGGAGAGGGTGAGGGGCACAGGTGCGGGGGGGCTACAGCTGTCCTAACCTGGAGGCGACTTGCATTTCCAGACCCCAACTGTGCAGGCTGCATAAATGTTGCTTTAAAGGCCCTGTTCTCTCATCCGCCCACCTCTTGTTAGAGTGGCCACGAGACCGTCCTCCCCGGCCTCCCTGCCTCTGCTCCGCCATCTTCAATGTCCAGCATGCCTCCCCCTGCCTGCTGGTGCCCACTCTTCATGCTTCTGCTCTGGGGCAAGGCTCCGTGGCACATCTGTGTCTCATTGGCCTTGAGGTCCAGAGCTCCCCCACAAACCCTTGAAAAGTGGTGGAAGAATCAATAGAAAAAAGTAAATTTGGAGGTCACGACCCCCCCCAACATACACACTCCTACCCCTGGGGGCACCTACACTTCTAATGTTTCTAGTGGATTTACTATCTCCTATCAGGCTGATCTGATCCAGCCAAGCCCCATGGTCACACATGTCCCCAGGTCTGTCCCCTCCTTTCTCAATCATGCCTGCCTCTTCCAGGCCTGGCTGGTGAAGTCCCTTCTCCACAAAAACTGTCACGCCTGAGGCCCCGGGGTCCCCAGATGAGGCCCCAGCAGAGTCTGAGGACAAGGAGCGAGCCCTGAAGACAGGCAGCTCAGCCGGGCCGTGAGCACCAGCAAATCTTTGACCCCTCTATGCCTCAGTTATTTTACCTGTAAAATGGGCAAATGCTTGGCCATTCCCTATGGAGTTATAGCACTGATAAAACGAGTCCATGTATAAAAGGGCCCGGCCAGTCTTGAAATCTTTCGGCTGTAGTTCCCCACCCCTCCTCCACACCGCCCCACCTCACCCCTTAGGAGCCAGGCTGACCCAAGTGACCATGACATGCCACCACAGTCAGTCATGATGGGCTGAAAAAAGCCAGCTTAGTCTCTTTAGACCCTGTTGGTTTCCCAAATAAAAAATGCTGCTGAGACAGACACAAAGCATCTAGGATGCACACAGCCTTGGTCCTGACAGGAGAGCATGCGTCTTCTCTCCCCCTGTCATTTTTTGTGGCTGTCATTCAATGAACTTGAAAGATCTGCGTCTTTTAAAAAACAGATCGAGGCCATTTTTCCCCCTTTCTTTTTTTCTTCTCCTCCATCTTTGTGCTCAAACTCCCAGCTGAACTGGACCCTTTCTTTTCTTTTCTTTTCTTTTTTTAAAATTACATCTGTGTCCTCCATTAGAGCCCTTGCAAGAAGTCATTACCAAAACTCACACTTATTTTGGTGGCGTCCTTCCCTGTGTCTTCCTGCGGAGATGCTTTTAGCTGTCGGGAGGGAGCGGGAAGGGCAGAGAGAGCAGAGACAAGGCGTTAGCAAGGCGGGAGCAAGGGACAATAGCTAAGACTGTAGCTATATGGCAAGTGACACTCTGGGGTCTGGAGCGGGGAGTTCTTCAGCTCTGTGTTGCCTTGGGGTGGGGGTGAGTCAGAGCCAAAGGAAGATAAAGAGGGTGCCCCTAAAACTGTGCTGTGCATTTATCTGTGTGGGGATGTGGGGATCTGAGGGTATGGGTCAGCCTGCCTGGTATGTCTGTTGGCACGTCTGTCTCTACACTTGTATCTCTGCCTGAATGTGTTTGCATTTTCAGGTGTATCACGCCCCTGATCGTGTGTTTGTGGCAAATCCTGTCAGAGTCCTGCCCACTTACCAGTCCCTGTAGGCTGACCCAGATGCTTCCAATCATAAATACCTGCAACTCTGTGCCCAGGAGCTTCCCCTGACCACCCCCTCCTACCCCTCCCCACCCCCCAGGAGTCCTCTGAACCCTGTGAGAAGGGATGGAAGGGGCGAAGTGTTGACACAGAGTTCAATATGTATTTGTGAATATGTTAGAGACTACTTCACGAACGCACAAGACTGTGCACGCATGCCCGTGTGTGCACCTGCAGGTGCGGAAACATTTACGTGGCTCCTGTTCCATGGGTGGGCAGAAATGCGCATGTTTATATATTAGCTGCATTTACCCATGTGTAAGAATGGAAGCCGACCTTGAGACAAAGTGCAATTAGTCCACCTGGGAGGGGATCCCACGGAACACCGGTAGGGGCGTGGGTGGGTGAGACCACCTAGGGGTAGTGCGCCCTCTGGGGGCCCCTGTGGGCAGCTGGAACGCACTCTGGTGGGGCCCCGCGGGGAGAGAAGGCAGGGCTCTGCAGTGTCCCCAGCGGAGGGAGTTGCGGGGGTGTGGCCTCTAGGTCTATCAGCCACCCCAGGACTGACTTGCTGGCCAGCAGGCTCTGCTGCCCAGAGAAAACTCTCAGCAGAGTGGGAGGGGCTCGCAGTGGGGCTGGTGGCAGGTGTGTGCAGGGGCACCAACAGCGTCTGCTTCTTGCCTGCCTTGTTCTATACCTCTGGCCTCAGTTTCCCCGCCTGCACACTGAGAGCAGGGACTCTGAGCTCTTCGGAGGGGCCTTCGTGCTGTGGCCCTCCCACGCACTCAGCCCAGGTCGGCCTCCTGCTCTACGCCCCGAGGGGCCAGGGTTCTCCAGCCTAGCTCGGGGGCCGGTCCGGGGCAGTACCTGGTTCGAGGCCCACGCCTGCTTGTCGGTCCAGTCCCTGTGGCTCCGCACGTACCACCACTGGATCTCCAGCGAGTAGGAGGGGGAGCCGCTGCCGCGGAAGGAGCAGGCCATCTCCACGTCCTCGCCCGTCCGGGCCGTCATGTCGTGGGGTGTCTCTGTGAACAGGGCTGTGTGGAGAAAGTGGGGGAGGAGCGGCGGGGCTCAGGAGCAGCAGGAGCAGCAGGGCCAGGGCCGGCGGGGCGCGGGGCCCCCTGGAGGAGCTCATCCAGGACGGCCGGAGTGTGGTTCAGCCGCTGGGGGTGTGGCTCAGCCTCTGGGAGGACACCGCCTGCCCCAGCCCAGCTGGGTCTCTGTCCCAGAGTCCCTGGGGGCACGGTGAGGGACCAGAGGAGGGCTGGGTTAGAAGCTATGGGCAAGAAGGCCTAGGGGGGAGCTGCCATTTTCGTTAGTTTTTCCAGATTGTTCTAGTCAGCCCCACCAATCTCCCTCCCGGGTTATTCCCAACCCCAGAGCAGCCAGCACCACAGTCCTGTAAAACCAAGCCACCCGCTGCCTCTCCCCCCCTCCTCTCTGTCCTGTGAGTGTGCCTCACTTTTGCCCTGACTGTACCCAACGTCTGGAATGCTCTATCCTTGGTCTCTCTTTGCCCAACTGGCTCCTTCAAGTCACTCAAAGCTCAAACTTGGCCCCTCAGAGAAGCCTTCCTTGATCACCGGGGTCAGATCCCCCTCACTCTGACCTCCCGCCCACCCGGTCACTGTCACATATATGTCCATGGCAGGCACTGCCTGCCCAGCTCCTGGAGAGCAGGGCCCTCGGTCTCTGCCGCTCCCAGCACCTAGCAGGTGCTCTGTGTGTGTGCCGAGTGGGTGGAACATTCTCCATCCTCTGACAGCCCCCAGGGCAAGGCAGGAGCCACACCTGCCTCCCATCCCTCACAAGGCCCAGCTCCCGGTGAGATTCCCAGGGCAGGCCGTCCCCCTGACCCAGCAGGAGCCCTGCACCCCCTCCACACCCCCTCCTCCAGCCACCAGGTAAACGAGAAAACAAGTCCTCAGTTACTGTGACCCGTGCCCCTCCCCTCTGTCTCTCTCTCCAAACAAATACTGTCCTGAGGTGTAATTAGAATATTTCTTCTTCTCAAGAGAGAGTATCTCACCCTGGAAAGACTCCTGGCTGCACGCAGGTCACCCAGGGAATGCGTGTCCAGCGGTCTTCCCGCTGGGGTCCCCGCCTGGCTGCTGCTGCCTGCCGGGTCCCCCTCCCCGGGGGCTGATGTGCCACCACCCAGAGCCAGTGGTCCCTCCTGTATCTCCCCTTCCTTGAGCAGCTGGGGACTGGGACGCGGGAGTCCTGCCCTGGGGCCACTTGCCTCCTGCTGCTCCCCCAAGATTCCGAGGGCTTTGGGAACATCAGGATTGACAAACACCTCTGCCTGGAAGTCCGCACCTTCTCTGCTCTACACACAGGGTATCTGTGGGGAGTCTGCCTCCGGGAACTGGCTTCTAGGCTCAGATATAGTTTGCAAGGTCCCGGCTCCCCAAGGTTAAAGGTTTATGAGGCTCTTCCTGGAGGTTTCCCACATTCTGTGAGGTTGGGGCAGGACTGGTGGCTGTTCCAAAAACAAAGTCTGTTTAATAAGAATGGGTGTTTGGGGGGATGCCTGGGACAGTTTGTGGGTTTGAGCCCCACATCCGGCTCTGAGCTATCAGCTCAGAGCCTGGCGCCAGCTTCAGATTCTGTCTCCTTCTCTGTCCTCTGCCCCTCCCCTCCTTGTGCTCTCTCAAAAATAAATGAACAGTAAAAAAATTTTTTAACTTAAAAAAATATCTTTTTTTAAAACAAAGAAGTGTTTAAATTACTGTACACGTGCCCAGTGAGGTGTGAGGTGCCTTCAAGTGCATTGGGACCATCTTATTCTCATGGGACAGGAGACAAAACTGGGCTCCTAGAGGGAAGGTGCTAGGCCATGCCTGCCTTTGCCTTTCCAGGTGCCCAGGCCCCAAACTGTAGAGGTGTCCTTGACTCCCCACCTCACCCTCTCTTACAGCCCACAGTCAGCCTGCAGGGAGCCCTGTGGGTGCTGCCTCCAGACCATCCCCAGAAGCCAGCCCCACGCTGGGCCAGCCGCCACCACCTCCCGCCTGTTACAGTGCTGTGGCCTCCGGTGGCTTCTGCACTGCCCTCCCGGTGGCCACCCCGTCCTCCCCAACAATATATTTACAACTTGTCAGCCGCAGTTATTTCGGTAAAACACAAACCAATCCAGGTTCCCTCTTTCCTCAAAATTCCCGGGGTGCCTTCTTACTGAGGGTGAAAGCCACAGCCTCTACTGTGAAGGCCCAGGCCTCCCCTGCATGGGACAGTCGCCTCTGGTGCCAGTTTCTGCTCTTCCCCTGCTCTTTCCGTTCCTGGCACAATGGCCTCCTTGCTGTTCTCTGAACATTCCAGTTGAGATCCTACCTCAGGACCTTTGCATTTGGTACTCCCTCTGCCTCTGGGCTCCCACAGAGCTCCGGACCTCCTCTGCTTCAGCACTCTGCTTAGCTGTCACCTCCCCCACGAGGCATGCCCTGGCCACCTCGTTGAAATGGCATCTCCCACCCCAACTCGCTGCTTCAGATCACTCCTCCCTTCTAGTGCATGACTGGTGCCACCTGACGGACTTCCCACAGTGAGGAAAACATGCTGTCGCTGAATTAATCCAGAAACCACCAGCCTCGTATATCCACTAAGCACTTGAAATGTGGCCAGTGTGAGTGAGGAACTGAATTTTAAATTTTATTTCATTTTAACCCATTTCAATTGAAATGTAAATAGCCACTTGTAGGTAATGGCCACTGTTTTGGACAGCGTAGCTAATCCACTGATTTTATGTTTACTGTCTGCTTTCCCTGGAGGCAAGGATTGTGCCTGTCTTCTCCGCGGATAGATCCCAGTTCCTAGAACAGTGCCTGGCACATAGTAGGTGCTTGATGAGTACATTTTTTAAATGTTTTATTTTTTTTTGATACAGAGAGAGACAGAGCATGAGATGGGGAGGGGCAGAGAGAGAAGGAGACACAGAACCGGAAGCAGGCTCCAGGCTCTGAGCTAGCTGTCAGCACAGAGCCTGACACGGGGCTCGAACCCACGAACATGAGATCTGACCTGAGCCGAAGTCGGAGGCTTACCGACTGAGCCACCCAGGCGCCCCTTGATAAGTACTTTTAAAGATGTTTATTTATTTTGGGGGAGGGAGGGGCAGAGAGAGGGGGAGACACAGAATCCAAAGCAGGCTACAGGCTCTGAGCTGTCAGCACTGAGCCTGACACAGGGCTCAAACTCACGAACCACGAACCTGAGCTGAAGTCGGACACTTACCCAACTGAGCCACTCAGGTGCCCCTCAATAAGTACTTTTTTAGTGAATGAACGACTGGGTAGCAGTGGAACAGGGTCCAGAGCCAAGCAGTCCCCACCCTGAGAATCCTGGGCCAGGCTCAGCCCTCCTCACCTCTCCTGATGCCACCCTGTCAGCTCAAGCAGGACTGAAGGGGGCCATCGAGGCCCTGAGCCACGAGGAGAGCGTGAGAGGTGACCAGTGAGCCCTTGGCCACTTGTCCTAGGACAGCTGGATTTTGCCTCGATCTAGACCCATATCCTTTGCAAGCTGGGAAGGAGAGGTGAACCCAAAGCAGCCAGCAGTAGGACCTGGCTGGCTAGAGACAGTGAGAGGACATAGGTGTGACCTCTTTCAGGTGCTATTGCTGAGCCACAGGAACCAGGAAGTTTTCGCCCTTTCCCCTCCTGCACGCGTAGGGGAAGGGGGTCCACAGCTGCTCAGATCACACACTAGGAAGGGCAGAGCCAGCCCTCGGCCCCCAGCCTGTGTGACTGCCTCCACGCTTCTCCGCTAGACACGCGTGAGTGGAGGAAGCAAGTCTGGCCGACAGAGGAGAGATGGTTTGCTGGGGTCTCATGGGTGGCAGAAATGGCAGAGATGGTCTCTCCTTGGGCGGGGACTCCATCGGGGGACCTGGAGACGGGCCAGACCTCCATCCATGCTCGCTCAGCCTCCCCTGCCCCCAGGCCCTCCCAGACTGACGGAAAACCCCATCCCAACCCACCAGCTCTTTTTACTGATAGAGTAAGCAAGGCTCAGAGAGAGTGGTGTCTGGCCTGGGGTCACACAACAGCCAGGAAACAGGAAGCTCAGGACCCAGGCCCTGAGTCCCTTGACCAGGCCCCCTCACCCCAACATGGTCACCAGGCCCCTCCCAGTCCCAGGAATGGTCCTCTAGAGAGCGCTGTCCAGCAGCAGCGTGCACACCAGGCTTGTGAGACGGGTACAGAATTTGTAATTTTCTAGTAGCCACACTGAAAAAGTTAAAAAAATTTTTTAACAGATGAAATTAATTTTAATCATGTATTTTATTTAACCCGATATCAAAAGAATTATTTCAACATGTCATAGAAATTATTAATGAGATATTTTACATTCATCCTTGTGCTACGTCTTGGCAATCCAGCCTGTACTTTACCTGATGACAGTACATCTCAATTGAGACAAGCCACATTCCCGGTGCCCTGCTGTCACATGTGCGGCCTGTCCTGGTAGGTGAATCACCACTCCCCCCACCCATGTCCCCACTGCTCAAAGGAGGCAGCCAAGGCCCAGTGCAGGGCAGTGACCCTTCCCAGGCCACACAGCAGAGCCTGGATTGGAACCCAAGCCTGTCTGACTTCCAAGGCCATGTTCTTCCCAGAGTATTTAAATTCTGTTTGGTTGCAGAGGTCTTTCTTTGAAAAGTAACAGTCTAGAGGTCCTGGGTGGCTCAGTCCATTAGCCAGCTGACTCTTGATTTCAGCTCAGGTCATGATCTCATGATTCCTGAGATCAAGCCCTATGTCAGGCTTTGCACTGATAGTGCAGAGCCTGCTTGGGATTCTCTTTCTCTCTCTCTCTCTGCCGCTCCCCTGCTTGTTCTCTCTCTCCCTCTCTCCCTCACTCCCTCTCTCATAAATAAATAATTAAACTTAAAAAAAAAAAAGAGCCCTGCGGGACAAGATGGGGAGAGCAAAGGCTTGGGCGAGCACAGAGGAGGCATCTCACCCAGCCTGAGGCAATCAGGGGAGCCTTCTCAAAGGAGGTGTTGTGCTCCCTACCCACAGGAGGGGCAGGTGGTCCTGAGCCAGGAGCGGGGAAGGGCTTCGTGCGGGAGGATGGGTAGAAATCTGGCTCCGAGAACTCATAGGACCAGGTGAGTCATCTGTGGCTGCAGCCACTCTCCCTCAGTGACTCTGGTCCCAGGTTCTCCCTGACCCCCTCAGCCCCTTCTAGGACCTGCCTTCAGGTGCAGTGGGGGGAGGCCCCTCAGGATCCCATGGGCTCCAACCTCGGTGGTGAAGGGGCCAATGTGTCTGCAAGACAAGTGGGGAAACCAAGGTTCTGGGCATTAGAGGGCAGACTCTGAGTCTCCAGGGTCCCGGGCAGCAACACGAAGGTCTGTCCCCAGCCTGCCCCTGAAGGAGAAGCAGCGTACGCAGGTGAGCGCCTGGAGCGCAGAACTGGAACCAGGGACGGAGGACAGAGCCTGTTTCTGCTGACAGACTGGCTGTGTGACCTGGGGAATACCTCACCCCTTCTCCAAGCCTCGGTTTGCCCCTCCGTCCCATGGGGGTCAGGCCTGTGATCTGAGAGCCCCACCAGCTCAGACAAGCTGAGGAAGAAGATGACGTGTGTTCTGAGGGCGCTGCCTCGGGCATTGGGAAGGGAAGGGGGCGCATGGCAGCCAGGCCGGAAGATGCGTGGACCCTGACAAGCAGAGCCCAGGGGAAAGGGAGGGTGTGAGCCGAGGAGGGAAGCCAGAAATCCAGACAGCTTTGATGCTGTTGTTTAAAAGCATCCGTGCCATTTTTTAAGCATCTCCTCGTGCCTACCACTATGCAGGCATTGTCTCTAATACCTTCTAATCTGCTCACCCCCATTTGACAGATGAGAAAAATGAGGCTCAAAAAGGTGACAGGACTTGCCCACGGTTCACACAGAGCTGGTATTGAACCTGGGTCTGACCAGCAGTTGCGACCAAGACCCGGGGGCCCAGCAGCCCCTATCAGGGTTCGGTTTGAGCTAATCAGGAAAAGTTCAGCTCCCACTTGCACACTGCCACAGCTTCCTTTACTTCAGCATCCCACTTGCACACTGCCAGAGATGGGGAGCTCAGTTCCTCACCTCCCCTGCAAGTGGACAGCTCCAATTGGCATAAGGTTCTTGCTTCCTAACCTGACTTCATGAGACAGGATAGCGCATCGACACCAGAAACTGGGAGGAGAACCACCTGACTTTGCTGATGACAGGGCAGTGATAACGTCTAAGACACTGAGCACTTGCGTTGGGTCAGGCACTGTGCC
This sequence comes from Suricata suricatta, assembly GCF_006229205.1. Lineage (NCBI taxonomy): Eukaryota > Metazoa > Chordata > Mammalia > Carnivora > Herpestidae > Suricata > Suricata suricatta. The sequence continues at coordinate 85,662,194 of NC_043711.1, read as the reverse complement.
ACCCTCTTCACGGACATTTGCCCCCGCTCCCGCCATGCTGCTGTGGGGAAAGTGCGATGTTTATTATCCCCATCATTCAGATGGGGAAGCTGAGGCCCAGAGAGGTCGAGGACTTGCCCAAGACTGCAGAGAAAGCGTGAGCATTTGAACCCAGTTCTAGAGCACTTGAGAGCAGGGCCCGAAACTTCTAGACCTTGCTCCTGCAGCCCCTCTTCCTAGTCCCCTCCCCCACCTCCTTCCCTCCAGCCACCCAGAACCTCCCCCCCACCCCCCAAACTCCAGTTAGCTGCCTGCTGAGTCTGGGACAGAAAATCCATCTCTCCTCCTTGACTTCCTCCTGTCCTGAGCCCTCCCTGCCTGCCCAGGTAATTCCTCATGGCCAGTCCCCGGGGGAGGCCGGAATAATTATAGATTTTTGAGAAGGCTGCAACTGTGTTCTCCTGCCCCAGGGCCGGAGCAGGGCTGGGCTCGCTGGGAAGACAATTAAAATGGGCATCCACAAATTAGGATTCTGCAGGAGCAGGAGAAAGGGGCTTGATTGAATGCAACTTCTTCTTCCTTTCTGCTTTTAATTGTGGGAGCAATGCAGTCATTAACCCCACTCCCGGTTATCAGGGCATTCTCCGCAGGAAACAGCTCTGAGGCCCTGGCCTGACTCAGTGGGTCTGGTTTCTGGTAAAGGCAGAGGATGACTTGGAAGATCTTGTCTACCCTTCAAGAGCAGGGCCTGACCTCCTTCCTAACTCTCCAGGCCCTGGTTCAATATGCCTAGGGCTTGGCCTTCAGGCCTGGGTTCAAATCCTGTTTCTTCTACACCCCAGCTACGTGACCTGGACAAGTCTCTTTACCTCTCTGAACCTCAGTTCTATATATGAAAAAAGGAGAGGAAGAGAGATTGCCTCATGCTTGTCACATAGTAGGTGCTCAACAAATATCACTCCCTTCTCTCACATTCTAGCTCAAAATTCTGTCCCTTCTGGAAAGATTTAACAGATGTTCCTTATAGCTTTGTCAGATTATGCGGTGGGTACAACATCTGTATTTCACTCATACCTGGGATTGCGTACAACCTCCTATCCAAGTCCCGGACCTGCTCCTCCCTCAGTTTGCTCCTGACAGCCCCTACCAGTGACACACAGGCAGCCTCAGGGGACTTGCCCGCCAATGGCAGCCTCAGCCCACTCCCCACCCCCCTCCATCTCTGAGGCCAGATCCCCCATTCCAGACCTTCTGGCCCCAAATCTCCTCTCTCCATCTGCACAGCCCTTCTTGCCCTTTCAATCTTCGAATCCCTGGCCTGAGGCTACCTCCTCCAGGAAGCCTGCAGGGACTGGACCCCAGGACACCCATCAGTCTCTGCAGGAGTGAGGGCAATCTTCTCTTGAGGACCAGTAAAAGGGTCAACAACTTGTCAGTGGAACCAAGGCAGAAATGGAGCTCGAGGGAGGCAAGGAGGGCAGAGTAGAGAGAAGCAACGTGGCCCCTTGGGCCCCTCGGTCCCCACTCGGCCCATCCTCAGATGTGTCCTACTGGGTCATGGCCGGCTCAACGTCCTCCAGTGATGAACGGATACACAATATGTGGTCTCTCCATGCAACGGAATATTATTCAGCCTTAAAAAGAAGGAAATTCTGACACAGGCTCCAACACGAGTGAACCTCGAGGACACGATGCCAAGTGAAATAAGCCAGGAGCCAAAGAACGAATACTGCGTAATTCCACTTATACGAGGCTCCAGAGCGGGTCAAACTGCAGACAGAAAGCAGAGGGGAGGCTGCCTGGGGCTGAGGGAGAGAGAACGGGGCAGGGGGGAGGGGTGGCGTTTAATGGGAGCTGGGGAAGATGAGAAAGTTCTGGAGATGGATGGCAGGGATCGCTGCACAAAACTGAATATATGTGTCGCCGCTGACCTGTACACTTAAAAATGGTTAAAGTGGTAAATTTGATGTTGTGTAAATTTTATCACAATTTTTGTTGAAGCCTCCCGTGGCTTTCCCGGCCTGCAGCAGTGTTTTCCACACAAAAGAATTTCCCTGGACTTGTGCCCGGAATACTCCCCACACCCACCCCCATCCCATCCCTCACCCGTTCAAACCTTTGCTCCTGTGTCACCCCCTACGTCTTCCCCGTCCTGGCTGGCCCCTGGGCACTACGTCACGCTTCTCCCTTACCACTTACACTAACATGCTCTTGCGCGTCTCATTCACTGCCTCGCTCCCTACCTGACTGTAAGCCCTTCAAAGGCTGGAGCCTGGAGCCTGTATTGTTTACAGTGGGATCCTGGCAGCTGGAGTGACGCCAGGCATGCGGTAGGTGCTCAGTGAACACTGGCTGCTGTCATGCGGGACATACAGGGTGGCTCTGGCAGAAGGCGGAGAAAGGACCCCATCCTCCCAGCTCAGGGCCACCTGGGAGTTCCAGGAAACCCTCACCCTCAGGGACGTTCAGAGTCAGGGTCAGGTTCTCAGGCTGGGCACTGGCTCTGCTGAACCCTGACTGCGGGGCCCCTCCTGCCTCTCCCAGCCACTTCTGTGTGTCCCCCCCACCCCGGGGCACAGTTCCTGGAATCCCAGCTCACAGGTGGCTCTGTGCCTGGAGATGCCCTCCCTGCCTGGGCTGGGGTGCAAGTCCTCCTTGGGGCCCCTGATGGTCCCTGAGTCGTGTCATTGCCCCCAGTGGAGCATGTTATGTGACAGATACTAAGGTGTCTGCATCTCCCCCGGCCTGGGAGGTCCCCCAGCACAGGGCTCCCGCTGCCCAGCTTGGAGCGCACGCAGAGGCGCTGGTACGCATGTGCTGAATGGGTGAGTGAGTGGATGCATGAATGAAGGTAGGAAGGTCACACAAAATCCCAGAGGACTTACGTTTGAAACTGTAAGGAGAAAAACGAACCAAAACCAAACAAAGGAGACAGACATCTTTTGTTTACTGGGCATTTACTATGTGCCAGAATGGATTTCTGGGGGGACTGTGCCCACAAGGGCAGGGGTAGGGACAGACAAATGGACACTGTGGACACAGCAGTCTGGGAGGTACTGATTGGGCCCCAGCAGGCCGGGGCCCTCCCCACCTCCCCCCTTCTGGCCCTCATGACCACTGGCCACCCAAGCCCAGCCTGGCCCGCGTGGGCCCTGCCAAACCGACAGGCAAGCTCCCTGAGAGGGCCCGTGAAGTTGCCATATGAAGTGCGACCAAGAATGAAACGGTACAATAAATAAAGGCCAGCGGTGTCAGAAAGGGCTGTGGCTGCTTCGCGATGGCTCTCTGTACCCTTGAGACCCGCGGAGCAGCAGCACCAAGCCTGGGATCAGACACGGGGTCATCAGACACGGGACCCGTCAGACATGGGATCATCAGAAACGGGATCATCATACACGGGACCATCTTTCCGACTGGAGGCCCACAATACACCGGAAGGCAGAAGTGTGTGATTCCACATAATCCCTCAGAGCGACTCTGCATGTCAGGGATCGCTGACTCCTACAGGTGGGAAAACTGAGGCTCACAGCATGTCAGGGACTTTGAGGAACTGGGATTCAGGCTAGGGCCTTGGGACCCGAGTCCCAACTCTTCCCCTGTTCTCTGCTTGCGCTGGGAACACAGTGATGGAGGCAGGAAGTAAGGGGTGTCCACAAGACGGCCCCTGGAACTCCCCCCAGTACTTACCTCCCTCCATAACTGAGCCTTTTCTAGCAACTTGAAAAGCAAAGCTGGGTGAACCTGGGGCCATCAGGGAAGGAAACCCCTCTAGGTGCTATCTGAACACAGGACCCGACTTCATCCTTCCAAGTACTTGATGAGCTGGTATGATTTATTGTCAGCCCCATTTCACAGAGGGAGGTATTAAGATTCAGAGAGGGAGTGTCAGTGCCTGAGGTCACACAGCATGAGGGAACAAAGCCAGATTTCAGCCCTAAGGCTGACTGCAGAATTTCCCAACCTGAGTCCTTGCTCAGCTCCTTTCCCCTTCGGTTCTAAAAAGCATGACTCCTTGGGGGTCATTTCCAGAAAGCCTGCTCTGTGCCCAGCTCAACTGGTGGCCAGGACTGCAAGGCCCGTGTCCACCTTAACTCCCAGCTGGGAGGCAGAACAGGGGAAAGGCTGCAGGGGGAGCATTTAATGGAGTCCCAGCTCATCTGCAAATCTCACCTTGCTCCAGAAATCAGGAGAGGTAAAATGTCCGTAAGAGGAAAACCTGTATAAACTGGGCGGAAAAGCCCCCAGGATCTGAGAAAGCTGGCATCGTGGAAGGAGCCCAGGAGGCGACAGCCAGTCTTCTCCCTGGGGATGGGCGCAGAGCATCTGCTCAGGGGTGGGCTCAGGGGAGGCACACGAAGGTTCTCTGGAAGGCTGCGTGCAGCTACAGGAATCCAGCTTGTTTGTCTTGGAGTGGACAAGCTCTCCTCTTCTCAAGAAGTGGAAGAAGGCATTTTGTACAAAGGCTTAGTGAATGGCAGTGTGCCTTACCGGGAAATGGTGGCCGGGGCATTCAGTGGGAGCTCGAGTCCTCCCCGCAAATGGAATGAAAGAGCTCAACCTTCATGAACCCCTATGTGTGTGTGTTGGGCTTCCCAAGATGTGGCCCACAGTACACAGGAAGGGCAGACACACAGACCAGTGACTATCGTATGGACAACAGCTGGGACTGAGCCTGCATCGCCATGTACAGTTGTTCAGGGTGTGCACTATCCACACAGCCATGGATCGTAGCCCCTCCTCCCAGCCCAGAGATATGCAAAGCACAACTGTATGCAGAAGCTTGGGATGCCGGTACAAGTGTGAGGGAAGATAAAGGCAGGCTCACATCTGCCTGGACTCAAGGCTGGCTTCTAGGAGGTGGGGTACACTTGGACTTGGACGCTGGTTGGAGTTGGCACTGTTAAAAGGAGCTCCAGACAGGAAAGAGCACACCCGAAGGAGAGCTTCACATGTCTGACCTTTTGGGGACCACCTTCACCATTTCTGCAGGATCCCTGGTGCACCTGCGCTATTATTTACTTAATATTTATTTTCAAAGCATCTTTCCCTTTTTACTTAAATAAATTCAGCTTAAAAGGAGACTTTTATTACTGCCATAAACGGAAAATCAGCATCACTTGCCATAAATAGAGGGTAACTGTAAAAATAAACACTATGAGAACCAAACAGCATGTGTAAATCCTAGCCAGGGAAGGCAGCTTGCTGAAGGCTAGGGGCCTCAGTCTCCATTTTCTCTCACTAACAGGGGAGACTGGCCAGAGTTACACATTAAATTCAGAGCACCGCCAAGCAGAGACGCTTCTCGATCAGGAGGGCTTGGGACGCAGGGCCTGCTGAGGGCCGGACACAGCGGACAGCCACCTCCACCGTTGTCATGGGCTCTGGCGCCCTCAGCCACTGTCCTGCTCCCGCCATTCATCCCTGGGTCCCAGCTCCAGGCCCCAGCTTGCAGAGGCCCATGGAGCCTCCCTGCCACTCACCTGTCACAACCCCACCGAGCCTGCCAATCTGGCTGACCGGGCATCCTCCTGCCTGATTCATGGCCAGGGTCCCTGCGCCTTGCACGCGGTCAGGACTAGCACCCACTTCCGGCCCCAGGAGGCCCGTGTGCCCACTTGCAGAATAAGTGAACAAAGAAACAAATGGGCGGACGCCCTCGTGGTCCCCGCTGCTCCAGCCAGGGCAGTGGCCTCCGGGGGCATTGATTTCCCTCTGGCCAAATGGGGAAGGAACATTATTTTTGTATTAAAACAAGCATGAATATATTATGAAACAGAATACAGAGCCCATGAATTTTGAATGAAATAGGAGACCATCAAAGAAATGTTGCCCCTGTGGGGAGCCGTTTGCCATGTGGGGCAGACCCTCTGGTCAAGGGGCCTCTCTCTGATCCAGGCAGAGGCCTCCTTTGTCTCTGCAGCTTCGGGCTCCACAGGCCTTGGCCCCGCAGGGGACTGTTGATGTGGTGGCTAAAGTGGGGAGGGGACGGGAGGAAGCAGAGGGACTGGGTGGGGGCAGGGATGCCCAGGATTCACACGTAGGGATGCCCAGGATTCACACGTGGGGATGCCAGCTGCAGCTCTGGCCTGACTCGCTGTGTGGCTTTACATAAGTTACTCCACTTCCCTGAGCGCCTGGCCCCACATGTGTCATTTTTTTTTTAAGTTTATTCATTTATTTTTGAGAGTGGGGGAGCGGCAGAGAGTGAGGAAGAGAGAGGATCCCAAGCAGGCTCTCAGCTGTCTGCGCAGAGCCCGATATGGGGCTCAAACCCACGAACCTTGAGACCGTGACCTGAACCGAAACCAAGAGTTGGATGCTTAACCAACTGGGCCGCCCAGGCGCCCCCTACTGGTGTCAGTTCTTAAAGGCTTATTTCGAGGATTCAACGAACTAATACAAGTGATGAGTCCGTTTCTGTGTGTGGGACACAGTAGAGCCTCAATGCCCACTGGTCCCTGGTGGCGGCCACTCACTGCTGAGTTTTGTACACACACCAGGACATTCACCCAGGTGGGGTCCCTGCCCAGCCCAGCAGGTGGGGAGGAGGGCTGCTTCTACCAATAAAAATTCATACAGCTAGCACTTTGAGCACTTGCTATGTGTTAAGTGCCTAGTGATGCTGGGCTTCGGTTTGCTCATCTGTAAAAGGGGGGTGAAAACAACTACCTCGTAAGGTCGTTGCAAGCAGAACTGTCCGGCAGAGTAGGTGCTACAGAGGGGTTTCCTTTGTATTTGATTAGTTTGTAACTGAAGCAAAATTCACTTCGCAACATTAACCATTTCTAAATGAACAATTTGGCAGTACTAAGTACTAGTACTAAGTGCGTTCACAATGTCTTACAGCCCCTACCTCCATCTCGTCCCCAAACACTTTCGTCCTCGAAGGGAAACCCTGCACCCAGGAAGCAGTTACGTGCCATTCTCATGGCCTCTGGCTGCCACCGATCTATGTTCTGTCTGGATTTGCCCTATTCTGAATATTTCATACAAACGGGATAATATAATATATGGTCTTTGGGGACTGGCTTTTTTCACTTAGCATAATGTTTTCGAGGTTCATCCACATTGTAGCATATACCAGATTTCATTCCTTTTTAAAGAGATGCTTCTTTAATAACATAAACTATCTCCCTAAATCTCCAAGACATCCTGGGAAATAGCCACTGTCACCCTCCTCTTCTTATGGGTGAATAAACTGAGGTACTGACAGAGGGAGGACTTGACCAGGGCCCCCTGCCAGGCAGTCCCAACACGGCTGGGTGGGCAGGGCTGGCACCCACGGCAGGGAAAACAGGGTGCCTCCCAAGGCCATGGGCGCATATTGAGGGAGACAGCAACGGAATTACAAATCTAGGGAGATTTAAGGAGAGTGAAAATATTCTGGCACTTGCAGGATTGTGGGAGTTGAGCAGGTTTCCCCAGTGGAATTCCCGCCTCCTCTTCCCACACATCTGGGCCACAGGGAGTGAAAGGGTTTGGGAGGGAGGCAGGCAAGTGTGGGAATGTGTGGAGAGCCAGGGACAGGGCAGGAACCAGAACAGAGGAGCCAGGGACAGGAGAAGGCAAACAGGCATCCTGATGTTTGTGCAGGTGCCGTTTCTTCTCCCCACCCCCTCACCTGGACATCCTGCAGAGCCAGTGGGGTGAGCCCATTGCACGGATGGCTCGTCAGGCTAGAGAGGTTGAGGGGGCTCAGGACTTGAGCCCAAGAGTCTGACGCCAAAGCCCAGGCATGTGCTATTCTTGCTGCCTGCCAGGGGCAGAGAGGGGGTGAGTGGAGGAAGCTGACGGGGGCTGCACAAGCCACAGGGATGAGCGGCTGACGTCGAGCCCAGAAGAGATCACCCCTCAAGTCCACAGAGAGGGAGAGATGGGTGGGGCCAGGGAGCGCCAACACCGTGAAGAACAGAGAAGGGGAAAGGGTACCTGAAAGCCAAGTGCAGAGACCAATGGGGGGGGGGTCATGGACAGGGGGGAAACTCAGGCAGACTCTGGCAGACATGCTGCCTCCCCAAGACCTGGTGTGGGTCAAACACAGCCCCCCTTGGGACCTGGTACCTGCCCCTGCCCCTCCCACCCCTGCCCAACTATGTTTGGCAAATCTAGAAGAGCAGCAGGGATCATATGAACTCAGGAATCAGGCTGACCCTGATGCGAACCCCAACTCCACTTCCTTGTGGTGGGCAAATCACTGAGCTTCAGTGTCCTCATCTGTAAAATGGGTATCATGAGGACTCAACAGGATCACACGTCCCTGTAAATAGCCGGCCCCTAGTGAGCTCCATGGAGCCTTAACAGGATGATGATCGATTCTGCTGCCTCCAGCTCCCACCTCCCTCTTCCTCCATAGAAGGCTGGACTGGCCTGGCCTTCTAGAACCAAAGAATCCCTAGCTGAAGGGGTTCTGCCCCACCCCAGGACTTTTGCACTGTTTCCTCTGCCCGGGAAGGGATTTAACAGCAGCAGAGCCAGGATGGGGCTCAGGATGCCCAGCGCCCACCTGGAGTTCAGGAACCACTGCTGGGGTGTCTGGGGACACGGGGAGACCAGCCGGTGAGGCTCGGGGCCCCCTGGCCCCAGAGGCCTTCCATCAGCTGTCAGCCAGCCGGCCTGCTTCCTCCCTCTCATCCGCCTGCCAGGAGGCCATTAGTGCAGGGCTGTTTGGATCGCTCTTTCCACCACCAAGCACTCCGGCCGCCGGGCCTCCATTAGGGACCCTTTCCTGGGGCCAATGACAGGCGGCAAACAGCTCCCCAGGGAGCTGGCTGTAATTGCTGCCGCTTCTGAGCCCGGAAATAATTTTTTTAAAACCTCACAAAGCAAAACAGACACGCCACCGGCTGCTCTCACCTTCCCTGCCTTCCCTCAGCCAGGAACCAGGCCTGAGGGGTGTGAGAAAGCTTCGGTCAAGACCCCCCAACCCCGAGGTGGCTAGTGAGGCTCAGGGAACTTGGGGGGGGGCTGGGGTTTGAGCCCAAGAGCACCTGACCCCAGCGCGCAGGCATGTACCATCCCCTACCACCGCATCATGCCAGGCTGAGGGGAACGAAGTTTGGGCTCTGCTCCCTGGCTTTGAACTAGGTGTGGGCCCCAGCCCACCCACGTCTTAAGTCTGTTGCCTCTTCTGCAAGATGGCAAGTGGACAGGTGCCTGGGGTGCCTACTGGGGTGACCACGGCAGGGCTCTGACAGGTCGCAGGCCCCTGTGAGGAAGCACATGAAGGATGGCAGAGAGAGCCAGAGGGTGGGGGTGGGGGGTTGGTAGGGGAGAGCCTGGCAGGCAGATGAAATCGCTGGGTGAAAGGTTCTGAGGAGCCTGGTGTGCCCGTGCCCAAGTATTAGAAAGGAAGCCAGTGTACACACGCACACATGTGCACACCCAGTTCCCATCTACCCAGCCCACGTTTCTGTTCCCCCACCCCTGGACTCTGCAGCCAGCCCTGGCGTCCTACGAGCTGCAAACTCAGCCCCAGTCCAGGAAACAGTGTCTCCCCCTCGGCCAGCCCCTCCAGCCTCCAAGTCCTGTTTGAGCCCCCACTTCAGTCACATGGCCGGTCCCACCCACATGCCAGACCCCCGCCCCCCCCAACTCGAAAACCTCCGGCTGGTGAGGGTCAACGCCAAGCTCGCGGCCTGCTTTGTGCAATCTCTCCCCTGAGACCCCTGCCAGGCCCAGGCCCGCAGGGCCTCTGGAATCCCCTCTCAGCCTTGGTGGCCCCTGGATTCAAGGAGCCCACCTCCCCCAGGAAGCCTTCCTGACTGCGCCAGGATATAAGGACCACTCTGGTGCGGAACCTTCAGAGACACCCTCCCCGCGCCCCCCCATCCCCGGATGGCTCGCCTCCCTGAGCCATTTCCAGGGCTCTCATCTCTGGCTGGCTGTCCTCCGTTACCTCTCCCCCACTCCAGAACTTGCTGGTGAAAGTGACAAGCTTGTTCCAGAGGCCCCCGGGGTCACATGGGAGGGCTGTGGGGGAGGAGGACGCTGACTCTCGCCCCGCATCCTGGGCCTCAATTCCCTCCCTGGTGAAATGAAGGCTGCTTCCTCTGGGACCCCGGGTGAGCTTTGGGGGCCTCAAAGAACCCACTGGAACTAACGAAAACAATGTGGCATTTTCAAAGGAAGTGGTCTAGTTGTCATCAGATGCTCAAGAGGATTGTGACCTCCAAGAAAATTGGGAACCACTAGTCAAGACAAGCTCCAGTGCCCCTTGTAACAGCACCATTCAGTCATTCATTCATTCACTTCATTCATTCAACTGACATTTCCCAGGAGCCTGCTCTGTGTGGCTGTCATTATGATGCCCAGAATATATGCATGTGTAGTCCTGAGGTGTGACTTGGAGAGAGGAGGGTGTGTGTGTGCGTGTGCATGTGTGTGCGTATGAAGACAGAGAGGGTGAAGGGGGAAACTGGAAGGGAGGAAGATGGATGCAGCAGACACAGGGAAAGGGACAAAGAAAGATGAGAGAGATTGAAGGACAGAGAGAGAGAGTCCAGCCCGGGGAGAGAGAGATCCAGAGAGAGGGGCAGGCAGAGCACTTACCACAGATGGGCACTGCCAGCCCCCTAATTGATAGCTCTGAGCAAGGCCCCCCTCCCAGCTCTGGCTCTAACCTTCCAGATGCTCCCAGAGCCTCTGTGCCTCGCGTCCCAAGGGCATCAGCTTGGAGGGGCTGGGGAGGCTGATTCAGAAGCCAAGACTAAGACACAGAGGGCACAGCCCTAGGCTGGGACCCTCCTTCCCGCCCAGCCACGTCTCCTCAACCGTACATGATCACACACGCCAGACACAGGCTTAGACAAAGCCACCAGCCCCCTGCATAATGGCTAGACAGGTGCACCCAGCCCCCCTCCCCCCGACAGTGCTGGACTTGGAGCCTAGGCTCTCAGATCATGCTCGTTCAGCCAGACCCTGGCCTTCCCAGCGTTTTGGCATCCCGGAGAGAATCTGATGAAGCCAGGGCGCCGCTCTGGAACAAAGCAAGTGTCCGCACGCCCACCGGGCCTGGCAGCCAGGAGCAGGACAGATGAGCGAGGAAGAATCCCAGCTCTGCAGCCCTATAAGCTGGGCTCAAGCCTGGCTTTGCATTCAACAGCTGTATGGCCTCGGGCAGTTCGCATCACCCCCTAAGCCTCTGTGTCCTAGTCCATAAAATGGGAGCACCCTACCCGTGGGGTGTATGAGGCTTAAAGGAAGATGTAAGGGAAATGATAGGTACAGAGAAAATAACTGGTGAATGCCACCTGTCTCTTGGTTCCCAGACCGCTGAAGGCCACCGGGGCTAAGCATCATGTGCTAGACGGAATTCCACACCGCCTGTGGACTCCATCCTCACCTGATGCCTGGAGAACAAAGGAGAGGCTTGGAAGGATTCCAGAGGCTGAGCGCTTAGGTAAACTCACCATCATTGGGGGTGCCAAGGCCCAGAGACCAGCAGGGACCTGCCAAGCTATCCAGCAAGCAGGCTAGCGGGACGGTTGGATAAAAGCTCAGGGTCTACTTCTCCCACCCCCGGACTCTGGCCCTTGAACTTCAGTGAAGTCACCAAGGAGCCACTGTCCCCACCTCTCAACACAGGAGCCAGCAAAGACCCTCACCCACGCCGTGTCCCCTGTGTGGGGTCCGGGGAATCCTTGGAGCTGGGAGCTCCGCCCACCGAGGCCCATCTCTAAGGTGCTGTGTGACAGATCCTTATTAACTGTCCACTGCATTCGGACTCTTCGGCCCACACTACCAGTCTGGGCTCCTTTGGGAAATAAAGCAGGGATTCCCTCCAAAACACCCCCCAGCTAATTAATGGTTGGGTTCAGCTTGCATATCTTCTGGGACCGGGAGCTCACTCTTGGGTACCCTCACTGCCCAGGGAGGGTCTTTTCTGGGCTGAACATCATCTCTGCTTCTTAACTCTTATCACAATTTATACTCCCCTATTTTGTATAAGTTTAGTGGTCTGAGCAAGAACGTTATCTGTCTTCTTCACTACTATGTCCCCAGTGGCTAAAAGGGCCTGGTACACAGCAGGTGCTCAGCAGATCTTTGTTGAATGAATGACGGACTAAATGAATGATCAAGCTTCCAATCCCTGGCCGCAGGCTCTGTTAGGCCAGCAGTTCCCAAGGAGAGCACAGAGGAGCAGGTGGGAGGGGACAGCCCATGGCCAACAGCCCCCAAGCTCAGTCATTCCTACACCGTGACCTGCCTGCGCCCCACCCCGACTCGTCTGCCTTGTTTTCCTATAAACAAACCCACTATTTTTTAATATGCCCGTTAGTCTCATCCTAAGCAATCATATCTGTGAAATCACAGTTTTGATGTGCCGGTTTTATTTTTCCAACCCACATTAAAATAAATGCTAACGATGAACATGGAAGAGGCTTTGTCTGGGGTCTGCCTAAAACCATCTCTTGGGTAGGACCCAGTGCTGCTGAGGGTCCTGGGGGTTCTTGAAGAGAGGTTTCAACTGGGGGTGATAGAAGCTCAGTCCCAGAGACTCCTCTGCTGGCTTCCAGGAAGGGGAGGGGCCCCCTTGGCAGGAAGGGAGACCTGGAGGAGCAGTAGCCCCTCCGCCTCCCCATCCCCACCTCCCTTCTCCCAGCGTCAGGAGTCAGAAGGACCTCAGGGTCACCAGCTGGTGGAGGGGTGGGTTTCTTCCCACATTGAGATCACTGCCTCTTTTTCTGACAGAAGACTCTCACCTTGCCAGGGTGGGGGAGAGGAGGACACCCCCCCCCCGTGCCCCATCATCCTCAGGGTTGCAGCATCTCCTATGTACCCCCAAGGGGCTGGGGCTGGGTCCGCCCATGGCCAGGTGACATCGGCCTTGCCCAGCCCTTGCAGCGGTCTGTAAGAATGAGGAGGGGCTCCAGTTTTGTGATCTTTCTAAAGACATGGATTCCTTATGAAATTAAAATTAATTGATTGTTTAAAACTACATTAACTTGGAATACACAAAAGTTGAAGGTTTCAGACCTTAGACTTCCCCAAAAATTCCTCCTTTCTGGGACTCAACAGCACTGTGAACATGGGGTCTGGAGTCACATTCTTGGGTTCAAATCCAGGCTGCAACGCTTGCTGGGTGTGTGACCTCGGGTAAGTCCTTTTAACCTCACTGGGCCTCAGGTTCCTCGTAAATACACGGGGCCAGAGAAAAAGTCCCCTCTTCTTAGGGTTCTTGTGGGGATCAGATGAAACAATGCCATTTAGGGCCCTGGAATGACACTCAGCAAACATTTGCTTCTGTATATCTCTCACTTTGTTTGTATGGAGCTGGATAAGGTAACCCCCAAAACCATGCACTAACTAACCTCTCGGGCAATTTGGGCAAATGCACCCTTGCCCACAGCCTCGGTCCTGGGGGCTGACCACTCTTCCTCACCCCTGACCCTGCCCACTTGTTTATCACAAAGAGACTTCCCCCAACACTTCTGCTGTCACCGTGTCACCGTGGAGATGAGCCGAAATCCTGTCCTGCTGGCCGCCCGCGGCTCCCGTTGCTTCGGGAAAAGGCCGCTGGAGCGGCTGATAGGCAAGGTGTCAAAACCAATTGGTGTGAAGGACTCAGGGAAAACCGCTTGTGAGGGCCAATTCCCCACAGGAGGCCAGGAACCCTCAGCCCAAGGCGGAGTGTTTACGGGCATAATTGATAGAATAATCACCAACACCCGAGACAATGCGAACACATTTTTAACATCATAACCTTCGGAAGACAGCACTCAATTTTCTCCATCTCCCAGCCACCAAACTAGCCAGTTTATTGATGGGGCGATACCAACAGTTCAGGAAGGAATGAGAGAGAATGGCAGAGTCGTTTTCCAGCGCACAGGCGGTTTGCCAAACGGCCCGGTGGCCCCCGCCCCTCCCTCAGCACCCCGCTGCTCCCTCCTGGCAATACGGAGAACCTCAGGACAGTGAATCACTCAATGGACAAAGCTCCGGGCCAAGCCAGGATCTGTGTCTGCAATGGGGTGTATTAATAATTGAAGGTACTGGCCTAGGTGTGTGTGTGTGTGTGTGTGTGTGTGTGTGTGTGTGTGTGTGTGTGTGGCAGGGCAGGAGTGGGAGAATGGATGCTTGCTGCACTGTAAGGCTTTCTGGGGCTCCTCAGGGTCCACATGCCTGGCCCAGCTTGGCCCTCTCCCTCTCTTGCAAAACCAAATCGACCCAGCAGCGCCTGGACCAGAACGCAGCCTGTCCCTACGCGAGGGTGGACATTTGAGGAGGTGGCCCCCAAACTCCAGGCTGCCCAGGCGCCATCAGGGGAGCTTACTAAACTGCAGACTCCAGGGTCTCCTCAACAATCATTCTGGCCCATGGGTCCAGAGGGGACCCTGGGGTCTGCATTCTAACAAACTCCCTGGTGGTTCCAAGGCAGGAGGTCTGCAAGAGGCTCACAAAGATGTTGCCTTCGGGCCCCCTGCCCTGGCCGAGACCTGGAGGATGGACTGGAGAAAGACTCCAGCCCAGCTGTCTCTTTCTGACTTGCATGTAGCCTCAGCAAGATCCCACCCGTCACCCTTCTAAGCTGGGGGTTCCTCTGGGTGGAAACCATTGCTCTGCCAGTTCTCTGGGGAGCTGGAAGGCTTGGCCAAGGCCGTGCAGAAGACGTCCTGTCACATGACTGGCCGAGCCTGCCTCAAGGCTGTCCCTGGAGGAGGTAGGCACAGCTCTTCAGCTTTCCACACAGGCTCAATGACCTTGGGCGAGTCACTGGCCCTCTCAGAACCTCAGTATCCTCTTCTCTCCAACACCAGCCTTGCATGAATCATGTCAGCCTCAGTGATTTACACTGGCAAGGGGTTTGGCAGCACCTAGCACATAGTAGGCAGTTCATCAATGCCAGCTCCTCTATCACACCCCCCCCACCTCTGCTGTGCTTACGGCAATGAGCTAACCCATTCTGATATGGAAAAGTCAAAATAGCTCCCATTAACTGAATACTTACTAGGTGCAAACACTGGCCGCCGCCACCCCAGCTTCTTGATCCCTTGTGCTTCCTTAAAAGGCGTGCTCCATTCTATCCCCATTCGATCCTCATGCCTCTAAAAGGCCCTCTGCGAAGTGGGCTGAGTGGAGGGAGGTAGCAGGGAGATGGGAAGCGAGACAGATGTCCCTGCAGACCCATCTGACCACGGGCTCTCCCTGTGACAAGTCACGGGTGGCCAGGTGGAAGGTGTTCGCCTGGCGACTGGGCTGGGCTCAGACTGAGCTGAAGAGGTGAGCAACCACCAAGAGGTTAGGGTCCATGGGCCCCTCTGGAGGAGCCCCCACTTCCGGCCTCCACCCCCACCCCCAGACACAGAGACTCCTCCCTAACCCGGCCACATTCCCTGAATCAGCTGAGGACATGCGGAGCCCAGGAATAATGAAACGATCAGGCTCCAATCTGCTAAACAGCAATTTCTGGGCTTTTTCAGCACACACAGCTTTTATCAAATTGGTATTCTCCTCCTGAACACAAATGGCTTATTAGACATGACCCACTTATTCGCCGCGTCTCACTATCATTAATAACAGTTTCTTTTTGTGATTAAGTGAGTGGCTCCAAACCCTTCCTGTGGTGGCGGGCGCTTGGCCCGGCAGAGGGGCAGCCGTGGGGGCTCCTGAGTATCCACTACTTGGTGACTTTGAACCTGGCAATGCTGGGAGAAGGCAGTCTGGCCCTTGCAGAGCAGCCTGGCTCCCTCCTTTCTTGAGGGACAGAAGGAGCCCCGGAGGGCTGACCCACTTGCCCGGAACTGCACAGGAGGTCAGTGAGAGAAGCCAGGGCCCCTAGCAGTCAGTGCTGTGTCCTTTCTGTCCAGCCTCTCCTCCAGGTCTTAGCAGGACCTATCCAGGGTTCAAAGGTGACATTCCAGCTGGCGAGGCAGAGTTGTGGCCCTAAGCACGCCTGGCACCAGGGGGCAGGCAGAGACTGCCACACAAAGGGCAAACCCTCAGGACCTCAGGAATGACACGGTGGTACCCAAATCCTTGAGACCTGATGCTCCAGGGACAGGATGACCATAACCCTCAGGGCCCCAATCCTCGTACCGCTCAGGACTGCAAATTCAGGAAAACCATTCCTTGGAAAACCCTCCTAGCATAAGTTCTAACTATGCCAAGGAACTGAGCATTGCGAGGAGGGGAGCGGAAGGAGGAATTCCCAGTTTCCTTTAAATGGAGGGAATCTGACAGGGAGATGAATGTCCTGGAAAAAGCTCTGTCTTTGCCCAACAGACCCTATGGCCAGTCCTGGCTCCACCACTCACTCACCATGTGACCTTGGGCAAGTCCCTTCACCTCTCTGAGCCTCGGTTTCTCCACCTGTAAGTTGAGGATCAAAATAATCCTTCCCCTATTTACCAGCGCTCCAGCCAGGTCAGCAGAAATTCGACGGAGGATGTGGGGTGCACAGATGATACACAGAGCAGTTACTTCAAACGTGGTAAGCCAGACGGGTGCAGGGAATCATGGTTCCCCCAAAGCAGAGACCCCTGAGAAGGGCTTTGGAAGCGCCCATGCCCCTGGAAACAACCCCACTCGTGCATTAGGCCCCAGCAAAGCCTCCTCTGATTACCTACTCCTCCCGCCTCACTCCTTCCTTCAGAATAAATCACACAGTTCTCTGCTCTTTGTGCAGACCTCCCCCCGGCCCCGGGCATACAGTGCCCAGTACTGGTGCTGCAGCCTCCCCCACCAGCCTGGGAAGGGATGGATGGAAGGGTCTCCATTTTCATTTACACTCTGGTCCCCATTCTGGAGCCTGGCTCACGGAGCCAGGGGGAACCCCCACAGCTACTGGCCTCGGATGGTACAACTCTGCTGCCAACTTGGGCTCCTTTGGGGCTAAAAAGAGCTCCTGATACTCAGGCAACCAGTGTGGGATTGCTTGCTTGCTCCCCACTCCCATGGTGGCTGAGTTGATTTCTCACCTTTCAATCGTCAGGCTGAGCCTGAAGATGGGTGGGTACCCTCCTTAAGGACCGCAGGGGCTTTCCACCCACCCCCAGAGACAAGACAAAACCACCTAGCATCCTCCTCCTCCTTCCACGCCTGTGGCTGGAAGAAGCAATCCCAACTATTCCAATGTGTTTGAGGGGCTCCCAGCAAGCCTCCTCACCGACCCTGCGGGGGCAGCTGCGGCTCTGGTCTACCAGTTCTCACCAGGCAGGGTCCTCTGTCCCCAGGACCTTTCCCAGTGATATAAGAGGCAGGTGAGGAGTAGGAGGGGATGAGGGCAGCTACAGGGTTAAACCTACAAAAGGGAAAGGCAGATGGGCAGAGAGGAGTGGGCGAGCAAAGTGTGTTCACAAGTGTGTGTGTGTGTGTGTGTGTGTGTGTGTGTCTGCAGGCAGAAGGGCAGGCAAGAGTTGTGCAGAGTGTGTGCGCCTGGGTGCCAGCTGGCTGGGTGTGAGCCCACCAACCGTGGTGCCGGTGTGTGTGTGCAGCGGGCATAAGTGTGAGTGTTTATGAGTGAGGATGGGGATCTGAGCAGGCGTCTGGA
This sequence comes from Suricata suricatta, assembly GCF_006229205.1. NCBI lineage: Eukaryota > Metazoa > Chordata > Mammalia > Carnivora > Herpestidae > Suricata > Suricata suricatta. The sequence continues at coordinate 85,644,727 of NC_043711.1, read as the reverse complement.
GATGCTCGAGGGCAGGAGTTGTGAGTGTGGGAACAGTGAGTGTGCCTCTGGCTGAATATATGTGGTCCTGGGGTGGGGGGAGTTGTATCGGCGCGAGCGTGCTGGGGAGTAGGGGGCTCCCCACTACAGCGGGATCAGGGTTGCACGCGGGTTGCCCCTCCTCTGCAGGGGCGGCCGGGGTGCCAGGGCGGGTCCATAGACCCGGCAGGGGGCGCCACAGGACTCCCGCCAGAGCCGGCGCGGGTTCCAGCCCAGGAACCGCCAAGTTGGAGCGGCGCAGCCCGGGGTGGGGTTTGGTGGGGAAGTCCGCGGGGGCGGCGACCGAACTCACCGTGGCCGGAGACGTGGTTATCCCAGGGCGCGTGGCCGGCGGGCCGCGTGGCGCCTCCGAGTTGCAGGAAAAGTGCCAGGTAGTGGAGGGCGCCCAGCGCCACGGCGAGCGGGGCCCCCATGGTGCGCGCTCGGGCCGGGGCGCCGCCGCCTCACATTGGGGCTCAGGAGACCGCAGACCCCGCGCCCGCCGTTCCCTGCCCGGTGCGGCCTGGCTGCCCACCTCCGGCCGCCGCCTCTCACCCGCCGAAGCTGGCCTGGCCCCGGCCCCAGCCCTCTCCCGGCTCTGGTCCAGCCCCGGCTGCGGGTAGCGAGCGCACGCCCAGCCGGCCGCCTCTGACTGCGGGACTCTTCCCTTCCGCGGAAGGCCACGCCGCTCGGCGCCGCTGCCGCCGCACCCCCTCCCTCCCACTCCCTCCCTCCCTCCCAGAGAAGGCGGCGGCGGAGGGATCTGCCGCTTGATTTATCATCAAAGTTTTGCCCAGGCTGGGATTTTTAAAGCGGTACCCACAGCGTCCCCCACCCGAGAGTGCAAATGGGCGGCGGGATGGGATGGAGGTAACCACCCAAGGGACTCAGTTCCCGCAAAGCATAACACAACTGGCTTCAAAAACTGAAATACTATCCAGCGGAATAAAGAGAAAAACCAATCCACCTGCCGCCAGACCCAGAGCGCTCTGAGGACTTCCAACTTTGCTAGCAGAGCGGTGCCAGGGTCAGGGGGTCGGTGGCGGTGGGGGTGGAGGTGAGGGTGAGATAGGGCAGGAAATTGGGCCGAGGCACAGAGCACCTGGTGATAATCCTGCCGCAGCCTTTAGCTCCTTGTGTGATCATGTCCGGGTGTCTATCCCTGTCTGAGCCTCAAAGCTTTCGTTTGAGAAAGGGGAATAGTAGTTACCTCCAGGGGTCGTGGTGAGGGTTTATGAAATAGTGAACGTTAAAGCGCTTAGCATAATGCCATTCTCATGATAGGTTCTGAATAGTTATTACTGTTGTTACTCTATGTCTCAGTTTTCCCGTCTGCCTAGTGGGAGTGAGGCAAGCCAGCTGCGGGGGCTCCTAGCTTAAAGATTCTGGGCCCTACGCGGTGGATTGGATCGCCCCCTTCTGGACTGTAAATCTCCCTTCCTCCGATTGATGGGCCTAGATGGAATGTTGAAGGGGCGGGCAGGTAACAAAGCCACTCCCATTCCCAAGACCACAGATCCAAGGAGATCCTCCGCTTCCTTCCCTGCCAGGTATACTGGGGCTGTTGGGACAGACCTTCTGTATAGACACGAAGGGAGACTGGTGGCCTCAGTTAAAAGACGAGAAAGCACATTAAATCAGAGACATCGCTTCTCCGAGGTCTCACAGATAGTCTGAGACAAGGTCCCTGATCCCAGGCAGGGTCCCTTCCTGCTCTCATCCCTTGTCCTTCCCCAACCCTCGTTCCAGTCACGGCCCTGTCCGCCACGGTTTCAGCACCACGGAGACGGACAGCGTAAACCCCGACCCCCATCTTTTTCAGCCTCAAGGACCTAGCTGGGCGGGCTCTTAGATTCGACGATTCAGCACCGTGGACAGACCTTCTGATTTCCTTTCCCGCTCCGCCGAATGGGAATGAGCACTGAAGAAAGCCCACCCCCCCTTTCCACAGACTACAGTTGGGTCCAGAACTGTGGACAGAACCCCAAGTTTGAGAATAAGATTAGAGCTCGAGGGACAGCTCCCTACCCATCTTTACTCTGCCCTTGCAGCCCTCTTTCCAATATTATGGCAGCACACTGGATGGGGCCTGTGGTCGCTATCAAGAATCCAGTTCATTCAAAACTATGGGCAGTCCCCCGAAGCCCCCAGTTGCAAATGCGGTGTTTCAGCACAGCTTGACAGTCCCCGCAGGACGTTGACTTCAGCACCGCGGACAGATCCCCGCCCTTTCCCTACTCCTTTCCGCCCACATTCACTAGAGGAAGGGGTTGATTTTGCCTGATTAACTCACTTCTTTTCACTTCCTTCCCACACAAGGATGGTACTTAGGCTATCTGGAATGGCCAGGCATCTTGGACTCTACAAAAGCGTTTTCTCATTCACTAACTTGAGCCTCACTTCCAATGAAATGGGCTTCATTGCCCCTCTTATAAAGATGAAGAAACGATCTTTGAGATCACACAGCAGTACCAAGACTGAAACCCAGACTCTGCCAGTTCCAGCCTGAGGCCTCTCCAAGACAACGTGGTGGTGGAACTGGGGCTCAAACCCAGGGCTTTCTTCTCTTAACCCACAGATTGCAGGCAGCGGGGCACAGGCAAGGGGTGGGGGAGTGAGCAGATTAGCGATTGGAGGCTGCAAAGGAAGGAGGTCAGGGTGGGACAGCACCCATTCTCTGACCTTCAGGAACCCTTTCTCCTCCTAGTCTGGAACAGGGTTAAACACAGTGACCTCCAAATCTCCTTCAAGGACAGACGTCCAGGGATTGTATGACTTTGAAAGGGCTTATGGTGTGAAGGCTCTGCCCAAAATTCTTCCAATGGCCTTGTTCATTACAGAAATCCCAACTTGTCTTGTTTGCATTCAAGGTCCCAGCCTCCCCTCCTGCACATGCCCTCTGTCCAAGTACCATTTCCACCATGTTCTCTCCCTGAACATGCCTGAACTTTGTCACATCCTTTCCCTTCCCAGTGCTTCCCCCTCTTGCATGCCTTCTCCTCTGTCCAGTCTGAGTCCCCCACAGGAAGGAAGGACTTTTCCCAGTCCTCAAGCCTTTGTTGGCCCATCACTGTGTACCCACTTTAATTATTCCACTTCATCCTCAGAACAACGAGGCCACATAGAGTAGGAGAGTGTGGTTGTAAGTTTGGATAGTAGCTTTGAATCCCACCACTTGCTAGGTATGTGACCTTAGACAAGTTACTTAGTCTTTCCATGCCTGGACTTCCTCATCTGTAAAATAAAGATTATAATACAACCATTGTAAGATTATCGTGAAGGTTAAATGAAAAACACTACACGGAAAGCCCTTAGAACAGAGCCTGGCACATAGTAAATACATGATACATGTGACCACTATTATTATCATCTATTGCTATTATTATTTACAGACAAAAATAGATGCTTAGAGAGATTAAGTATCTTGTCTAATGTCACATGGCAAGGCAGTTGTAGAGACATGATATATTTGATTCTAGATTCCATGCTCTTAGGCACAATACCTAAGCACATCTAGTTCAACTACCCTCTTTGCAATTTAGGAACTAAGACCCAGAGAGGGTAAGTGACTCCTTTAGAGTCACACAGTCTCCCATGACAGAACCAGACCCAGGTCTTCTGTCTCCCAGATTAGGGCTCTCCCACTATAGTATCCTATTTGTATTTCCTGCAGCACCTAAATTGCTCTTTACAAATCACATTCACATCCATGATGTCATGTAATTTATGCAACAAACCCCGAGGCCAATATTATTTTTTTCTTTCTTTTATAGATAAGGAAACTGAAGCTGGGAGACATGAAGTAAAAGGCTCAAGGTTGCACAGGGAGGCAGGGCAGAAGCTGGATGTGAAAGGAAGAGTCCCCAGCCTGTGTTCCTCCCCTGTGTAATTCTGTCTTTTCTGCTTCATCGATCCAGTGTAAACTGCAGGCACAGGCATTGTGGAAGCCAAAAGCCTGGTGGAGGTTCTGTCCCAGAACATAGTCTCTAGGAATTCACTAGGGTGGGCGACCCTTGTCATGTCACTCTGGGAAATGTTCTAGGAGAGAGTAAACTTCCCATCCCTGGAGGCAATTAAACAAGCATCCAGTAGTCACGTGGATGCCGTGAGGCAAATATCACTGCTTTTCCCATTACCCAGATGAGACTCAGAAGGCGAGCATCATGTCAGGTCTTGCGGGTGGGAAACACCGCCTTCTTAAGGTCCCCCCCAAGCGGGACATCTTGCACTGCCTCCGGCCTCTGACCCCAGCTCCCTGGAGAGCCTCCACCCTCCCCTTGACTCAGGGAGGCCACCCTCCCTCCCCTCCTTGAGAGGTGTCACTTGAGCACCATGGCTCTGTCAGTGGTAACAGCCGTAAGATTTGTCCTTTTAATCCAGAATCAATAACAAATTTCATTTAAAAATAAATTAAACCAGGCATTGGAAATCATTCACCGTGTGGGCCAGGGCCCTATATAGCGCCGTCTAAATGGCTTCCTTTCTCTCATCTATCAATGCCAAGAGGGGGAAATACCTAAGCTGCCTGATTCATGGAGAAACTACTTAAATGTATCAGCCCCTAACAATAAGCAATGTGAGCCCGGAGTTGCACCTTTTAACGCACCAATAACGTGTGGAGCGTGGCTTCATGAGTGCTTATCAGAGACCTCACGGTCACTGGCTCGGAGGGAGCCCATTTATAAGGGGGAACAATGGCTTCAGTATGTAGTCGCCTAATTTCCAGAATGCATTACTGAGCTCAGAGGAGCAATGGAATTCCATTAAACTCTTATCTGCCATGGGAGGGTCTGAAACCGGGCAGGGAAATCCAGACTTGGCATAGACATGCCCAGAAAGCCCCAGGCCTGACCCTAGGAGGTGGGTGAACAAACCTAGAGGAAGAGGGGAGGGGGCCGGCGGGGCCCCGGATGTGTGAAAATATGTGTGTTAATAGAGCTCCGGTTTCCAGCGATTACGTTTACATCAGCGAATAAAACTTGGCAATAAAACATCGGAGCTGCGTCTCAGACAGCATTTCCTTTTACAGCCCGGTGTATTTCACTCATTATAACAGGAGGCAAGGAGCTTCAGGTGTCCTCATTTCTTCCCCTTTAATTAAATTTCCTAAATTACTGCCCAAGATTTGGATAAAGCAAAAGACTTACGGCTCCGCTAATCGGCATCACAAGCTCCCGCCCCTCACTGTGGTGGCCCTGACTGGACCAGGCTCCAATATTATTAAAGTGAAATACTGTGAGCACTGCCTGCCTGGGCTCTGGTTTGTAAAAGGGGATGGAGCCTCAGGAGAGAAATTGGCCCAGGCTCAGGAAAGAGGCCTGGGTTCCAGGATTGGCTTTTCCATCACCTCGCTGTGTAACCTTGGGCAGGTTACCTCTCTGGGCCTCACAAGTTCTCCCGCCCCTTTTCTTAAACATCCGTCTTGAGGCTCCTAGAACTGACTTGGGGCTGGGGTACCCCTCGAACGCATACTGGGATGACTTGGGGCGCTTTGAAAAATATTAATGCTGAGGCCTCACCCCAGAGATTCTGACACAACTAGTCTGGGGGTGAAATCCCCAGGCGATGCCAGTGCCCAGCTAGACGCATCTCTGAGGAGGATGGCCTTGCCTGCGGAGGCCCAGGCCCCGCCCCTGGGGTTCTCTTTCAGACCGGCTGGAACAGGTGTCTGGGAATCTGCTCACTCACAAGGCACCTCCCCCCCATTTCCCCCCCACCAGTGTGTCTCACGCAGGCACCCAATAGGCCACAATGAGGACTCCAGGGGGGCGAAAGGACAGGGGCTCTTCCTCTCCTGTTTCTTGAATTGGGCCCAGCCAGCCTCTTGGGTGGAGGAAGACACCTGTCCCAACTCTCACCAGGAGGGAGCCAGAGGTGACCCCCACCCAGTCTGAGACACTCCTCTCTTCCGACGATGGTCTAGTCCATTCCCCCACGGGCAAAGCAAGAGCCAGGAGTGGCCTCTGTAGTCAGGCCATGTCCCTGTCATATGAGCCTCCAGGATCCGAAGCCTCTGTCCATGTGCCCCACCCTTGATCCAGACCCAGGTTCCCAGCTGCACAGATCCAGAGCCTTTATCTGTACTCTGCCTCTCTCAGAACTCATGCCTAACTAGGAAGCTCCTGGCTGAGTAAGGGCCATGCCTGGGCCAGCTGCCCAGGGGTGGGGAGAAGTCAGCCAGCCAGCCCCAGCCCCTGCCAGGCTGAGTAGCCTCAGGAAGACTCACGGGGCTACTCGGAGGTTCTTCTTCTGGATCCCAGCCTGGGTTGACCATGTAGAGTGAAGACATCATCTAAAATCTAGATTTAAAATATCACTGTTTTCTAATGGAGAAGGGTCATAAGGATCAACTACTGTTGCTCCCATTGTACAGACAGGGGAACTGAGGCCCAGAGAGGGGTGATGACAAGCCTAGGATCTCACAGGGAGGAAATGGCAGAGCTGGGCCAAGGACTCAGGTTTCCTGACTCCAGGAGGGGCCTTTCCTCCACAGGTCATTGCCTAAGGAGGGCAGATAGGGTCCATCCCCACCTCCTCCCAAAGACGTATCACCCTGTGGCTTCCCAAAGCGGGCACCTCTCTGAGGTCCAAAGAACCTGGGTAGGCCTTAGCCTTCAAATTTTAACTCAAGCTCGCAAACCGTGCTCTACCAAGGCCAGTAAGATGTACATGTGGTGCATATCTGTGTTGTCCCAGCAAGGAGCCTGGCGATAATCTCCATCAAAGGCAGTTAATTACATCGGGGAGACGGGGTTCCTCGGGCCCTTCACCCTGCAAACCGGGTGCTTATTAAACACGACGGGACAGCAGAGTCTCAGGACTCTGCTTGTAGGAGTGTTTTTTAAAATCCTGAAATGACTTTAATGGCATGGTTAACTCCAGTCTAAATATTCCATGGCTGTGACTAATTAGCCAGACCAACCCTCTCCAGTAGAAATCAAATGCAAGCTGCATGCGTAATTTTAAATTTTCTAGTAGCCACAAAAAAAAAGGTAAAAACAAACAGGTGAAATCAGTTTAATAACATGTACATACCAAAAAGATTGTCATTTCAACACGTAATCAATATAAAACATGGTTCATGTGATATTTTACATCCCTATTATGCGCCAAGTCATCAGAACCTGGTGTGTATTTTATACACGGCACCTGTCAGTTTGGGCTGGACCCACTTCCAGGGCTCGGCCCCACGGGGATCAGGACCTCCCCAGGAGATATGGCCAAGCTAGACCTCTCCAAGCGGGGACGTCAGGGGCTCGTATCTCCATGCATCCCACATAGGGTGTGTTCCGCCCTCGAGCTAGACCCTGGGGACCGGGGCCTGGCACCATCCCAGTGACTTCACAGCACTGCTGTCCTTACTCAGGCTACGACCAGAGTGCTTGCCACACCTCACAAGACCCATCGTGAACTGGGCTGGTCACCCTTCCCCTCTCAGCCCTCATCTCCCCTGCTGCCCCCTGCCCCCCGCCCCCCCATCCCGCTCTGGTCACACTGGCCTCCTGGCTGCTCTTCAAATGCTCGAGAGATGTTCATGCCTCAGGGCTCTCACATTTGCTCTAGGTGCTCCCTGGGACAAGGTTCTTTCAGATTGTCTGGTCTCTGATCAAATGTCGCCCTGACCGTCTTACCCCAAATGCTAAAGCCCCTTACCTTTCTCTGTCTCAGCACTGATCATTGTCTGCCATGGTACAAGTCGATTTCTTGACTCTCCCTCACTACAATGTGGAGCCATGAGAACAAGGGCTGGGAGGCTCGTGCCTCAGCCTAGATCCCGGCGCGCAGTGTGAACTCGATAAGTGATGACCGAGTGAACACACACATGTGATTTTTGAAACTTGTCTGTGCCCGCCTCCCCCGCTTTGGAAGACCCGTGAGGGAGGGACCAGGCTGGCTTTGCTCATCGCTCTGCTGTTACAGGGCGCAGCGCACAGCAGGCCCTCAGCGGTGCTGCCCGAGTGGAGTTGGACACACCACCTAGCCCCCCGTGTTACCGTGACCCGTAATTATCTTTTGCTGAGGGCCTAGGATGTGACAGGTCACAGGCCAAGCGTTTACCATGTTTTTAAAATTAAATCCTCGCCATACTGAAAGCATTTTCATCCCCATTTTATGGATGAGGAAACTGAGACCCAGAGAGGTGTCCAAGACCTTACCGCTGGCAAGTGGGAGAACCAGGGTCCAGTGTGTATCTTCCTGACTCTGAAATTAAGCAACTTTACTGCGTTGGTCCTTGCAGTCACTGGGCTGAGCACACTGTGCTCACTGTCCTTACAGCCCATGGCTACTCCGTGAGGTCACACCAGTGACCTCCAAGGGCTGAGAAGGAGCCTGAGACAGGGACGCAGAGCTGTGCTGAAGAGCAGCTGGGGGCCACCAAGGGGCCTGAGCATGTCACCCCAGGAAGTTAGTCTCTAGCTCCAAGGGTATTGTCCCTGGCCAGATCTCAGCTGGGGGAGGGGAGAAGATTAGCTGGGCAGCCCCTTCTGATGTTGGGGTGCGGTGCCCCCAAGGGGCCTAGAGGCAGGCTCGCCTGGCCCGAGGGAGGCCTTCTGCCTCAGGGTCCCAGCTCACCTCCGCACCGCCCTGTGCACCACAGCTTTCCCGTCTCTACCCTGGTAGGGCACAGCTTGATCGCTGCTGCAGACCCTTCCCGGCTCAGTGCCCCAGAAGGAAATGAGGGGTGGTGACTTGACCGAAACACACAAGGTTTCCGACACCGATCTTCAGAGACCCAGGCGAATGTTTTCACTCAAGCAGATTCTTTTTAAAACTGGAACTGTAGCATTGAACCAAAGGAATGACCCTCTAATGGTGAAATTTCAGACTAGAATGCAGGTGGGCACAAGGCATGACCAACTTGACCCAGACCTGCTGGGCCTGGGTCAGAGCAGAGGGGTCTTCCCAGGGGTCCCTGCTGAAGTAGAAGGCCCAGCGGGCGTCCTGGGTCTCTTGTATTAATGATCTATCGGCAGAATCTGGATGGAGATGCTGGCTAATTATATTTAAACACTTGCCAAGGCCAGTACATCATGCACAGCAGCTCAAGGAGGGGATAAATCCCTCTCTAATCCGGCAACATCTCCAACTGTGATCCTAAGGCAGACAGCATCTGGGGGCTTTCAGAGCCTCCCCACCCCCCAGGGGAAAGCAGCCTTCCAGGAGCAAAGCCCATGGCCCTGAGGGTGAAGCTCTCCCACCCATCACGAGAAACCAGACTGAGAACAGCAAGGCAGCTTCGGAGGGAAGAGAGTTTCCAGGACTGCGTGCATGTTTTTATTTTTATTTTTTGACTGTCCATCCTTCCTTCCATCCACCCACCCATCCATCCATCTGTCCATCCAACAGTGGTCATCCATCCAGGATTTGGTCTCTTCTAGTGCATTGGTGAGAGCTTGCCCATTGGGTCCAAATCTTAGTCCGTGGGATCCTGAGCGAGCCTCAGTTTACTCGTCTGAGAGATGTGTACTTCCTCTCCCCTAACCCCAGGGCTGTTGCAAGAGCATAAGAGAGAATCCTAGCACCCCTGGAACAAGCAGGCACTGTGCTGGCTTTCAGCAGATCGTCTCATTGAAAGAGCCCTGGGGGGTGGGGGGCAGTGATTCTCCCTGTTTTACGCTGGGGAAGCGGAGTTGGAGAGGTCAACGGACTCGGCCAGAGACACACATTTCCCGGTCTTGCTCACGCCCACCTGCGCTCACCGCACTTTTCTCCCCATGCTCCCATCCAGGCCTTTCCCCAAACACGGCCTGCCCCGAACCTGGCAGGTCTGGCCCTGGTGGGGCACCCACGTTCACGCACGCATGACTGTGCGGGGCGGAGTGAACACTGGCCTTGCTTGACGTCAGACAGAGGTGGGCTTGAACCTGGTCCCACCCCACCCCTGCTGTGTGGGCCTCGGAAACCTGCTCAACCTTTCTGAGCTTTGGTTTCCTCATCTCTAAAGTGGAGATGATGATCCCTGTTCTACTGGGTGTCATGAAAACTAAGTCAGAGATGCATGAGAGACCCTTCTTCAGCCCCTGGCACACAGGAGAGGCTCAGTCAATGTTAGCCATTGGCTGTCCTCACTCCCTCTAGGATAATCTATGGATCCCATCTTATTGTACAGGTCATTGTACAGGTAGGGGAACTGGGGCCCCGGGAAGGATAGACTTCGGAGGCCACACATCCCAGGGACAGGCATCGACTGGCCTGGATCCCAGGGCCGCACCCCTTGCCTCATAGTCCTCCACCCTGTGCCCCCCTGGGCACCCTCGGCCAGAGGAACCAGAAGCCCCAGTGTTGACGGGGGTGGAGCTGGAAGGCCTATGTCCCCGAGGAGGCCACCTCTGGCCAAAGGTCAGGTGTGTAACCTTTGAGCCACAGCTCAGCCTTGGCCCCAGCATCTCCCTGTTCCTGCCTCCCTGGTCCCTGGAGTCTGAAAGCAGGAGCTAGCCAGGTAGTTTCTAAGAGTCGTCATTGCTTCCTCCACTGCTCCTGTCCCCCCTCCACTGGGTGGGGTGTGCAAGGCCCCACTGCCCTTGGAGGAGGGGCTCTCTCCCCACCCCCGCTCCACCCCATGAGGCTGGGAAGGCCCAGCTGACCGCTGAAGAGGCAGATGGCTGACTGCCCTGAGTGCATCCTCTGGTCTGAGTTTGGATCCTGATTCTCCCTCCTCTAGGTTGCCTGACCTGGAGCCCTTCCCTCTCTGAGCCTCCGTTTCCTCATCTGTAAAATGGGAATAAAAGCCAAGCTTATCAGAAAGCGTCATTGTATGAGTTAAACATCCATCACTTACTACAGTGCCTGATGGATGGCAAGCATAGGCTGTAATGGCAGAAGTGAATCATTTGCCACCCGCGGGCTATGGCCCAGCTTCCTGGGTCACTGGTCTGATTCAGTGGACATTCCTCTGGTGGGCTCTGGCTCTGGTCTGGAGAAGTCTGAGGCATGAGGGAAGCTGAGAGCCAGGGTGGGCCTCCAAGGCCCTCAGGAGGCTTCCAGCTCCGCTGACAACAATAGGGGTTAGGCCATTGACCAGGCCATGTGGCCACTGGTAGCATTAACAGGAGCATATAGTCTAGAACAAGGGAGGAGATGGTTGGCCCTGTTCTGTTCTGTGCAGCTCTGGTCTCCCCTGTCCTTGCCCCGGACTCTTCTTCCCCTTTTAGGAGGGATGCTGACCTGCTGACCAGGGAACGGGGCATCAGGATGGGACCTGCAGACTGCACAAGCTCAGCATCTGGGAGGACGGACACATCTGGTTCTGGCTCTCGCCAGCCCGGACCCAGGCGTCACCCTGTCTATGGCGCACCTCCTCTCGAATGGCCCCTCACATCCCACTTGCCTCCATCCGAAATTCTGCTCATCCCCTCAAGTCTTGCCCTGCTCTAGGCTTCTGTGTCTCAGGTGTGCCCCTCCCCCACCCAAGCTCCCACCCATCCTGCACCCGGAGATCGAACCCCAAGCCCCGCCCAGAGAGCATCTCCCACCATCTAAGCTCTCTGGGCAGCCCATCTCTCACCAGCCTCCTGCATCCCTGGGCCCACCCACACCCCACCAGCAAGGAGTGCTTTTCCAAATGCAAATCCCATCATCCTCCCCCACTTAGAGCTTTAGATGGTTTCTACTGCTTAGAATAAAATCCAAACAGCTTCCTTATGTGACCTCACCTCCCACTAGCTCCCCCTCACTCTCACTTCCAGCCATTTGGCCTTCTGGCGGTTTCTGGAGTGCACCACGCCCCCTCTCCCCACACTTCCCTCTGCCTGGAACCTGCTCTCCCAGAGCTTGCTCCTGTGCCAGCTCCTAGAGGGGCCGACTCTCCCACACAGGGCTCTCCTGGCCCCTCAGCCTCTCCTCTGCAGCTGTGACTGGGCTGTGAGCACCTCCCAGGGAAGGTCGGGTCTTCCTCGTCCCACATCCTCAAAGACCGGCACATAGTCGGGCCACAGAAATCTTGCTGAATGAATAAGGGAGGCAAGTAGTGGATGGATGAATGAAGATCTACAGTGGCCTGGGGAGCAGAGGATGTGGGTGCCGGCAGGGCTTGATGGCTGCATCTCAGACATGGGGGAGTCCGGGCACTGCCGGGACACCAGGTGTCGTTTCCCCCAGGAGAAAGAGGACGTTGTGTGAGGCCTGAGGCACCCCCTCTCCTGGAGCAGCGGTCTCTGTTTTGGGATGTGAAGGAGGCAGGCAGGGGGCAGAGTGCTGGAAGTAGTTAGACTAGGTCCACGCAAGGACAATGTTCCCCCAGCCAGAGCTCTCCTGCTGCTGGACAGGCTGCCTTGGGAGAAAGTGAGCTCCCCGCTGCTGGAGGTGTGTAAGCAGGGGCCACATAGGGAGGAGCCACCTGGGCAGCTGGACTCATGACTGGGCACCCAGCCTGGAACTCAGACAGGCACAGGCTCTGGCAGTCTCAGCTCTGTTCTTATTGGCCGTGTGACCTTGGGCAAGTTGCTTCAGCTCTCTAACTCTCTCGAAATGCCTAATCTGGAAAACAGAGGAACAGCACCGACCTTACAAGGTTTTGACATGCATGGGGCTGGGGCCGTGTGCGTGTCTGACAAGCATCAGCGCCTTGACCCACCGGGTCTGCAATCCAGGACTGCAATCAGCTTCTCCACTGCACCCCCAGAGTCCAACAAGTGCCTGGTCCCCAATGGCAGGGGCTGTGGAGTGCTCACCGGGACCCTCGTGCCCAGGGGGGTCCTGGCCTTGACCCTGGAGCCTCAGAGAAAGGGCAGGCTGGAGCAGGCCCCTCACCTGGCTGGGTGCCTCCCCCGGCCCCGCCCAATAGCGATGGGACCACGGATGTTTTCTCCTGCACCCCTCCTCCCTCACCTCCTTGCAGGGAGCCCCCTCCTTTCCACGCCTCCCAATCACGGCAAACTGCCTCATCAATCATGTTCCCTCTAATTAACTTCTAATTTACCTCTTTAGTCAAATCTGTTTACAATCAGAGACAAGAAAACACGCAGCAGCTCGAGGTGTGGACGTGGGCACTGGCTCCAGGGACCGTGAAAGATCAATCAGCCCTGGACCGGGGGTGGGAGGCAGGCTCCCCGCCTCTCCCCTTCCAGTGAGGGCTGAGGGCTCTAAAGGCCAGGGGGAGGAGGGTACCCTTTCTGCCAGGCCACCCAGCCTCCAGCATGTTCCCTTGTCTCTGGTCTTCCCACCCCACTGGATGGGCACTCCTAGGCCTCAGAAAATGACTAGACAACTCTGTGCTTGTGTTTCCCTGTTTGCAAAGCTTGGGATAAAATAACATCACCCTCCCTGCAGGTGCAGTGAATACAGCCGTCCCCATCAGTCACCCGGCATTACTCTGGGCCAGCGTGAAAGGGCTTTGTTTGTTTGGCTTTCGTTCCAATAGTTGGGACGTTTTAAATTTTTAAAACTTTGAACTCATCTTCAACGTATGGAAAAAGTTGCAAGTATGTGATATGCCGCCACCTCCGAATATTTTAGAGCACATTTTCTAAAATACAGACATATTCTTACATAACCGCAGCACAGCCACCGGAATCAGCAAATTCGGGTTGAAACCTCACTACTGTCTAATCTCAGGCGGGACCTGAGTCTTCATCCCGCTGCACCATTTACTGGTCATGTGACCTTGGCCAAGGCACATGACCCCTCCTAGGCCCAGATTCCACATCTGTGAAGCCGGCCGTCGAGGTATTAACGCTAATAACTCCACTTGCACGGCGGCTGTGTGAAGGCACGTGAAGGCAGGAATCGGATTCCATGGCCTTGAAGAGGCAGTCATGGGTCAGTGTCCCGTTCCCCATTCAGCGATGGACAACCTGGGGCTCAGAAAGCCTGGGGACCTGTTCCTTGGGCCTCTGCTGAGGGTGCAAACCAGTGGTGGGAAGACTGAAGCAGGGCGGAAGGTGAGGAATAATGATTATTAATGGCACACCAATAATACTAACAATAAATAATGAGCAAAGTCACCTTAGAAGAGGCCCCTCATGGGTGGTGTGGGCGGAGCCGCGGCAGGGAGGGGCCGGCAGCAGGCCTGGGAAGGAAGGGCGCCCCAAACTGAGCGCACAGTGTGGTATGGAGGGACTCAGGAGCCTGAGCGCCATCGGGTCCGGCCCCCTGCCGTGGAGAGTGAGAGGCTGCCCTCTGCACAGCCCACCCCCTTTGGCACTCACTCACCCACCTGTTCAGCTGTTGGCTCATCCAGCTTGCACTCACCTGGAACATTCCTCCAGCCCTGCCTCTGGCTGCCCCTCTCACGGTGAAGTCTCAGGGCAAACATCCCCTGAAAGAGGCCTTCCAGAACCGTCCTATGCCAAGTAGCCTCTCCCCTTCCACTAATTTGCTCTTTCCTCCATCACCTTGTTTTCTTCACCTCACTTATTTCTGTCTAGTTCTCTTCCTCTCATTGGTCTGCTTTGCTCAGTGTCTGTGGGCACCCCCCCCCCCATGAGTTCCTCGAAGTCAGAGATCTCTGTTTGGTTCATTCCTGTCTCCCTGAGCCCGGTGTTAGCACCGGGTGGGGGGCTGCTCAATGAACATGGCAGGTCGGATTCTGAGTTCACCCATCATCAGTGTCTCCCCCGGTGCCTGTAGGTGTGGGGGACATGGAGATGGAGTCAGAGAGGGACCCCGCACTCACTTGCTCACAGTCCTGCTGAATATATAACATCGCAGGTTCTCACGGTGGGGGGACAGCCAAGCCCAGGCCCTGCTCGGAGCACTGCCCCTGGGACAGGACCTGCTGCGACAGCCGTCCCCAGGGAGACGGAACCCTGGCTCCAGGGCCGGCCAGTGTGGCTCCAGCCCAGCTCTGCCCCGTTTCGCTGCCCCAGCTGCCGGCTGGCGGGACTGGAGGCCGGGAATGACACCTGTTCTCCACGGGGCCGGAGGCGGCTAGAGTGGGGCTGCAGACCACTCGCTCCTTTGTCGTGGAGCCCTGGCTGCCACGGGTGGGGGTGGGGGGCTCTGCCGGGCTCCCTACAGCCGGGGAGCCCCTTCTGGGGGTGCAGACCTTACTCCAGCACCAGGAGATGCATCCTGTCCTCCTGTCTGGAGGCCTCGGGGAGATGACGCTTCTGGTGAAGGGGAGGGCCCTCTGCTGCCCGCTGCACTGTTTGTTCATATTCCTATTTCCCTGCCCATGTTTCCCGTTCCAGACTGTGTAATTAGGTGTCCAGGGGTGTCTCTGATTCTGTTCCGATAGAATTTGCCTTGTTTAATCGGTAACAGGATGGCTGCCTCTGACAGCTGTTTTTCCTAGGGAAAAAAAAAAGGCTGTTAGGGATGGGGCCAGTTGGGAGGCGGGCTGGTATCGGGCTCCTTGACTGGAATTTGCCTTTGGCACAGACTTAGGGCGTGACCCCCGGGCTCCGCACGTTCCTGGGCCTCGGTTTGCCCATTTGTAGGAGGAGGGCACCAGGACTTTGTGATCCCTCCGCTGGCCTCTGAGTCACGAGGGCTGCCGCTCACCTGCAGTGGGGCGTGGGCGGAGCTTGTGGAAGATCATTCATGGACGCGTTTAAATCCAAGGTGGCATTTTTATCACTGTGTTCTTAATCGTAATTGCCATTTAATTAGATTAATGATAATTAATAACGTTAACAATGCACTGTCCTTTATTTGGGATGATGACATTGCAAACCCGCGGTTCGGAGGTGGGGCTGGGCTATGCTGAGTCCCCATCCCCCCTCCTTGTCCCCCCCCACCCCCTCCGCGACACTTTGTCTCCCTGATTACGTGTGCTCCGCACGCTGGGCTGGGCTGGCCTCCTGTCACAGTGGATGTGAGACCACTAAGTGCTCCAGAGGGCCAGGGACCAGGGCAGGCGCTCTGTACCCTAGCCCCCAACACGGAGAGGGACTGGCCCAAGGGGGATGCTACTGTGTGCGGGATGGGAGGAGGGACGAGTGGTGGGTGAGTGGACAGGTGCTCACAGAGGTGGGCCAACGGATGAAGGAGTGAATGGCTTTAGTCCCTGGCCAGGCGAGGGGACCAAACCAACTGGCCCTCCAGCAGATGACCTGTGCTTGCACCCCCCTCTCCCCAACCAAGTCCAGCCCACTCGACTCCATAACAGGGTTCAAATATGCCCTTTCATCCCCGCCCTCGAGGCCAGAGCCCTGCTTGGAGCCCACCACCAAGGCTTGCCTGGGCTAGAGCGCCAGCCCCTTCTCCTGCCCTTCCAGCTTCCTGCCCCACCCCCCTCCATCCTTCACACAGGAGGGACTTTCAGACTCGCTCATGTGACCTGCCTCTCAAAGGTTCAGAGGCCTTCCAGGGCCCCTCTGGGCCTTCCACGCAGAGTACAAATGCTTGGCCTTGGCATGCGAGCATTCCCAGTCTGACTCCTGGCCATCTCCTGGCCTCGTTTTCTACTACCTCCTTTCCTTCCTCCCCTGCCTACTCATCCTGCACTTCCTTGGTGTGCTTCCTCCCTCCAGGCCTTTGCCAGGCTCCTCCCTCTGCAACCTCCTCCCCTGCCCAACTCTCCACCCCTCAAAACCTCACCACCCTTCCTGGTTGAGTTCAAATGCCACCTTCTCCACGATGCCCTCCATGATACCCCAGGAAGAGGGAACTGCTCACCAATGGCCGCACTGCGTGTGTGTGTGTGTGTGTGTGTGTGTGTGTGTGTGTGTGTGTGTGTCTTTGACAGTATCCTCCCTCCTGCCAGCCATGTGGACTCCCAGCACCCACAAGAGTGTTGGGATCCGTTTTGCTGACCACTCTAGGGCTTTGAGGTCAAGACTCTGCTTCTACCCAGAATAGTTGTGTGACCATCCAGCCTCTTCCCCTTCTCATCTTTGTTTTCCCTTGGTTTTCTCATCTTTAAAATGGGGATAGCACAGGGTTGTGGTGACAACTGGACTTGGGTCTGTAGGGCCCTCAGCTCAGAGTTGGGCTCTTTCCTGCCTCCCTGCCTCTGCCCCTCTGGTCGCCTCTGCCAGGAGGCCCTCCCTCTTCTTACCTGGTGAAGTTCCACTTGTCCCCTCATCCCTGGGCCACGGCTGCCTCCTCCTGGAAGCGGCAAGAACCCCCAAGACATAACTCAGTTCAGGGGTTCCCAAACTACCACTTCCCACCCGTACTCCAACTGCTTTTGTCTGTCGCTCTGACCACCACGAGCCCCGGCTAGGTGTTGGCCACTCCAGGAGGCCAGAAGGGACATAAGAATAGGGACAGGAGGGGCCCACATCCTGCTGCATCTGTGCTGGCGTCTCCTCCATGCAGGCCGCCAGCTCAGTCCTCTGCCCTTTGCTCTGCCGTTCATCCCTTCATCCTCTCTTCCTTCTCCCATCCCCTCCCTCCCTCCTTGACTCAGTCATTATATTGAATGCACACTCCCTGTGATCAGTTCCCTCCTCTGCTTAAAACCCTCAATGGCTTCCCATTGTGTGTGGAAGAAAATCCAAATTCCTCACTGCGGCTAATAAGGCCTCATACAGCCTGCTCCTTGCCCATCTCAGCAAACTCCTCCCCTCACTCTCCTCACTCACAAGGTACCTGGCTCTTCCTTAAATATGTAAATCACACTCCTGCCCCAGGGCCTTTGCACTTGCTATTCCTTCTGCCTAGAAGCCTATTCTCAACTTCCATTGGCAGCTGTTCTGCTTGTCAATCCTGTCTCAACTCCGGCATTACCTCCTCAGAAAGGCCTCCCCTGCCCATCCAGACCATAGTAGCTACCCTTCCTTCCAGTCCCTCTCTTTTATTTTCTGCATAGCTCCCAGTGCCGTCTGCAGCCGCCTTGCTGGTTTGCAGAACAAGGAGTCTTGTTTGTTCTCTATCCCCACAGCCGTGCGTGGGGCCTGGCCCAGGGTAGGTGCTCAGAAAAGATTTGCTGAGAAAATGTTGCAAGGGGTCCTACTGGGTGGCAGCCCCGTGCTGGGCCCTCTGTGCAGAAATGGAGGAAAAGCAGCCCCCAACCTCAGGCAGCTCACAGGCCTGGTCTAGAGAAGGCTCACCGGTGGCCTGGGGAGTGCAGGGAGGGGCTACAAGAGGGATGGGGGTTGGGGGGAAGTGCGTCGGGCCGAGGGCAGAGTGAGGGGGTTCTCGGGGCCTCTGCTCATCATGCTCTGGCTGCTCAGGGGTGTATCTACCTCTGTGTCTCGCAGGAGGCTTGGAGCCTGGGAGAACAGGACCTGCGCTCCTCCCCTGGCAGGGAGGCGTCTGGCCCCAGGCCGGTCTGGAGCAGCAGGGGAGTCCCTGGCGGGGAGAGTGAGGCAGGGGGAGAGTGAGGCAGGTCCCAGGGCAGGAACACACGGACAAAGACAAAGATGGACAAAGGGCGAGGGAGCCTCAGTGAGGCTGTAAGCCCCCGCTGGACAGTTGTTCAGCACCCCCCACCCCCGCCGCCCTGCCCCAAGGCACTTTGCTTCAACACCCCTGCCCCTTGGAGAGCACCTGTTGTATGCAGCGGCCACACTGCTCACTCTTTGCTCTTAAAGGACCTTGGGGTGGGTGTTTGCTGACGGAAGGACTGATGCCCTCCTAGGTTTGCACATTCATTCTGGAAGGTATAAAGATGAATCAGCTTGCAGTCTAGTGGGGAAGGTGAATAGGAAAATGCAGCAACGTAAGGGTGTCGGCAATGGTGGTATGGCCATCGATCAGCACTTAACGGTTGGTCAATACTTTCTACGCATCAGCTTGTCGCAGATCTGGACAGTGAGCAGTATTGTGTGGCACCATCTCCCCATTTTATAGATGAGGGAAACGAGGCTCAGAGAGGGGAAGTGACTCACCCGGTTCACACAGCTGCGGGAGGAGCAGGGCTGGATTTGAACCCAGGAAGCCTGTCTCCAGCACCCGTGCCCGGTCCTCACCGGTCCATGGGCCTCCCCCTGGTGAGGCTGGCTTGCATATCTTTTAATCTTCCTCAATTACAGAGAAGCCTTTGCTTGCAGCTGGTTAAAGCAGAAGCCTGTCCTCAGGCCTTGCTCCCCAGAGGGCTGGACTGAGGTGAGGAGGGAAGGCAGCTGGCCCAGGCAGCATGACAGGACACGGCCACTTAATGAGCTTAACTGAACCAGGGGCTCAGGCAGGTTGCCAGCCATGCCCATCCATTTGGCCAGGCTTCCTGGCCTCGTACCATCGGCTGAGGGAGGGCGGCAGTGGGGCCAAGGGAGGGCCCTGAGGACCCCCAGTCGTTTGAGTGAATAGCTGGTACCCATGACACAGCTGTGTGACCCTGGACAACGTCTTTGACCTCTCTGTGCTTCCTTTTCTTATTTATAAAATAGAGGTGAGCGTGGCAACATTGGAAGATGCTACAGGGATAGCAAGAAGCTGGGGGCAGCGGCCTTCAGTTCAGAGACTAGATGGGACATAGTAGGTGATCAGGCAAATTTCCACTCCACGTCTTTTGAAGGTCACAAGCAAAACGATCCCAGCCCCAGATCACTTGAATAAAGCAGAACAAGGCGCTGTGGTAGGGTGCAGACAGACTCTCACCTGGCTGTCACTGAGGGGGTGGCCTTGATCCTATGTCTCTCTGGGCCTCAGTGCTCTCATCTGCTAAATGGCATGGTGCTAGTCTCTATGTTACACTACTGTAGGGAGGAGTCAATGAAATGGTGCATACCACGTGATCTGCACGGAGCCAGGCATTTAGTTGGTGCCAAATGATGTAGCCGATACTATGGTGGTTGGGAGGGTTGGATCTGCTGATCCTGCGTGACCTTAGGACAGTCACCTCCATTCTTAGGGCCTCTGTTTTCTCCGTCTGACCCAAGGTCCGCCTCCCCCCAGCTCTGTTGTTCTTGGATTTCAGCAGTTGTTGGTTACTGCCTCCTCTGCAACCCATCTAACCTGTATCCGTGGGCAGGGGGCGGAGTCTCTGTAGCCGTGGGAAGTGGGGAGGCTGAGGCAGGGGCAGGAATTGTGTGTCTGATTCCCAAGGGGAGTGAGGACCCGGTTTTGGGCCCGTGGTCCTGCCCACTGCTGCTTCTTGCCCGTTCCCTCTGTGGGGCTGGGGCAGGAAGGGACCCGACTTCTCCGGGGCCCCAGGGAGGTTTGGGGAGGAGGGCCTGGGTCTGGGTTCTCCAGGGAGGGGGGCTGAGCGGCCCTAGTGGAGGCAGGGCCTAGGGGTGGGCGGGCAGATTTATTGCAGCCATTCCTCTCCCCCTGCAGCGCCTGCTTTTCTAATGAAATTTTACGGCAGGTGGAAATGATACGACTCTGCCAGCCCTAAAAGCACTTCTATTTATTCATTAAAGATATTTATATACTGAGCAGCTCTCTCTGGCGGCCCCACCCGACTCTGGTTGGGCCGTGAAGTTGCTCCCAGCCCCCCATGCTGGGGCAAGTCTCCCTGCATGGTGACCTGTCGCCCTGCCTCCGCGTGTCCCAAATCTCGTCTCTAGCAGACCGCTTCCTCCTGGTCCACGGCACCAGCCTCTCCCTGGGGTCCCTGCTAACACTCTGTTGTCTGCAAGTCCTCCACCAAGCAAAGGGGGCTTTCCAAAATCAGATCACATTCCTTCTTTGCCAAAACTGCTCCGCGGTCCTCAGGGCCCCCTGAGATCTGGCCCCTGCCCACCCCTCTGGCCCCCTGCCCACCCCTCTGGCCCTCGGCCCCAGCATCCCCTGCCTTGCTCCTGGGTCCAACCACTGCGGCGTCTGCCTGGTCTTCTCCGGAGAATGATGGTGCTCTCTCTCCACCTCAGAACCTTTGCATCTGTGCCTCTGCTTAGACCCTCTTTCCAATAGCTCGGGCCACCGGGCTCCTTGAGGGCATTCAGAGCTCAGCTCAAAAGTTCTTTGTCTCAGAGGACTTCTCAGACCGCCCCGTGATCCCCATTGCTAGTCTACCCCCCCAGCACCGTGTCTGGTCCTTTCTAACACCCAGTACACAGCCGGTGCCTCTGTCTACATGTCTATTGTCTTTCGGTCTGTCCCAGGAGGACGGGAGCTCCTTGAGGCCAGGGACAATGTCTGTCTTGGTCCTCACACGGCTCATGGTGGGTGTTTAGTTGATGATGGGATGGGAGTGGCAAATGATCATCTGGGTGCCCTAACCTGGCCACAGCTGTGGGTTTCCACAGGCTGACGTCTCTGAGATCCTCTCATTCAGTCTGGAAGGAAGGAGAGCCCAGATTCCAAGAGGGTGAGGGGCCATGCTCCTGTCTCACAGAGGCTGGGCTGGGTGCCTCAGTGTCCGGCCCTTCTATTCTTGAGCATTTCCAGGAGCCAGAGCCAGGCTGAACAGAGCCTTCCTCGGCTGTGGCCAGACCTTGGCCCTGGCTTCCGCAGACCCAACCTGGCTCATCTGTTCCCTGGAGCTTCAGAGCACAGGCGCTGGGCTACAAAGCGTCCCCAGAGGCCTCCCACAGCCTTCCTGCCGCCTCAGACCCGGTGGCCTGGCTCCTTGTGGAGCTATGACTAGCGCTGGGGCCTGGTTACTCCCCGGACAAACTTGGGAGGCCGGATCTTGCTGGAGGGGTCAGATCTGAGGACTGGAAGAGCCTGGAGGAGGGTGAGGAACAAACTCACCGGACACGAGCCCAGGCTCCCAGAGAGCACAGCGGAGCAATGTGCACGTGGCTCTGCCACAGCCGGAGCTCACGGAGCCTGTGCGCTGCTGACCCCGGGGGCGTCCAGGCGTCCCCAGAGTTCCCATGTGTTATCCGGCCCCCACCCCTTTGCCTGTGCACTTGCCTCTGCCTCAAATGACTTTCTACCGCTTGTGTTTTGAGACTCATGGACATCTCAAGACCCCTGTGAACGTCACTCAAGGTACAGTTACGGTGCACTGTCCTGTCTTTCCTGATCGCTCCTGTCAGGTTTGGGGGGCCTGTAAGGGCTCATTATTGCTTCCTTGTGACGCCCTGAGGGCCACCACGGGGAGTTAACACCGCCTTTCAGCCTTGGGGTGTATACCCCCCATGCCCCACTCGGGGCCGGGCACAGAGCAGGTGCGCAGCAGAATCCCCCTGGGAGGTAACTGGAAGGAGGCAGCGATGCCTATCACGGGCTGGGGGTGGAGAGTGAGGGGTTCAAGCTCAGTGGGAGGGGTGCAGATGGGGGAAGATAAGCAAGGACCCTCACTACAAGCTGCTTGAAGGTGGCTCTTCCTCCCCATTACTGCAGAGAGAAAGCCAAACCTTCCATAAGTTTCTTGGGCTTCCCTCTTCCCATGGTAGAGCAGCCAGAAAACCTGGGCTTAGGGCCCCTACACAGGTGAGAACCGCAGCTGCTGCTCAGATGTGGGAGTGAGGTGCTCCGGGAGCAGGGACCCTGCCCAGCCTCGGCGGGGCTCCAGTCAGGAGGCCGTCAATGGGCTTCCTGCACAGCCACGCTGAAGGCTTCTGTTTCTAGGGCACCCTGCAGGGACAAGATGGCCTCCCAACCCCCACGGCCACCTCTCCGGCATCACTGGAGTCCCTTCTCTGCCAGCCGGCTCAGAGAGGGTGCGGATCTGAGGTCAGGAGCGTGGGCTATGGAGCCAGTCTGCTTACATTTCTGGACCCAGCCCGGTCACTTTGTAAGCCACAGACCCTGTCATTCTGGGTCTGTGAAATGACGATTGTGATGAAAGTCCCTGCCCCTTAGGAACTGAGGGTTAGATGAGCTAATTCGAGCGAAGTACTGAGCTCATAGAAAGCGTGACGAGTATTAGCGGATACGGCACACACGCAATAAATCTGTTCTTCTAAAACATTAAATGACTCCGCTCATAAGAGAAATGCAGATGAAGACAGCAAACACTGGTGCCGTCGGAGACACGGAGACACGAGGGCGGGAGCTGCGTGGGGAAGGGTGTGGGGTGGCCTGCACACGTGGTTCACAGAAGGCGGGCGGGGGCAGGGGTGGGGTGCGGAGTGGCGATTCATTATCACGGTGGAAAATGCACGCTCTGACTTGGCAATTCTGCTTGGGGATTTAAAGGCACACATGTGTGGAACGACATTCTCTACAAGGATGTTCACTGCAGCGTTGTCTTAGCCAAAGATGGGAGGCACCTAAATGTCTGTGCACGGGGTTAAATTCGGCAGGACCACGAGCGGGGAGGGGTCGGGAGGGGGCCCCTGTTGCGTGTGGTGGGTGCAGAGCAAAAACCAAGGTGTGGGTCGGAGAACATGCTGTGCTACCCTCTGTATTAAATGAATATCCAGTCACTTGAAAACGTGTCCCTGAAAGGATATTCTGGCTATTTAGCAGGGGTTGCCTCTGGGGAGGGGCTCTGGGGGGCAGGGGATACCCTTAGGGACCTTCCGAAGTTTATACCAAGGGCCTGTGCCACCTAATCAAGCAAAAGGTGGTTGGAGATCCTTGCCTTTTCCTCAGCACAGACAACGGGAGGCCCA
This sequence comes from Suricata suricatta, assembly GCF_006229205.1. NCBI lineage: Eukaryota > Metazoa > Chordata > Mammalia > Carnivora > Herpestidae > Suricata > Suricata suricatta. Next base: position 85,621,427 of record NC_043711.1, on the reverse strand, counting down.
CCGCTGAGACACCAACCGCTGTCCATGAGTTCCAAGAGGAAGGAGGATCGAAAATGTGGCCCTGTTCTTCCTATATTGTTGGGTAAGGAAATCTAATCAGGAAGCTCTTGCCTTAGGAAAGTGAGTCTCATCTCCCTGTTGACACTACATTGATGCTCTTGGTTAATGACAGAAGCACCTGGGCACCGGTGCTGCTTGTGGGGGTGACTGAAGGGTGGCTCCCAGCTCCCCCTGCAGATAAAGGAGGAATGTAGCCTGCATGCAAATCTCTCTAAATTAGACATAGCCCATCTTGCTGCCACTGAATTCAGGGCATGCCAACCACTGAAAGAGAGAGCAGCGATCTATGAAGGAAGAGGTACGTGAAATCCCCACTTTCGTTGTGAAGAAATTCTGGCTAATATTGCTAAGGGCTACTTTAAAGCCATGTTTGGAGAGGAAAAGGCATTTTGTCCCTCTGGGATGCTGGTACTGTTCAGCTATGGGCACAAGGAGGGCCATGGGGGGCTTGGTTTGAAGGGAGGAGCTCAGAAGCCCAAACAGTGGGCAGGCACAGAGATCCAGTTCAGAACCGCAGGGCAAGGAAGGCCTTTGCTGGAAGCCCAACAGGTCCTTGGGTTGGGGGCGCTGCTTGGTGAGGCAGACAGGGTCTCAGCCCCGGGCAGATGCAAGAGGGAGGACCACCCCCCAGGAGCTAACGGGTTAGCAAGGTCGGTTATGATGAACTTCACCTTGATCTTCAAAGCTTTTCGTAGCCTTGGGTGGTGAGTTGTTAAAATCAGAAAGCAGAGGGTCAGTTCTCATCCCGTGTCCGTGGCCCCTGCACCCCTGAACAGTAACCCCTTCTGAATCCTAACGGATTATGTCCCTTGTTCCCTACGAGCCCTCCTGTCACAAAACTGACGGAAGAGGGGACCCTTCTTGTAAAGTGAAGGCAGGAGTTCAAACTTGCCATTAGCAGACGGACTTTTCTAACACGACCTCGCAGGCAGCCCCATGCAGGAAGCAAGGGGGAGAGGGGCAACTGCAGAAACAGTGTGAGTGGCTCTGAACCCTACCCACCCTCCCTTCTTAAAAAAAATTTTTTTTTAATGTTTATTTTCAAAAGAGAGAGAGAGAGAGAGAGAGAGAGAGAGAGAGAGAAAACGTGAGAGGGGGAGGGGCAGGGAGAAAGAGACACAGAATCCAAAGCAGGCTCCAGGCTCCCAGCTGTCAGCACAGAGCCTGGTGCAGGGCTCGAACCCACGAATTGTGAGATCATGACCTGAAGTCGGACGCCTAGCTGACTGAGCCACCCAGGTTCTGACCCCCACCCTGCCCCTGCCCTGCCTTCTATGCTGGCTGCTGATGGGCTTGTGGGAAACCTGGAGCTTCAGGAGAGGCAGCCGGAAACCACTGGACAGAGAGGTCTGGATGGACAACCGGGTAACAGGGGCTGCGTCGAGGGAAAGGGAGGCCCAGGGGGCAGGGGATGGGAGAGGAGAGATTCTTCACTGCAAAGCTTTTTGTTAATTTTGAACTTCTGTACCGTGTACTAGCAAGCCCTGGCTAAAAACAAACACAGTTTGAAAGACAAGGTAACGCTGAAGGACTAATGCTCTCTGAAGTATCATCCTTAGCTCAGAAAGCCTGTGATCCTGTAGTTTACACCTGGACGTGCTTTGTTCTCTGTGAACGCGTCGTACCACATACCGACAGAGGAATGAAGCGTGATGTCCATCAGCGATCCGTGCTGGTCCCCCAGGCAGAGCAGCCTGGTGGAGGGGAGAGCACGGGCTGCAGAGTCAGGCCGACCTCGCTCTGAATGTAGGTGTCGCTGCTGACTGCCATGGGACCTTGCACACGCTTCTTACCCCCCCAGGACCTCTCTCTCCGCCTTAGTAACTTGGGGATGATGATGATGTCGTGCTCGGGAAAAGAAGGGATGCCCGGCAAGGGGCCCACGGCAGGTGTCTGATACGTGGTAGCTACTAGAGTTACAGAAAAATGAAAGGAAAAACACAGGAGCCTGTAAGGCGATTCAGATTCTGGCTCCTATCGTACCCTCCTGCCACCTCTCCGGCAGGACGCCTACCTCGCAGGAAGGACGGGCACCCAGGTATCTTCCCACCAGGCTGGACGGCAGCACCGGGGGCGGGGAGGGGGGGCGTCTTCCCCGATGCTCTGCCGCCTGCCCCACGCCGGGCACGACGCAGGCGCCATCTCACTCGTCTCGTCGGGTGGCGCCCGGAACTGCACCTCATCTCCCCTGGCACACCCACTCTGGCCCTGTGCCTGGGGTGCAGCGTGGAGCCAAAGCGTGCTGCTTGCGTGGCCATGGGCACATGCAGGGTGTGTGTGCCCTGACCCTGGGCCAACTCTTCATTGTGAGGAAACACTGCTTTTCTGAACTGCTTGTTCTCCCACATCCTCCTCGCTCAGGGGGACTCGACCCTTTGGAACTAAATCATGTGAACGGACCGCCGACTTCCATAGAGAAGGCCAGTATCCTCGCAGCCCATGGCCAAAATCGCAGTTCTGAAGCCCCAGCCGCGTGAGGGAAGAACCGAAGAAACCACCATTTGGCGCTCCCGCCCGTGCGCTGGCTCAGGTGACCTCGTTCGTCCTCCCAGGGGCCAGCCGGGGAAAGCGCCCCTACTGTGCGGCCCACGGCGGGGGGCTGTTTGCTCCCAGCAGCGGTGCCCGGCCCAGCCGAGGCATGGAGCTGCCCGGGCCACCCCTGCCTGTGGTGTGTTTTCCTGGGGTGGCCCAGGGGACATCTGTTCAGGTCCCCCAGTGAGGCTGCTGCAGGTGCTGTGCTCCCCGAGGCTGGCCCTCCTGCGCCCCGGGCGTGCCATTACTGGGGGTAACGCGCCGGTCACAGTCCACGCACCCCCTCTTCCAGACTACAGCAAGGCGGCCGCTTTATGCTGATCCGCTTCATCCCTGATCTGCTCTCGGAGCCTCAGTTCCCTCCCTGGCAGCGGGAGGCCGCCCAGCGGCCTTCCTCGAACGGGTCCGGGACAGCAGCTGGGGGGGCGCCGGTGCTGCTCTGCTACACAGAACACCAGCCAGGGATACCAAAACTAGCTTTAATTCGTCCAAAAGTCACACGAGCTGTGTAAAATCTTGCCGGGCGGGAGGCCCAGTGAGAGTCCGCGCGGCCCGCAGCCCCGGGGTCTCTAGAAGTTCTCCAGCAAGCCCAGGATGCGCTTCTGCTCGTTCTCCCGGAACTCGGGGCTCCGGCCGTCGCCGATGTTCTCCGCGTACTCTGCGGAGACAAAGGCAGCGTCAGGCACGGACTGGAGGTGTGCGCGTCGTTGTGGCTGGGCCCCCCGCGCCCCTCCCTAAACCCCAGCTCCTGCCGAGGCCCCTGCTCTTCTAACGCAGCTAACAACCCCCGCCCCCCGGGGGGCACCTTGGCCAAACTCACGGGTCTTGCATTAGAAGCGACCAGCGGAGGAACGGGGCCCAGCTCACCTTCTCTGACTCAGAGTCCTCCCGCCACACCCCTTCCTCACTCCCGTGGTCACCACGCAGGTGCAGAGGTCTGCTGCGGGCTGTGTGAGCGCATGGGCCCTGAGCCGCGGCAGCACCACGCAGGAACTTGTCAGAAACGCGGATCTGGGGGCCCCACCGAGACCTACACATCAGCCCCCGCAGTCATTTGGACGAGCCTTCCAGGTAATGATAACGCACGTAAGTTTGAGAACTTCTTGAGGCAATGGGGATAAAGTAAGCAAGTAAGTGAAATGAAAATCTCTGCTCTCTAGTCGGGGAAACAGCCCACAGGTAAGTAACAGGGCGAAGGCCTCACGGATTTGATCAGAGCCTGAAGCAAATTCATGTGGCGTGTCTGGGAGGGAGCTAGCAGAGGGACCAGTGAAGAGGCTCAGAGTGGGGAGCTCGCTTGGCCCGGTGGGGGGGAAGTGTGGAGGTCCATGTGGCCTGGACAGAAAGGGGCAGGCACAGACCACAGGGTCTTGTGGGCCGCGGCAAGGACTTTGGCCTTTCCCCCGTGACCAGAGCCATGAGAGGGCTCTGAGCACAGGAGCGACAGCTTGCTCCAGCTGCCGTGTGGGGGAGGCCCTGAAGGGCACAAGGGCTGAAGGGGAGATATGACCTGATGGTGGCTGAGACCAAGGTCACAGAGGGGGTGAGAGGTCTTCAGACTTCACATGCATTCTGAAGGTGACCCAGCATGATTTACAGACAGGCTGGAAGTGGGGTGCTAGAGTCAGATGCACGTCACCAAGAAGTATGACAGAGCAGTGGAGGGGGTGACAGTGAGCCCGGTGCTCCTCCCAAGGCCAAGGGGAGCAGGTGCTACAAGGAGGGGTCGGGGTACAGTCCCCGACCCGAGATCAAACAGCGGGGGGGTTCAGGTAAATAAATAGACCTCCCCTGCCTTGGGTGGTAGGAGGGATGTGGGAGAAAACGGCCAGCGCTGGGGAGGGCCCGCCCCTGGAGAGGGGGAGGATACAGGATGACAATGACGACGGATGTCCAGAGAACACAATCAGGTGTCAGGGCAGGTCACCATGCGATCCACTCACCCAGGGACCCCAGCACAATACTTACTACCCCAGCTCTCTGTTCAAAAGTATCCCCTCAAACTACACCTAAAACCCCCTGGTTTTAGGAGGAGGGGGTACGAGGCAGAAGCAATGTAGAACTTAGGGACTGGGGTGTGGGGCATGGATGCGCTTCCCATAGTGACCCCCAGGAGCAGGGACACAGGATGTGGAGGGGAGACACGAGTGACGTCATGGGCTGGGCTTCAACCCGGCTCCGGATCACCATCCTAAGTGACCTTGGGGGGTGTCCTCTGAAAATGTATGGAAGGTACTTGGCAAATAACAGATATTCAGGGCACACTAGTTCCTTCCCGGGGCAGTGTCACACGGGGAGACCCCACGCATCCCTGCAGGCCCATCTTAAGAGCCATCTTCTCTGTGAAGCCTGCCCGGTCATCTCTCCCTCCGGCTCCTGTCCTTGGGCCCGGGTCCCCATCACAGGGCCGCCTTCTAGACGGCCCCGCACTCGCTCCCCTCTCCTTCTAGACGGGGAGGGGGGGGCGTGTTTCAGGAAGGCCAGGGGCATGTGCCTTACTTTTAGCCAAACTGCCAGCAGAGGCAGCCGTCGGGGTGGTGTGGGGAATCAGCTCTCAGAGTAGGCGGACCGGGGCGACTGCTTGCGTCCCTGTCCCGCTCCCTGCTCCCCACACCGGGCAGTTTCAGGAAGAACAACTCTGGGCAGGAAGCTTTTACATAATAAAACATCTGCTGATCCAAGTCAGACAAAGACTGGGGAGAGGGAAGAGAGTGTGCAACCCCCACCCCCACCGTGCTGGGGAATACTTCTGCTCCTGCCACTTCTTCATTTTTCCTCCTTCCCCTTTATTACTTTGGACATGTGCCGGAAAACGGGATTTGGGATTCAGACGTGTGCCAGCTGTGCGTCTCCCCCTGGAAATCATCCTTTTCCATTAGATGCATCCATCACCTCCACCAGCAAATGGTTGTGATGCCTTCGATTAAGGCCTCTTAAAGAGAGGACTGGGGTGATGGGAGGGCAGGGTCTGGGCTGCGGAGACAGCTATGGGGCTTTACAGAAATGCTATCTTACTCACGTGTGAATGATCTAGTCGCCGCCCCAGGAGAGACCAAAATGACCATTACAGCATTTAATACCCCCAGAGGCATGGTCTGGAAGCAAGAGTCTTAATGGATTGAACTAACACTTTGCTCTCCTAATGTATTCTCAGACCCAGGGGGGAGGGAAGCGGAGAAACAGTCCGATCCTTTGGGGCAGTGATTTTCCGAGTCAAGCCAGCTTCCTGTAGGGGCCTAATCTCTTTCTAGAGATCCACAAGGCAGAGAAAACCAAAGTCTGCATCAACTCCCTTGCTGAATCACCTCTGCCAAGGCCTCGGAAAACACAAGCATCCACCTGAGGGCTGGCCTCCTGTCGCTCGGTGGGGAAGGGGGACACCATCGGAGTAGCTGCTCTCTGGGAACGGGCTGGGAAGGGTGTAGGTGCCAGGTGCCTTCTGCCCCGTGTGTGCCGGGCACGGGCGTCTGGTGGCTCGCCTGCTCTTTGCAGCAATCCCATAAGGGAGAGAATGCCAGGGCTGTTTGCAGATGAGGAAACTGAGGCTTGTTAGAGAACTGGAACAATGTGCCCAAGCTGGGGCCAGTGGAGAGGCTAAAAGTCAAGCCAAAATGTCTGTGAGGAAGGCGCCTGAGAGAGCCAGTGGGGGGGTGGGGAGCCAGTCCCCGAAGCGGCACCCCCCTACCTAAGCACCGTCCCACCCTGCCCGGTCCCCGTCCTTTGGCGGGGAAGACTGCTCTGTGCATTGTGCGTGCTCCAAAGCAGTGCAGCCCCACCAGGCTTCGGGCTACTAAGTCCTCCTGTGGGAAAGACTCTAGGCGCGTGTCCCGTGGGAAGAGGGTCTCAGTGGCCCGACGTGGAATGGGTCAGAATGTCAGAGCCGCGGAGCTCTCAGAAGCGTGGGACAACTCTGAAGGGCAGGTGACCGGCCAGGGTCCCACAGCAAGCCAGCCACGGCTTGCTCAGCCCAGAGCCAGGTCTGCCGAGGCCCTCATGTTCCTCCGCCAACACTGGCAGCCGGCAAGAGCGGTGCCCTGCGCCCTGCCCCTCCGCCCCTTACCCCTGCTCAGCCTTTGTTTCCAGAGGAGAATCCTATTTGGAGCAAATCTGGGTGGTGGCAGCTACCTCTGGTTGTTACAGCTGCCGCAGCAGTTTATAAATATTGAACAGATTCCTCCCAGAGGTCTTGGGGAAGAGTTCTCCTTGCTCTGTGTGTGTGTGTGTGTGTGTGTGTGTGTGTGTGTGTGTGTGTGTGTCTAAGAGGGGAAGAGAGAGTGCGGGGAAAAGGAGAGATGCTAGATGGTGGGGGAGCCACGAGTGGGGGGAGAATGGGCGAGAAGAGGGTGAGTTGGGCTGAGGAGAGTGAGGAAGAGGGTGCGCACATCAACTCCCTTCTCTACTTCCCCAGCATTTTCAAACGCTCTTATAATAAAGGCTTTGATGGAGCTCAAAAACATGCAGCAGTGCTGAACGCATAAATATTAAAGCAAACTTTAGACAGCAGGTTTACTATTCAGACATGGAATACAAGCTGTTCTGTTTATGTTAAGACGGAGAGGGAAAAGCCTGGGCTGTCGGAAGGGGAGAACTGTCTGCAGGACAGGGACCTGGGCCGCGCTCACAAGCCTGCTTCAGGTCACTGAAGCCTAAGCTTTAAATGCTCCTCCTTTAAAAAGTGCAGGAGGAAGAGGAAAGGGGGAGAAGGATACCGTGTTTTCACACTGAAAACTCTGGGAGACACAGACGTAACCACAAACTAGGACCTGGGAAAGGAAAATCCGTGTCTGACCGATTTCTTAATGACAGCGATGAACTTGGAAGGTCTACTGGTACACTTCCCTAGGAGAACACGTATCTGCAGCAACGGGACATCAGGGGTTTCATTAAAATGAGACCCATTTAAAGGAGAAGGAAACGTGTCCTTTGCTTCTCACGCTAACAGTGTCATCGGGTCGGAACAGCGCCCCGAGGAGTCGGGGCTGGGTGCTGGTCCACCAGCTCCCCTGCTTGCCCCCGAGTCCAGCTGCCGTGAGCTCCAGGTCAAAGGACTAGGCCAAGGACATCGGAAGGGAGGAGCCTCTGTTTGCTGAGCACGTACTTTGTCCCAGGCACCCAACTGTGGTTCAACTTCGGCCTGCCTGAGGGGCAAGATTCACATCAGGTTTGTTTCTTACACAGAGAAAGTTAAGGCTCAAATGTATTAACTACTAACGTACCCTGAGTGACATAGACGGACAGAATCGTGCTGGTCTGTGAGGCTCAGATCCATGTATCACTGGACAGGCTTGCACACTGATCCCAATGGTAAAGGCAGCTGATGTTTGTCAAGCACGTGCCATGTGCCAGCCACACGTCAGTGCTGCACGTACGGAACCTCACCGGAGCCTCACAGACCCTTCTGAGGCCGGTTATCTCCATCTCACAGACGAAGGACTGTGGCTTAGAGAAGTAAGTGGCTGGCGAAGGTCAGAGGCAGGCCTCTCGCCAGGGTTCTGTCCTGCCTCCACACAGCCTAGTGGTCATGGTAGCCATGACCCGGTGCGAGTCACACACACATCAACACGTCATCAAAAGAGAACCCCTTCGGCTTCTGCAGCTTCAATATCGCAGAGGTGCTGCTCGGGGTGCCGAGAGCCCCCAGTCAGTATGGAGGTATGTGTTTATGAGCTTCTAGAGGAGATTTCAAACCATCAAGAACAAAAGCAAATCAAAGGGCCAGCAGCCAATTTCTGAAAGCATTCTGGAGTCTTTGGCTCAGTCCTTCTGCCATCAACAGAACGGTTCTGAGTCAGGAACCCTCTGAGCTCTCCCCTGCACAACGGCCCTGCAGCCGCGTGGAATTCCGGCAACTTTCCCCAGGGACTTGGACACTGAAGAGACCTGGCCCGCCATTTCCACAGTAACCCTTGGCACAGGGCTTGCACTAGAAAGTGTTTCCGGGTTACAGTTCCAAGGCTGCATCCAAGGAGGCGGGCACGTGATGAGGGATGCCCGCGTCTGCCTACAGAGGTCCTGCACATGCTTCCAGAAGCCGCCTTCTTGGCCAATCAGCTTCACAGAGACAGAAAGTACAAGGGTGGCGGCCAGGGACTGGGGGAAGGAGAGTGAGGGTTTAATGGGCACAGAGTTTCAGTTTTGCAAGACGAAAATTAATTCTGTGGACAGATGGTGGTGATGGTTGCGATGGTAAATCTGACATATATTTTACCACCACCAAAAAAAAAAAAAAAAAGTACCTCCTCTGTGCAGCCTCCCTGGATCTTTAAGCTCCTTTTAATCTGCAGCAGAATTAACTAGCATGGACTTCATTCTGCTTTGTGTAGTGATTAGCTTCTTTACCTGAGATGGGACTTTAGGCCCCTGGGGACAGGGCCTACTAAGTGTCTCATTCATCTCAGGAGCCCACCTAGTGCCCTAAATTTTCCTTCTTAAAAGGTGGTAAGACTGTATCGGGTAATTGACAACGTTAGAGATTTCCTTTCTGCCAGATGGAAGACTGACTGTGTATAGTTCTGAGTTTCGATCCGGTTTCCAACATCACTAGTGACTTGGGTAATGTCCCTTACCCTCCGTACGCCTTGGCTTTCTTATCTGCAAAATGGAGACTGTAATCCTGCTTCCTGGGACTGTTGTGAGAACCAGAGAAGCTACATGGAAAGCCCGGCATGCAGGAGCACAGAGGACGTGCTCGGGGGCGGCCGCTCTCCCTACAGTGGTCCTGGATTTCTGGAACAGCACAAAGAAGCCGGAAGCATGACCTCAGCACACGTCCCCACTGGGCATAAACTGAGCCCCTGCTCTGCACTAGTCACAGGCCAGGTCCAAGGTGAAAGGCAGGAGGACTGTCACTGCCCGTGTGGAGCCCATGGTGTGGCCTGCCCTGCTTCGGAAAGGAGACCATGGTCTCCTACATGGGCACCATGGTCCTCAGGCCCGGAGCCGCTGCCAGCTCCAGGCAAGGCTGGACTTTGGGAGCGCCGAGTAAGCAGTCTGCGGAAAGAGGGGCTTTAATGAGCCATCAATTATTCCCAGCTCTCTTGGCACCCCCAGTAGAGAAGGAGGGAGGAAAATGGTGAGAAAGGGGACTGAGATAGAAGGGGAAAGTCCCCTGCTGGGCTTGCCTCATCAGCGTTTTCCTGAGACCTCAAGGGATACATCAGCTGTCATCCTGCCAGCAAAACTTAGGAAATATGTAGGCCATAAAATCAAAGAAAAAGCTTGCATCTAATTAGTATGTTAAAAAAAAAAAAAAAAGGAAGCAACCCAAACTGAAAAACAAAATTAAAATCAAAGAGGACAGACTGATGAGCTGGTTTTCTTTATGAGGCTTTGTTTTTTCATGCCTTTTGATGGAATGAAGGTGGAGGGAGAAGGGGGAGGGAGTGGAGGCCTTTAAGGGAGGCCCTGAGCCCAGCCTAGCCACCACTCACTCCCTGTGGTGGCTCAGTTCCACCACCCAAACCACAGGCAGAAGGGCTTCCCGAAGGAGGGAGTGAGCCCGGGCGGGGCCTGCGGGTGGAAGCTGGGTGGAGAACCATTTATTATACCCTTACCTTCCATCTGGAGAGAATCGGGATTTGGTTTTTTCAAGTGGTCAGTGTCCTGTGAGGGCCTCTTTGTCCTGGGCAGGGGAGCCCTACGTGTCCTCTCTAGTTTCCTTACATCAGCCACCATGTCCTATCTTAGCCCCGGGCCTCTGCCTTTTCAGCCTGGGCTGTGCCTTTCCCTCTAGGACCCAGGCGCAGTCCTGGGGAGGAGCCCGTCCCTCCTCCGGGATGCCACGCTAAGGCCTGGGACTCTCATGCTGCTCCTTACCACTCCGTCAGCGCACCGTTGGCAACTTCTACTAGCACTGATCACGTTATAATTGGTTTCGAGTAGCTCTCCCCACCGTGTGAACGCCTCGAAGATGCAGCTCTTCTTCCTTGACTTCGCACCTCGAGTCCCAAACCCCGAGCCCGGCACCCAGCAAGGCCAGCGGAGCAGGTGTCGGAGCGTGTGTTTCGTGTAGCTGGGATCACGGCTGGGCACTCATGCATCCATGCCCCCCCAGAGATTACAGACGCCTGAGGGCAGGCCGTGTGACACCGCAGGCTAGTATCCGGCACCCTGCTTAGCCTTGAGGAGAGTGTCGGCAAGCGTTGGCCTCATGCCGAGTGCACAGGCATAGGGCTGAACGTGTGAAATTTTCACCAGGTGCCCATTATGCGCCCGGCACTGGTCTGGATGCCCAGGAGACAGGGTGAGTGAGCTAGGCAACGTCCCTACATCACAGAGCTTACACTGTAACGTATGAGACACACAAAGCGAGTAAACAAAGACGTAAATAAAAACCATTACGGACTGTGATAAGGACTAGGAAGGAAATAAACTGGGCGCTCTGATGGGAAGGGACAGATGGAGAGGATGGCGCGGACTCAAGATGGCGCACGGAGGCGGCGCTGCCGGATTTACTGCCCGCCGGCTGTGCGGGGCCGCGGAGGGAGGGCGGAGGCTGGCCCTGGGGTCTGGCAGAAGACACCAACCAAGGAGAGGACCAAGGGTGGTGGAAGCGAACGGGGCATCTGTGCAGGCCGCTCAATCTACAGAACTCCACTCCGCGCCCCGTCCGTGCCCGACACCACACGACGCCCTGGGGGGCTGGACCGGGGTCCGAGGGAGACGGAGGCTGGCTCACGACAGCTGCACGCTCCAGATAACCTAAGGCACCCGTTAGGGTTTCACAAAGAAAAACATCCCCCTACTACATCTCAGTACCCGTTAAAAACACCTTTTCTTCCTCCGAAGATCACTGTTTTGATTACAGGGATGGAGGTGCGGGGAGGAGCCTCGATGTGAGACAGGAGAGCTGAGAGTGATAAAAAGTTCTAATTGAACAAGTGGGCGTTCAAAGTAAATCCATTTAAAAGCTGGAGCTGCAAATCACCACAGCTACACCTTAGGGAGGAGGCGGCATGACACGCTGAGCAGTGATTCATGCGAAATAGACTCGGAAAAGGAGCACCCGGATGCCACTGCGGAAGGCAAGGTGCTGGGCGCGGTTCCTGAGCGGCTTCCCTTTCCCCCCTTTCTCTGGGAGAGGACCTAATAGATTCCAGGACTCAAACTCTCCATCTGCAAGTGGGACAGGATGGATGTGCCCTTCCTGTGGGGTGGCCGTGCTAACACATGGGGTTTCTGGTGCCGGCACCTGAGTTGTCCCATCTCAGCCTCCAAGACCCAGCTCGCTGCCCCTTTCACACGACTTCCGTAGGATCTGGGCCATGCCTCACTTGTAATAATGACGATGACAATTATCATCATCATATTTCATAATACTCATAATCACTAACATTTACAGAGGACTTATCAAGGGCCAGACATTTTCAACCTATCATCTTTTTTAATCTTCTCACCCATCCTATGAGGTCTCAGAGCAATTGGGTACCTCGCCTGAGGTAACACAGGAAGGCACAGAGCCAGGATTCAGGTCGGGGAGCCAGATGCCGGAGACCATGGCTCCTAACTTCTCTTCCCTTTATTACATGTACCATTTGTCTTCACATTTCATCTCCCACCTGTAATGGGACTTATAAGCCACTTATGGGCAAACCCTTTGAGTAAATCTAGCCTAATCACTCCCCTTGGAAATGGGTGGAACACAGGACGGAGGGGAAAGGAAAACTGCCCGCAGCTGCCAGTCCCTCCAGGGTTCCTCTGGACCCTGTCGGTATCAGTACTGCGAAGGCCCATACGGCCTCTACTGCAGGTCTGTGCTAAGTGGCCCACGGGCGCAGCTGCACCCACGTCGAGTTCAGGTACCCTTGTGACTGAGAGCCTGCTCACCAGTGGAGGAGCCGTTCCAGCTGAGTAAGGTCCCAAAGATGGAATAGCATTTGAGGGACTCCCTGGGGCAGGTGAGGGAAGGAAGGACGCGCACCTGACAGAGCACTGAGTGCCGGCCTCTAGACCCGAAGCTGTCAGGTCAAGGCTCCTGAACCTTTGCAGACTTTCTTCTATGTCGCTGGCTCAGCTGGGGGAAAGCAGAGCCGAAGCTAGAAGGCAGCGAGGCCCTTTCTGCCCCACCACAGGGCCCAAGACTCAGTCTCCGTCCTGCTGAATTCCAGGTATTACCTGTTACTTCCCTGTTTTTTCCTAAGAAAGCAATTTCATTGCACTGCACGTAGTTTGGAGCTGGGAGTTTCTGCTTCTTGTTTTGTCTTATTTCTTTTTAATTTTTAACAAATATTTCTAAGCACTGCTGTCTCATTTGTTAAGTGTCTTTGAAATTCTGGAACGGAAGGGTCAGAGGCACAGAATCCTCAGGCTAGTCTTCGGCACCCTGACAAAGACGGCCAGGACACACAGCGAACACGATGACGCACCCGAGCCCGCAGTGCAGAGAAAGCTGTGCACCAAAAGTCCAGGGGCACCAACAGACAGGAAGTGAGCACCGCCTAGTTCTGCCAGAGACCCAGACACAAGCAGCACCCAACTCACCCTTGATGATGTGCCTGACGATCTTGCTGGAGCTCCCTCGCATGTTTAGGATCTGGTGGACCCTCTGGCGAATCTAGGAGGAAGGAGAAGAGAGGAGAGGGCAGATGCTGGCACACATCGTGGAGAAAGCACGCACCTCACGGCCACCCCTGAAGAAGAGGCCCCCCGCCCGCCCCCACCAGCCTCCGGAGCACAGGGAGTCAGGGAGAGTGAATGGGCTCCTTAGGCTCTGCCCCGAGTGAGGGCCAGGAGGGAGGCAGGCTCGGCCAGGCCCGGGCAGG